>NC_135778.1:21188054-21434855 GCF_028453695.1 Augochlora pura | reverse complement strand
ATATTTTCCACCGGCCCGAACGAATTATCTCGTCCCCTCGTAGATCAGGCGACGAAGGCATCCTGATATTCGATTCACGGGAACTTTCTAAGTGTTTGCGGAGTCGATGCCGCCCGTGGGTCTTGTTCCCGATGGAAAAAAGGAGAAGTGGGGACCGGTTAAAATATTCCTGGAGGAGTGTTTCCGGTCGCTAAAGCTCGGACGAACCGTTCGTATTTACGCGGCGTGGAAGTTGGCCCGCCGAAGGATAGGGAGGTGGCTGGAGCAAGTCGCTTAAAATTCCGGGATCGATGCGAGCCGCAACGAGCGCGCCGACGAAACGTCGCCGCATCCTTGATTTCAGCGTTAATAAGCCCGCAATACCGGCAACTTATTAGACGATGTTTATTCACCATCGCCCGTTGCATTATTCAACAGCCACCAGCGTCTTCCTTTCTCCGCCTTTCCATTTACTTTCCGAATCCACTCCTGAGAACAAGCGAGAAACGCTCGAGAGAGAGAGAGAGAGAGAGATAAAGAGAGAGAGAGAAAGATAAAGATAGAGAGAGCCTACTCTCTCCTATTCTCTCCCCCAACCACCACTGTTGGATTATGCCGCTTTTTCCCCTTCCATTTGCGTTCCGCGTTTTTCTTCGGGGTCGTCTTGATCAGGACTACGAAGGGGACGACGGCGTGTATTATTCCGACGAGCACAGAACCCCGACGTTTAATCTTGTTCTGCAGGGTTACCGTGTTTCTAACCCCCCCTGACTGTTGAATGATCCGCTTTGATCCATTTCGCATCTACAATTGATCAAAGTTACGAATTATTCAAGTCATCTGTGTAAGAAACTGTTAAGTATTTTTACGGTTTACGTTTCCGCCGATTCTCTTGTTTTATGTGGAATAATTTGAATTTGAATGCTCTGATTTCATAAAACAGTGGGTTTTATCAATTTTTTTTACTCTTCAGTTAATTTCGAATTTTTATGTCGGGTTGTACTAAAACAGGCAGTTTAATCTATCTTTGTTCACTTAACCAATGTTCGTGCCGGTTAATGCTAATTACATTCCTCGAGAAATACTAACAAAATTTAAAACATTTACGTATATAAATCAGTATTTTATCGAGTACACTTTTGTGAAAATTTATTTTGGGAATAAAAGAGGAACGTGGTTTGTACAAAATGGACATAAGAGCGGATCTAGCAGGTGGTTTAACATATCTAGTTTCGAGCACAATTAATAATTCGATTACCACACGGTCGATTCTAAACACAAATACTAGATATTACGTTTACGGAACGGATGATACAATTCTCTCGCGGTATTATTAATACCGTCTGTCGAGATTTCCTTATTATTCATATATCGAATCACTATTAATCCACGGATGTTATATGTTTCGATTATTGAAAACATATCTAATTATACCTACGTAGTTGCGTTAACATTCGCTACTAATTACGTCATCGTATTATGTTAATGCGGCACATCGTTATTGGCTGCCGTGGTCGCATTGTTATTTAATTATTTACGTTTCGGATCAGTCTGAACATTGATAGTGTAATACGCGTTAGCAAATACTGTGTGTAAATCTGTCTGAAATATTGTTTACGAGCTGATAAAATTATATTCTACACGTAAAAGCATTTAACGCCCGTGTGAAAACAAAGTGAACAATTTTTCAACAGGTTATGGAACAACGTCGTTTTCCCTACTCGTAAAACTGACGTACACGATTTTTCAATAGCTTGTGAAACAACAAAGTTTATTATACTTGGAAATGCACTTATTCTACACGAACCAATAAATAAAGCCAACCATTTTTTAAAAAGCTAATAGAACACAGTATTCTCTACTTAAAAAATGTCCGTTACAGGGCGGAACTAGTCTTTACAGCCGCCATTACCATTCTAAACACCCTGTCCCGTTGCAGGACAAAATTATTCTTTTGTTACGAGTCGAGGGCCAGTTGCACACGTGGCCGGAGGTAAATGAGTTTTGGATTGATTCTAATTTTGCCTCGTAACTTCGAAAGAAATATTAATCGATACAGCTTGAGCGGCAAAGGTGTATCTTTGTGGGATCGTTACCAACAACTGACTCGAACTGGGAAATGGAATGAAATAACTTGTGCACTGAATTGCAAGTAAAAC
Organism: Augochlora pura; assembly: GCF_028453695.1. Taxonomy (NCBI): domain Eukaryota; kingdom Metazoa; phylum Arthropoda; class Insecta; order Hymenoptera; family Halictidae; genus Augochlora; species Augochlora pura. Next base: position 21,432,717 of record NC_135778.1, on the reverse strand, counting down.
TAATATAATCTAACAACTTCAGTCTATTACAAGTGTGCAAGTGTAGTGTACGATTCGCGATAGTCCTATGACACGCTCCCTGGTTTATGATACAGTGAATCGGGGACGCGTGATCCTTCTTGAACTCGCGCCTATAATTGCGATTAAATATTCTAATTTTGGAAGAAAGGACCGTATTCACTGCCGACGTTATCTCGCGTATGCCCTCAAGAAGGAAAGGAAAACGTCGGGAGGAAATCTCCGTACGTAACACTTTATAGCAATAACTACCGTCATAAAAACACGTGCATAGCACAATCTTCAAAAAGTCTCAACGCATCCCTGGCCGGTATTGTCTCTAACAGGCCGGTGCTTAAAATATTGTTTATTATTTCCGTCAATATACCCCATAGCTGGCCATCAACTTTCGATATTTTGTCAAAACCCGCAATAGTGTATTTTGTCAAACGCACAAGGCCCTTTTACGAATCATTGTCTGCCTCGGTCTATCATCGGGACACGCGAATCCTTCGCGGGCTTCACCCGAGGGTACGAGTACTACCTGCGGGTGACGATGAGTTCGGGGCGGTCACTTTCCTTCAGTATACGCTTTTCTTTTAACCAATCAATTCAAGACGACCGTTTCCCTTACTTCTTCCGAAATATTGCAATCCTCGGAGATTATCACTCGGAGATTATCACTTCGACGAACGGACAGAACAAAACTACACTCTGCACGTGATTCATTAACCTATCCATTACTCTCATCTGTTAGTTATTCGCAGTATCGCAGTCTACTTATTGTATTCGCAGAATCAACAGCATTTGTAAATTCTATTTTCTGTTATTAAGTGTTAGTATAATAAATAGATTCTGTTACATTTGCATCAATCAATTTTATCGTCCCTGCCATTTGAAAGAGTCACCGGGAACCGCGTATCTTCGAAACAATCGTGTGTACGCGGTGTTTTTCACGAACTAACACTGAGACCACTGACCGGTCTACGAGGGTTGTAAGGCCTCGATTCTCAATACAAAGACAACGTTAGTCGCGATGCCCTGTGACCACTTAAGGTAGTAGAGCTGGTTGAGGTGAAGAATGTGACACACTTTTAAACATGAAATAAACAATATATTTTAACAAAAACAAGTCACTTTAATACACGGGTTTACTGATTATGTTTCGGTATTATCTTGTGAGATGAACTGACGTTATGTAAGCGATGATCGGAATACTGAAGAGTGTTGGAAAATGTAATTGCGAAAAATGTAATGAACGAGATTGCAAGTTTTCTGTCCTTTTTATGCCTTCTCGGAATGAACGCTCAAACGCGGATTGGCTACCGGTGAGATGGAGAGGGAAGTCAGAGGGCCCGGGCCTCGCGGTGACGTAGTACCGGGAAAACCCAAGTGAGTGACGTAGCACCGAACGAAGCCCGAGCGAGTGGCTGGCGCGGCCCATCTGGCGACCCTACCATAAACTGGAAAACTAATTTGGAAGAAATCGCTTTATGATCGGTTATATTAATAAAGCGATTTAGCGCAAATGAGATTTCTTAATGTAATTAGGTGATATAAAAAGAACACTAAAGTAATAACCGTATGAATTGACAAAACCCGAATTTGAAAAGAAATAAAAGTTCCGTTGTAGGACGGAACACGCGGGATAACAAAACATGTTTTCGAGAACAAAGTGCCAGTAAATTTGGTATGAGGGACCAAATCAATGTTATTAACAGCACCGAACCAAAGCGGTATCTAAGACAAAGTAAGAATAAATTCTTAACCACAGTGTTCGGTATGACATGTTTAACACTTTGTTGACCGGCAATTGTACGCTGAATCTACCTCATGTCATCAGCTATTACTAGTTTGGGGATTGCAAACTCGAGTTAACACGTGAGCAGTCAGCAACGTTTGGGAATACCCGACTTAACTCGTGACCGGTCAACTATGTGTTAAGAGTACGTATGTCAAGAAAGCGGTCTAATGGGGAGGATGGCTAGGTCTTTAGGACAGGAGGCAGCCCACGTAACCGGTTCTGATAAAAACGGGGCGCGACACGTCAGCCATTATTGGGTGATTGATGGGCCACTCGGCGAAGTTGCGAAAAAAAGAACGGCCGCCGGTGGCGTGTGCGCGATGCAGCTTGCCGGCCGGCGTCAAAGTAAATACCCATTGTTGACTTCCGCCTAGGGATTGTTTCGGGCAACATTTTTCAGCCCTGGCTGCCCGCTTTTTCGCTCCTCGAGCGAGCGGCTTGTCGACTCGTCGCCCAATTGGGGACATTCCCCATTAAAATTTGTTCGGTATCGGCGCTGCGGACTTGAAAAACCGTGGTCGGCCCGACACCAGCCGAGGAAACGAGAGGAAATGGGACGGCGCGGTGTTGCGAGGGTCGATGACCGGAAACGAATGATCGCGTGGAAAGCGTACACGGACGCTAAGTGTCGTGCTAACCGCCTAATTCGGCCTAGGCTTTCGATGCGAGGATTAAAATGAAAACGCTCCTGCCAACAATAAACCGACCTTTGATCATTTTTTGCCTGCGCTCGCGGATCACGTTTTCGTTCGAGGATTTTTTACAAGGTGGTTTTAACACTGGACCATCGCTATATAAATTTTTTAAAACGTTTTAACTATTTATTCTGACCAATCATCGGGTTATTCATTATTTCAGCATTGTAACTGCCAAAGTACATCAATTGATAATTTTTTAGGCTCTCACACTTCCGATTTTCATTGAAAATTTTGTTATTATAGTAGTTATACCATTGTTTCGCTGTTCGAAGCATTTTCAACGCCAGCCTTTCAATAACATTTTACGAAATCGAATAATCCACGAACTTGTTCAATTTTTCAGTTACCGACATGTCGTTGATCCGACCGTTGTTTTCATTATTTTCACATTCAATCTGAAACTGTATATTCTTTGTTTCGATGAACAATGACTGCCGATGGGCGCGGTTCAAAAATAAAACTAATGAAATGTGCCATTATTGCGGGAAACTTGCGAGAGCTCGCGAGTAGTTCTCTCGACTAGTTAATTATGGCTGCGGACTTCGTGCTCGCCGATTACGCTACAATCGACAGCGAAACAAAATGGCGGCGGTCTCGTCACGTCGCGTCGTCTGGGGGGAAAATATTTCGCTGTTCCGGTATAATGGACCGGACGGGGGTGTGTATACGTCCGGCTGGCGCGATGCTCGTTATGCTAACGAGCGCGCGTTGAATCGCGTCCTCGCGTTAACAGCCCCCAGACCGGTTTTCTGCGAATCCGCGTTCTAAATGCCGGGGCCTAGAGTGACGCGAGCCCACCTGGCTGAAGACGTCGAGGATTTCTTGGCTTTTCTTTCACCGCTCGCCGTTTGAGGAGTCCTCGCCGAGCGATGTGTAGACCTAACCCAGTTTAAATTAATTAGTGACAGCATCGTCTCGTTTCCTCTCGTCACTCCTCCATCGTCGCACCGTCGGAACAACTCCGGGTGTCGCGAAACAACGACGGATCTTGTTATTGTCAGACAGTCGAGTCGTAAACAATGGCACCGCCTCGTACGCGAAACTTTTAATTATAGACATTACTCATTTGTTCGGCGTCTTCGGCGTCTGGGTAATTACGCGGTCCAGTGCAGAACCATTGGGAATCTTTTCAAAAGAGCTTCAACGCTAAAGATCTCGTATTTCGGTTTCTTCTTTTATAAGGAAACACTTGTAGATTGTGTAAAAATTGTATACGAAAGTTCCACGGTGCGTGTATAGAAACAATTTTTTGTGTTAAAGTAGGCACCGGTAAAATGAATGTGAGCCTGTGTGACAAAGTCAAAGCGTGGACTTATGTCCGCGATGTAAAAGCAGCGCTGAATAGACTGTCAAGTGATACAGGCCTGGCCCAACCAGTGCGCGGGAAACGCCCGTCGTAAGGAATAATTCTGCTTTCTAACGACAGCTGTATTTTTGGCTACCGAAGGAACGAGTCCAATAGGCACCATCAGGCGTGCCTTGCGATTTTTACAATGAAAACAGCTACAAGCAGCAGATTTGTCTTAATTTTTCCATTTCGAAGGATAATTCTTGCTCCGAGTCTTAACGATTTCACATTTATGAAATGCATCGTTACGAATGATAAAACATAAGTTTATAAATATGACATGCAAACAAGTTAGAAATCCTTTGAATAGTGATCGAACATGAAATATTTCTACTCAAAGATAAACAAAATAAAAGAATAAGATAGTTTAATATGTCGTAATCAACAAATATAAAGTTAATTTGACTGAAAACAAACCAAAGTCACAGCAATTGGTTATTCAGCAATGTTATTCATTCAAAATTTATTCCAGATGAAGAAACAGTCAATAAAGAATATTATTTGAGCGTCATATGTGGTATATATGTGAAAATATACGATGTAAACAACCACATTTATGCATAAACAATAATTCAATTTTCCACCACAATAATGCTTCGTTGGAAGCGTCGATGTTGCTACCCGAATTTTCAGCGAAAATCTAAACAAACGTTATCGATAGACTGTAGACTTCATGCATTTTTCACAAAACTGACTAGAAAACAAAACCGTAAGGTAGAAGAAGAATTTGAGAATATTTTTATATCAAGTAAAACTTGCTAAAATTATTTAAAAAGAAAAAGCATTGTCATGTGTTTTGTGATTCTTATAATCGACTTAGACAATTTTTATTTTGCATAAAAATCTACAATTTATCTATCAATCGACACTGCATTCATCAAATATGAGCCCCAGATGGTTTTTCCCTATTCCGTAAACCCAAAATAACACTTAAAGGAAAGCGCTTTCAGTCGATTGAATCCATAAAAGAGAATTGAAGACTAAAACTTGTTCAACGTTTGAAAAATATTTTGAAGACTGGCAGAAGCGTTGGCGTACGTATGTTGTCACGGAAATGAATTCACAAGTTCCAAGTACTTTTTGCGTAATGTACGTTTCATTTGACTAGAAATGTCTTGCACGTTCCGGTGTAGAAATAGCAATGCGATTTATTTTGATTTACCTTGAAATTGCAAAATGAATTTCCGGGAAGTGCGCGGAAATTGAAACGAGTTTTTCTGGCGGCAGGTTCTGGTGCGTTGGTCGAGTACTCGCAATTCTCCGAAGAAGCGGCAAAACTTTGAAAAACTGCGAGAGTTCTGATACGTTTCCTCGGAATTTCGAAATCCGCTTCGAATCAACTCGCTCGCGCGTCAAATGCATACGTGTCGGCTTCGTTGCACGACAGCCTCTCGCCTATGCTTCCTCTGCCCGTGTATACGCATGCATAGAGTACATAGACAGGTACACGTATACTTTATATGTTGGTGCATGCACAGGCGTATACTCGTCTCTCGTAAATGAGCGGCGTCATCTTCCCGCGGTATACATATAATGCGCAGAGTGTTTTCAGTGAAACGGTTAGAACAGCGCTTACGCGAATCTTCCCGGACGTCAGTTAATTTTCCGCGTGAAAATAGACTTTCCCGTCATCCCCCTTGAGCCTCCGGAATTGGAGTAGATTTATTTAGTTGTCGGTCGGACCGGAGTCTTGCGCGTTCCAACGTGAATGTTAACGACCAAGTGGTGAACAAACGTTTAGACTGCGTTCCGTACCTTCGAAAAACCTGTAGACACACTTCGCGACATGAAAATCGATGGGTTCGCCCTGTCTGGTTGTTTCGGGTGGGAATACTCGTCAGGAGTTGCCCGAAATGTGTCTGTTTGACTTTCGGAACGATAATTCGAGCCAATTGTGCCTTTCACATTACGTTTGGTTCTGCTCCCTCGTTGGTTCTTTAATTCCTCCGAGACGACTCGAAAGCCCTTCTGTTTAATGTTTATTGAAACGATCTTGTTTAAGATTACTGTATAATTTAATTCCTATTGTCCTGTATAATGTTGCTTTATATTAAAATCTCTCTCAGTTATTGAAATTACAGAAACTTGTCTATGAAAAATTGTTTGCCGAACCTCTCACTGAAATATATAATATAAATTATATAAAGTAAGTCCAACGAAGTCAAATAAATCCAATCTTGTTAGTGTTATAAATTTATTATTATTATTAATATTGAACTATTTTGTTATAATACTTCAGCGATGAGTCCGTGGTTTCGTCAAAATTGTGCAGTGTAAAAGATGTAAGTTGAAAACAAATATTGAAACGGAGCAAGTAACGAATCGACGAGTCTAATAGTGAAATAATATTATTAGAGGAGCGAAAGTGGGAGCGGCACCATAATCTCTCAGGGGGTATTTAGCTACTGTCAGTTCGAGACTCGTTACCGAGTCCCTCTATTTCGAAAATTGAAGTAGATCTAGGAAGGATTTCCTAAATGAAGTCTGCCGGGTAACCTTAATGACGGTCCAGGAGGGTTTGTATGGACCTTATCTTCCCACAATGTACCGAGTCTTAAGCTCGACTCTCAATAGGATCGCCGGGCTACTTCATCATCCTCAATACTGCCGACTATACCTCCGGTCGAAGACGACTTACCAACTTCGAACGTATTAGTTGTTACATAAAATAGATTAACCCTTCCCGAGCTACCTGGGCGAACCATTCAGCAAGCTAACATTGTTGCTACGACACCACGGCCAGTGTCTTTCCGGTTTATCGCCAACGTGTGGTACCGTTTTGCGGTAGAACTATAACAGCCAGTCCGCAACTTACGTTATAAAACTTGCAGTTCGGCAACAGGATTAGTCCCCCGAGCTGCAATTAATAGTTTAACGCCACCGCTAGCACAGTGTTTTTACCTTGGGCATTAAGATATCGCCCGGTTTAGGCGGGCTCGAGCTGCTCGAACACTAACTTCTATCTTAAAGTAGTTAGCCGCATTAACATTTTATTGGCGATATAGTCGGATTAGCGACGGTTCGAGGAGTACCGTGGTGGCTTCCTGTTAATGAAACATTTATTAACACGTCGTTGACCGGCCGTATAAACCGATCTCACCAACGCCGGTACGCTAGGCTAACCTCGATTAAGTCGCGATCCAGAGTTTATGTCTTCGTGCGATTACTGACGGATTTTACTTGCTTATGGCGATCGCGAATTTATGACACGCCAAGGATGATATTTGTTAGTAAATTGCGATGCGAGCACTAGGTTATCAACGCGTGGATGTTTCTTCACCCTTCCGGGGTTGTAAAGGCCGGATTGAACCGTTGGAGGACGCGCGATGCCGGTGTCGCCGATATATTACCCGCCAAATTAATATTGGGTAACGGATTCGAATGGTAGAGCAGTGGTTGCGCCTACGATGTTGTTTGTTAACGATTCAGCTCGACGTTGGAAACTGAATGACTCAACTTGTGATGTCTCGACTGCGAGGCTGTGACGTTGGATGTTTCCTCGACTGCCGGAGATTGAAACGACTGAATTTTTCCTCGACTGTTGGAGGTTGAAACTGTATCTCGACTGCTTGTGATTGTGTGATGTCGACTGGTTGTCGACTATATGACGAGTCCCTTGTTGTGGACCGTTTGAGAAATGTGTGCTGACTGATGGAAGACGAATCGTTCGACTCGATCATCGTTAACACGTTGAATGCCACGGGGGTCACCGGTGACCGGCACTGAACTTGGCAGTGACGCCATGGGGGCCACCGGTGACCGACGCGCTCAGATTGATGAAAATATATATAATTTAAACAAATGACAATACTTATAATTTTTTTATTATTATCATCGTTGATGTAGTGGTGTGAGGAAATGAATGCCTTATAAAACATCTGAAAATAGTTTTATTTCTACATGAAATATAGTTTTATTATGTGCGTACGTTCCGATATGTCATAATAGAAAATTCATCGTGGCGCCACGAACAATTCCTGTAAAATGGGCGTGTTATTCAACGTGTTAAACTAGAATTCGTCTGGGGGTGTGAGCGTTTCTGCCTTTTTGGGGGTTCCGCGAGAACTTACATTTCGGTATGTAAGAAGGGCACTGATTGTGTTTTGACTACTGCTGCATAGTATCAATAAGTGCCTTCGTTGACTTGGCGACACCCTCTTGTCGCGTGTGAGGATGTTTTGTATGTATAGAATTGATGGCGTTAAAAAGTGCTACGGGAAATCGTCCAGGTCAGCCTTGGACGGTTACGGTACCGTCGCGTACTCGATTAATGTGACATTTCGGATTAGCCGGTTTACAGCACATCCCAGCTGTGGGCTTCGAAAATGCTATTAGACAGTTCTCTTAGAAATCTTAACTTCATGACACGTAATGGTTATTGAGGAAGACGGAAATGAAATTAGCATGCTTCTGGTCGCCAGATGTAAAAAGGGTCTTCTTCTAAAAAATAACCTTCCTTGCGTCCGTGTCATAAACCCCATCGACAGAAACTCCAGGTGATTGTTCCTTCGGGTCGGAACAGTTAGTATAACGTTCTTAAGATAGTCCTATCTAACTGCTACTTCCTTAAATTGCCTCCAAATTGCAGTTCAATCGCACTTCTAAACAACTCTAATTGCCAGTTCGTCAAAAATGTTTAGCAGAGCCGTTGACACGATCTCCGTCGCCTCCGCCGCGTCGATTCTCCCAACAATTAATTTCGAATGGGTGAATCTACATACACGAGCTCGCGTATAAAAATAAACCTTCACTTGATTTCCGCGGCATCGCTCGATAGACTGGTTTCGAGAGGCATAGTTCGTTGGCCTCGGCTCGAGCACACCGAAGAAATCAATCAACAGTTTCCATTTAAGTGGGGCTCGATTAAAAGCGCCAATTAACCTTCACCCCGGCAAACCGATTTCAATTTTTCTCTCTCCCTCTGTTTTCCTATACATGCGCCCACTTCATTCTATTCTCCTATATGCTCGACTTCCAGCCCCCGTTCTCTCTTCTACGCTATTTTTTAACTAACTTTTCCGTCACCGTTTTCTCGCTTGATTTTCCACACTATTCTTTCGTAATCGAATTTTCCTGTTTCAACAGCTCCGAAAATTCCGTGCAATTAAGGTCACTTTGTTCGTGAAATAAAAATTGAGCTGTTTCATAATGGACACTCTATTAAGTTTCGCTTAATGTGGTGTTAAGTGAGGTAGAAGGTTTTTAATTGACAGTTGGAAAGTATAGGAAAACCGGACCTCGGAGAAAGTAACTTATCTTAGAAATCTATATCTTTCTAGTAATTATTAGATTACGTATAGTTTCAAAGTAACACTGATGCACGACTCACTGCCACGTGTTGTCAAGAAGATGGAGTTAATTGAAGATCTCTGACACCGTATGAAAATTAAATTAACGAAGTTCGTTTTACTTGAAAATAGGAACTGTTCACATCACAAAGTAGACTGCATATTAGAAAGATTTACAAAAATGTACAGTGATCCACAAAAGCATTCGTAAATCTCTCAAAAAGCAATAACTTTTTAAAAACTGAGCTATACGACTTGGTTTCTTGTTTAGATGATAGATTGACAGTGACAAGTTATTCTCACGTCACGACATAATTGAAGTAATTTAGTCCAATTTCAAAATAGTTATTGTATTTTAGAAGGTGAATGAACTCGTTTGCGTGCCACGGTATACTTTATTTTAATTTGGAGACACAATGCTCTTTCTATTTTCACCGTATACCGAGCGCAACGTGATTTCGCACGCAATCGAGGATCGGTAGCAACTATTCAACGAGAGAGCATTTTTCAATCGAGCCACTTTTTTTCCCTCAGCTGTTTCTGTTTTATCGTATGGAGCGTGCGCCAGTACCGTGTCGAACCTGTCGATACGCAGACCGCCGAAAACAAGACGCAACGTCGCCGCCGCTGCCGGCCGATTGTTGTCCCATAGACTCGCGCCGCGCCGTTCGCGGAAACAAAAACGACAAAGAGGAAGAAACGTCCTTCGAGCCGCGACGAGAATGGCAACGGGAACGGGAACAGAGACCGCCATTTCGTTTCGTAACCGGAAACGAGCGGCGCGAGCGAGATCGGTCTCGCGCATTATACATAAACCGATCTCGTCCCGACGCCGCGCCGATGCATTTTAATACGTTGAAAGCTCGTCCCGGCGGAAGTGAACGGCCATTCGAGCCGAGTATTTTCGATTCCATTCGACGTCAAAGCAAATACCTATTATCGGGTTTCGCGTGCGGAACACATCCTCGCCCCGCTCTGCTTCTTCCTTGCCACCCTCGCTCACCCCCTTTTTTCCGCTCTTCTCTTCTTTTTGTAGACGTGAATGTCCTCTGCTCCGTTTGCCGATTTTTTCGCGTGTGCATCTATTTAGCGCAGCCTTTCCGCGAGATTAATCTCTCTCCTCTCTCTCTCTCTCTCTCTCTCTCCCGTTTTCTCTTTTATCCCTTCTCGTCGCCGATGGGATTGCGATCGGTTTCAGCCGCCGATTCTCGATCAATCGTCTGTCGAACTCTCGGTCATTAATGCACACCGTAAATGTCGTTGCTGATTAATTACTTTTATTATTATTCTTATTATTCTTTATTAACGGGCTAGTAAGACCCTATTGTGTTACATAGAGGTTGCATATATACATAGTCCGGAATACATTTAAATAATATAAATTAAAAATTATGATATAAGAGTGTGTCATGAAGTAATTACAGAGGGTGTGTTTTAATGGCTAGAGTAGCTGTATTTGTAAATTGGCCCAATGAATTGCCATAGAAGTCGATTTTTGTATTAAGTTTATTTGTTGTTCTTAATGCTCTGGATATACAATTCTGAGATCCCAAATTGGTTTGAAAGTAATCGCCGTAAAATCATTCTTTTGACCGAAGTTCTTCTTTGTTTGAGAGTACTCTTGTTCATGGTATTAAGGATAGGTTCATAATGGTGTGAATAATAAGGTATGGGGGTTCCAATTTTAAATGTTGTGAATCTTCAGAATTTGTGCTGAATTGTTTCCAACTTATCGATGTAACACTGTTGGTGGGGATTCCATATTTGTGAACCATATTGAAGATGGGGGAGAACTAGCGATGAGTAAAGAATTTTTAGGGTAGTCAGATTTTTGAAGTCTGTAGAGTGTCTAATTAGAAATCCCCGAGATCTGGATGCTGAGTTTGTGAGATGGGAGAAGTGATCGGCGAAGGAAAAAGTTTGGGAGAAGTGAATTCCAAGATCGCAAACTGTATTTCGGTTCATTAAAGGTGTATCACCGATGTAATAGGAGAACTCTATTAAAGGGCATAGCCGATTAAGATGGTCAAAACTGCCCTTAGAGGTTTTTCAATGAGTCATACACCGTTCGATAGCTGACCAATAAATACTCATCTGTGCAAAATTTTAACCCTGTAACTTGTCCGTGAGGGTAGTTACAGGGTAAATTAGATTTCGGAGACATTCAATTTCATCATGTTTATATTGCACCATTCATGAAGTCTGTTTATGTCATCCTGTATGCTTATAGCATCATTTAGAGTACGTACCGTACGGAAAATGTTCAGATCATCTGCAAAGAGTAGCGCTTTACAGGAACGAAAAATTTAGTTAGATCATCAATAAATATGATGAAGAGCAGTGGTCCGAGATTAGATCCTTGGGGTACTCCGGATGTAATGTACGTAGGTTCAGACAATTGACGGTCAAACTTGACTCTGAAGGACCTATCATGTAGATAACTTTCAAACCATGCAAGTAAATTACCTGACAAATTTATTGCTCGAACTGGAAATCCGCTGCGAGTCTGTCCTTGGAACCTGACGCGTTCGAATAGCGTTGAATTGATAATGCTTAGACTCGTCTAAACCCTATGTATCTTCTTTTTGAAATTATTTTTGTAGCTCTGTCTCTAAAATCGTTGATCAAATGTGTTAGAATTATTTTTCATTTTACTCAGTTGCTTATGAACCCTGTGGCAGAATGGACCTCCGGAATATTAATCAAATGAGGAGGAGGCGAACGCCTAATGTTCAAATAGAAATATATTTCGTTTAATTTAAATGTTATGTGGAAGACGGGCTTCGTGAAATATGATATATATTATAATATATGAAGCATGAGTTAAAGAAAAATGTATTTTCCATTTTCAGTGTTAATACTTTACCGAACGGTAGCCTCTAAATCGGTTTTTCCCTGCTTGGTAGCCTAAACTCGGTTGTCATAGTAACCAATAATTTGATATCTATTATTGAGATAAATGTGTTAGATTGTACTACCGTAAGCTTCAATATTATTATATCATTTTTTAAATATTATATATCTGCCGTAATTAATAAAATAAAGAAAAAATAGAAAACAAAATTTAACATTTTACTTCCTCATTTTCGCTATAAATGCAGAAAATTCATCCAGATCTGATCCTGTGGAATGTTTCGTCGAAATTAGATGAATATTTTCCTCCATTCCAGTCTTTATGAAACAACAGTATGCTACGTTATATACAGTTGAATCCTTGCTGGAAATTTATCGACAAATGCCTCTGAAGAATTCCATTTAAATAATCATTTACTAAGTCACTATTGCGTTTCACATTTTCGTTATTGATCTTGTACGATGAATTTCGATACGATATAAGATATTTAATATATCGAGACATTTCTTGTATATCTAGTCGGTATCATTATTTATTTATTATCTTGTTTTCGCCTAAATCTGACGTGTATAATTCATTTGAACTGCAATTATTCGAACCTCTGATAAACATGAATTCGCTATTAGCACTTATTTAACTGCCGCGACAATTGCCTCAAATATTCCCTAAAATTAAAGTACTTCGTTTCATCGAAATAAAATTGAAGAGGTTGTATAACTTAAATTATACTTTTAATATTTCCATATTTTTCGGCTGCTGATAGTGTTACAAAGTAATTATATTTTTATATTACTTACTATACTTATATTACTTACTCATAAGGTTGCGAAGATTAGTATGTAACTATTTATTTCATAGTAATGCTAATTATGATATCCTGTGAAGCAATTTCTTTTGGTTGTGAAGCAGAGATGGACATTGCACATAGTATTATACATTTAATTATTATTTACAATTATTATGCGTTCTATGCAGTACATTCATTGGCGCCAATTGATATGACAGTTCTTTTTTCCTAAACGTTATACGATTATAATTAAATAGGATAATCACCAATTTTAAAATGGGGAAAAATCTTTCCCTTAGTCGTGAAAGGATTAAACGAACATTAATTGAATATGATATTAATCAAATGTAAACAATATAGAAAATTATTTATTCCAAAAATTGTTCAAGTCTTAAACTTCTATTGCACGAGTTGGCTCTCAGGTATCCACGAGAATATCGTTTGTTATTCGTTTTGTCATTTAAGGAACTGTTCTACTATCCGAACGTTTGAGTTACCCTAAGTTATTGAGATAATTTGTTGCACGTAATTAAAAGACTTAAATTATACACAAGATTATGAAATATCCCAATAAATCGCGGCGACACCTCGGCATCGTCGAAATCGCACAATCCGGTTGCGCAAATTACAGTTTATGATGCTGGCATAATAATAGAGCCGATGGTTGGGCCGCCGTTACTGCGGAGTATCCCGTTCGGGGTTGTTCGGAAATATTTGAAATATGCCCTCCCTATCCGGGCGCTCAAACGCCAAGTATTCTGGCTCGAAGAATTTCTTGGAAAATTTGTCGGGAGGACGGAATTCGTTGCATACCTGCGCGCGAACGGGTACTCTTAGTTTCTCTCGCTTGATTATTCGGCCCACCCTCCACCCAACCTTCCACACTTCTCGCGCGCTCTTCTCTACCCCCTCTCCACCGACCCCCCCCCCCCCCCTCTTCCTCCAAACCCCTTTCTTTTCCCGTCGCTGATGAATCCTTAACTTTCTGCGTGGCGCGCGCCGCAAAGCGTCCAGAGTACAAGACAATAAAAGGGGAACTGTTTACTTCTTCCTTGATTTCTCCGACGGATCGCGAGGTGCACAGCGAAACAATTATACGCCGCCATCTTGGATCGCGAAGACGTACGAATGAATATTCATCAAAGCGGACTCCGTCTGTAAATAGAAATTCCATTGTCTTCGCCCGTTAAAAGAGTTCGCGCACCAAAAGAATCCGACGGAAATTCATGTTCCGTCGTGGAGCAACAAAATGGCTGCCGCTCAAACGTCTGTTATTTACATCCGCATAAGAGAAAGAGAGAAAGAGATAGAGGGGGGGAGACTGTGCGGAACTTTGCCGGCCCGTGTTTCTAGGGCTGCCTCCGCTCGGAGGACGCCTCGATAAACATCGAGAACCACCCACCGCCAGTCATCCTTTTCCTCGGTCTTTTATTTCCCGCTGCCAATATCGCGATATTCCCTTTTTATCCGCGCCGCAGGGGCGTGTATTATGCCGCGTGTTTACGAGCACCGATACACCAGCCTCCAACGATAAGAGGATTCTTTAGCGGACGCCCCCGATTGGCGCCACCGTATCAAGTCGATCCTGAATTATCTCACGCCTTCCATTTTAATCATTCCCCGCCGAGCAACGCGATCCAGTGAACGCCGATGTCGGAATTGCCTTAACTTTGTTTTCGAGTATAATTAACCCTTTCACTACGGCAGTGTCGTCCGCCGAAGTACTGTCATTAAACGAAAGCTCGCGCCAGAAATATGCACATTGCGTGTGATTTCTTTATATACGTTTTTCTTAGTTTTAAATAACTGTGCTGAAGAAAACAAATATTGCTTTAATGCAACAAGTATGTTTACATTTTTAATATGAAAGGACCTACAAAATTATTTTTGTATTTTGCCTACGAATGCCACTTATATAAACATAATTTGGATGCCGCATATATGCGGCGCTCGGCGCGAAAGAGTTAATGTTGCGACGGCAACACCGAAGGTCGAAAGTGTCTAGCCATCCCTTCATTCATTAAATCATAAACGTGCGAATAGACCGACAATAGGTAAAAAATCCTACGAACGAAATCACTTTACGACTACCGTACTTAACGAAACTCGACTAACAGACAACACGTATGATAGACCCCCACAGTACCGTTGCACGGACAACCATTCATTTTTACTTTGACAAACGAAGACGACAGAAACAAGAACTTTCGACCAAATTTCCAACTCCTCATTCCAAGTTTCTTGCGACACACCTACCTCCAATCAAAAACGTTTCATTTCCTCCACCAAAAACTACCCTCCACCAATCAACAGAAAACCGAGGTGACAACAGAGAGAACACGACGAACGAAAGACAGATCGAAAGTAACATTCATACATAACGCATTCATAGCTAAGAACTAAACTTAACGTTCATATATAACGCATTCAGAACTAAGAGAGTTATAACTCGAACATAAGGCATTCAAACACGATCAGAAATCGCTAATATTATACCTGTACAGTGTTGCAAATAAAGTGTAAATAGAAGCAAGCAAACGTCTGTGTTGAGGACTCGTCAGATGGATGATCGAGATCTTCTGAATATTGCACTTGGTGCCTACTAAACTCGAAGGGCAAACCAACTGATGTGGGACTAAATGATTGATCTTATTTTTGACGCGCAGCCTAATCGATACGCGTATCTCTATATCTTCTGCACTGTACTGTTTGACTCTCTGTACTATTCTATCTACTGTCTGTTCTGATCTATACCATCTGAAGTTCTGTACTGTTCTACAGTCTATCTGTATCTATACTGTACTATACTGTTTGCTATTTGGATCTATACTCTGTACTATAGACTGTTTGCTCTATTCTGTTTGAAGTTCTAATCTATTCTGATTTTCGCGACTTTTCTGCCTCAACCCCTTTTTTGGGCCTTAAGCGCCCCTCCCTTTTCCGGAGTTGAGGAAAACCTAGCAATCCCTTCCAACGTGCCCGAAACGCGTTGTCTGTGGTGGGGATGACTGAGCGGGCCGCTTGCACTCGTGGGTGGACGGGTGTTTTGGCAACGCGTGGAAATTTTAGCTGGCCAGGATCGCCGATCCCGTACCTGACGGCCGATTCCCTTTTTCATTAGTCTTGGGACTTTATGGCAGGGCTTCTTGGACCTGTGAGACTAAATAATGGCATTACCTTCATTATTCTGAAATCTATTTGATTTTATGTGCCACATGTTGGCTGCGGACCGGTCCGCTAAAGAGACTGCAATAACCCTAAACGAACTGCTGAAAAACTCACAGATGGTCGGCCATACCATAAAGTCATTTCTAAAAACTCTCGCCTTAACAGTCTGTATCACTATGGCATTGTACCAAACGCGTACACAATACAATCTATCAATCTGGTCCTTCGAGTCGCATCAACAACCGCGTACACAATTAACTTTACACTTATTGGACATTGCCTATTCAATTTTGCCATCCTTTCATGTCGTTTATTTTTTAATAAGAAGGTTTAGTCTACCCTATTCAATTAAAATAAAAGTAATTATACCCGAAATCTAACCAAGCCATAGCAATTGGTCACAGCAACGATTCCCTCTTGCTCGAGATTTATGCTATTCATTATGCTTTTCAAACATATTTTTGCTTTCCGTTGAAGCATAATTTTTTTTTAAATGACGTTGCATGTGAAGTTACTCACTGCAAATTGTATAAGACGTTTCCTATAGCGATCACATTATAGCGCTTGTTAACTTCTTGTCATTATTCTTTCTTTCACAACTGTGTTGATTATCATTTATTCCTTTTTACCCAAATTTTTAATAGGGGTATACAAAATTTATATAATTCGAATCTGACAAACATTAATCTTGCACTTTGAATTCGATATTTAAAGGAACGTTCAGTTTACTGCGAAGTGGAAATTGAAACCTGCGTAGCTTAATGTCCTCGATTACGAAGGAGATGTTACTAAAAATAGTTTGTATTGTGAAATTGTTAGAAGTCAACTCTTTTAGTTAATCCTTTGGTGACGGTGTCTCGAGTGTTCTAATTACTGCGATTTTGGCTATTTGTTTGAGGATGGTAAAGGGTATTTTGTGATTGTTTATTGGCGCCCTTTTGGCCGCTTGTTCAAAGGTCCGGCAAGCAATATGGACAATTCCTGATCAAACGATAGCGTTAATGGGACATTGTCGAAATTTTTCGGGGCGAATGCGAGTGAGAGGTACGGTCAAATTTACGGGGGAATTACGTCGAGCTGAACGTCACCGAAAACCATGGCGACCACGGGCTAATTCCACGATGAGCAGTGGCGGGTAATTTAAATTCAAATTTGCTGGGAAATCTTATTTAAAGGCGGGCGAGCCAGACAAGAACAATAGCGCCTGGCTAGCCTTTGAGTGCTCCCAACCGACGGCTGCTGGCCTATTTATCGAGCGTAATGACCGTCCGGGGCAACGTCATTCGCAAAGACAAAGTTCGTCGTTGTAAGCGGTTATCCGTCGTACAGAAAAGCAGAAAAACTTCCGCGAAAGTTTGCCCTATTTCCCTCTTCCTCTCCCTCCCTCTCTCTTTTTCTCCTGTCTTCTCTCTTTCTCTTTCCTTTTTCTTTTCCGTCTTCTTTTTTTTTTCACCTCCTCTTTTCGTGTTTTTGTCCGCCGCTGCCCGTCCAACCCGACGAGAGGTCGTTAAGCCGTCAGATACACTTTTCTGATCCGCCTCGGAGCCTGGCTGTTGTTTGTTGCGACTTTAGGAGTTGTCTTTTTTCCCCGAAGCCTCGCGTGTGCTGGAACAAAGCCGTCGCGAGAGCCTCTGGACGGGTGGGCCGTTATTAGGTGCGCGTGGAACTTTTACCACTTTTCCCGCGAGCTCCCGCTCTATATTTCAGAATTTACGCAATAAAATTTTATTATGCAGCTATTTCAGCCCGCTTTACGCGGCCTTTCGTTATCTCTACGCCCAGTTTCCGATTCTTCCGCGAGGAAAACCGATTAGCTTCGAGGCGTTCGAATGATCCACGATTTTTATTCGAGAAGCTCGAGGAAGCTGTGTGGCCTCTTATTTTTCTACGTAAATTAGAGCCGGATTAACGCGATGTGAACAATTTCTTGCCTAATCCTTTACATTTTCCTTACAGTTTATTTTGAATTTTGTCGAATCCTTAATTTCCGTGATTTCCTTATGAAAGGTATTCCTTTTCTATTCGTCATTATTGTTCCAGTTAAATGACATTGCATATTAATTAATTTTTAGCCAAGTATGATGGTAGTATAGTCTATCGATGAACATTGGAGTTCATATCTGTGTCGAGTCAAACTCGACATAGGACGGCTAAGGGTTAAATATGAATTTAGGACGAATTTCCAGTTTTTAAGAAATGTAAATCTACTCTAATATGTGATTTAAGGTTTTAATGTCATGACGCGCAACCTTCTGATGGACGCTAAAATGAAAAAGATTAAAAGACATTGATAAATAAGTATGCGACTGTTTCATTCGTCGACGCAAAATTATTTTGTTACGGCTGTTCCGTTCGATGGCGTAGAACGAATTTAATATCGCCTTGCCAGATTTGGAAACAACGAAACGCTTAAAAAGTTCCATGGGCCCTCAGTTCCAAAGCTTTTCCACCTCTGGCAAATTTCATCTCTGAAGGCATTAATAATTATAAATATGCTCAAAAACTCATCGAAGAGGCCATGGTGCCCGCAGCCGGTAATGGCATAAACGGCCAACCGAAAAAACAGCGAAATCGGTCGACGCCCATGGTGGTGCGTGGGGAAGATACGAAGGGAGGAAAAAACAGGACTTCCAAAACATTCAGTGCTAGATAGCCGTCTCAAAAACTCCAGCGAGAGCAGTCTTCTTAAAAATAGACGTTTAGTCAGACACAAAATGCAGACGTAGAGTTACAGAACAAGACAAGATCGTCATCCACTAATTTACGAAAAACTTGCGTGACGAAACAAAGTGTCGTAAAATCACGATACAAACAACGAATTTAAAGATACAGCGAGCTGTAAAGAGTTAATTAGAAATGCTTTAACCCTCCGCCTCCTATGCCGGAGTCATTCGTGACTCGTTGTAACGTATACAGTACCGAAGTTGTCTGTGTTAGTAGCAAAGAGACCGCCAATGTTTACACTGGCCCCGTAATGCCGTATTATATTCCCAACAATAATCCCACCATAATAGGTGTTAAGGCGAGAGTTTTAGAAATGACTTTATGGTATGGTCGACCATCTGTGAGTCTTTCAGCAGTTCATTTAGGGTTATTGCAGTCTCTTTAGCGGACCGGTCCGCAGCCAACATGTGGCATATAAAATCAAATAGATTTCAGGATAATGAAGGTAATGCCATTATTTAGTCTTATAGGTCCAAGAAACCCTGCCATAAAGTCCTAAGACTAAGGAAAAAGGAAATCAGCCGCCAGGTATCGGCATCGGCGATCCTGGCCAGCTAAAATTTCCACGCGTTGCCAAAACACCCGTCCACCCGCGAGTGCAAGCGGTCCGCCCAGTCATCCCCACCACAGACAACGTGTTTCGGGCACATTGGAAGGGATTGCTAGGTTTTCCTCAACTCCGGAAAAGGGAGGGGCGCTTAAGGCCCAAAAGAGGGGTTGAGGCAGAAGTCGCGAAAATCAGAACAGTTTAGGACAACGGATAATACAGATTCAAACAGTAAAGAGAATAGATTCAAAGACAGAACAGTTTAGCACATCGGTCAGAATAGATTCAAGCAGCAACCAGTATAGTACAGATTCAAACAGCAAAGAGAACAGTTCAAACACAGGACAGTTTAGAACTTCAGAAGAATAGATTAGAACTTCAAGCAGAATAGAGCAAACAGTTAAACAGTATACATACAGACAGTACAGAGTATACCCAAATATCAAACAGTATAGTGCAGTATAGATACAGATAGACAGTAGAACAGTACAGAACTTCAGATAGTATAGATCAGAACAGACAGTAGATAGAATAGTACAGAGAGTCAAACAGTACAGAGCGGAAGATATAGAGATACGCGTAACGGTTAGGTTGCGCGTCAAAAATAAGATCAATCATTTAGTCCCACATCAGTGGGTGGTCCTTCGATTTTAGTAGGCACCAAGTGCAATATTCAGAGGAACTCAGTCATCCATCTGACGAGTCCTCAACAATAGGAAACGTCGCTGATTTTGAGGCAGATTAGTTGTATACAACACTTTGAGAGAGAAAGACGTGCGCCAAGAGTTCTATTATATGTATTTGCTAATTTATTATTCATTATTTCCATTATTTTTGTTATTGTTATATTCGTTTATTATTTGGTAAAATGTCCACCAATACCAAAAACATGATTGTTGTGGCGGCAACACCGATGGTCGAAAGTGCCTAGCCGTCCCTCTTTAGTTATTAAGCCATAAACATACGAATCAATCGACAATAGGCAAAAATCCGACGAACGACGAGTAACGAAATTACTTTACGACTACCGTACTTACCGAAACTCGACTCGACGAACGGACAAAACGTGCAACATACCTACAGTACCGTTGCACGGACAAACATTCATCAATTTTACTGTAACAAAGAAGACGACGCAAACCCGAACTTTCTACCACATTTCCCACTCCTCGTTCCAAGTTTCCTGCGACACACCCACCTCCAATCAAAAACACTTCATTTCCTCCACCAAAAACTACCCTCCACCAATCAATGCAAAACCGAGGTGACAACAGACAGAACACGACGAACGAAAGACAGAGCACAGTAATCATTCATACATGACGCATCAAAATAAGATCACAGCCAACATTCATACATAACGCATTCAACATAACGCATTCAAACATAACGCAGTCAAACATCATCAAAATCGCGAATAGTATACTTGTACAGTGTTGTAAATAAAGTGTAGATAGAACAAACACACGTCTATATTACTACGGCATTGCACCAAACGTGTACAAACAAATCCGGCCTTACAAACCGGATCAACATCAAACGCGTATACAACAATGATCAATTTCTTATTGCTGAGATTGAGGAAGAACAAAAGAACAGAAGAACAAAATTCTGATTCGGATGAAGAAGATACACCAGAATCTGCAGAAAGTGTAGCGGTATCTGGTCGTAATTGGCAACATATTGCACCAATGGACACTACAACATTGCAGAATCTTCCACGCAAATGTTCACTTACCGAACAAAGTGAACATATAGAAACAGGAGATGAGTGCTTCCATTTATTTATCAATGACGAAATAATTGACGATATCATATTATGGACAAATAAAAAAGCGAGGAAAAGCATACCATCGAACAAGAAATGGAAGCCAGTTGACCGCATAGAAATGGATGCATTTTTCGGACCATTATTGATAATTGGGAGATTCAGAGAATCGCGAGAATGCAAAAGCGATTTGTGGAAAGATGATGATGCACTTTCAAGAAGATTTTATGCTGTTGTAATGTCTAGAGATAGGTTTACGGATATACTAAGGTATATTTGCTTCGACGATACCGCTACACGTGAAGCAAGGAAAACGGGTGACAATTTTATGTAATATGTGTAAAAAATGAAATGTCTAATAAAAACATTGTTTCTTTTCAACAATTCATTGTGTTATTTTTTCCTATTTTCTTATGTCCTAATAATATATTGTTCAAAGCTAAGAGCTCGAACGGCCGTCACTGGCGGAGTCATATTACCGAGGCGCTCGAGCAACCATTCATATGTTATTAGTGAAGTATCGGTGTGAGTCAGAAATGACTCCGTCACAGGAGCCCGTGCTGCAGTAGTCAGAGGGTTAAATTCAAATTGACAAGTATATAAGTCTAACCCTTTGGACTCTAAGACACCACAAAAATTAATATATGAAAGTCAAAAATAATCTTTATATTATCAAAGTTTAGATCTCAAAAATTTTTCAAAGTGTAACTATTATATGTGTTACTTTCATGTGTATAAAATGCAATTGGGTACGACATAAAAAGGATATACCATAATTCAGAAAAATTCAATATTTCAGATTTAGAGACAAGATAACTTCGAGTGCAAAGGAATTCTCTGAAATTCGAACAGAGATACTACACTTACAAACAAAATTTAAGAAATTGTACATATTGTTAATTATTTTAACAAATAGACATCTTAGTTAGTTAAAAGTATACTGGTAGTACATACTACTACACTCAACGATATGCATCCGTAAGAAATATGATTGCATTTCAAATTATTTACAAGAATACCTAATGGACTCGGATACACAGTCATGTCTAAAGCGTAAATGTTTCAACGAAATAAACCGTACAAGTCTTGTTAATAAATTTGTTATTTCTAGTTGTATTATATTTATAAGAATTTCTTTTACGAGTGATGTTATAAAGCACTCCAATGGCTATTTCATCATTTAGTTTCAGAAGCTAGATTCGTTGATCTGGCGAACCGTTGATACCATTCCACGGAATTGAAAGTTCCATTGACCTCGGCGATCCGTATTAACGATTAAACGAATGTCAGTGTGTCCTCAACTCCCGACAAAGCTATAGGTAGCCGCTGGTTACTGGTATCAGCGGCATCGCAAAGCTTTGATAAAGTTGATCGAACCTAGACGGTTCGCCTGATAAAACTGCGAATGTATTTTGTGGTCCGACTCTATGTCGACTGTAGAGCAACTCGCGATAAAATCAACGTGATGTTTCGAAAGACCAGATTGCAAGTATTGGGTCGACGAATTCGTCTTGTAAAGATAGTTTGCGGAGTGTAAATCACACATTGTATTGTAAATCACACATCATGCATCTAATATCAAGGCTATAAATTATAATTATATGATCAATTAAAAGTAATGATGGCAATAAAGATCAAAATTACTCTGCCAACGAACCAGTATATTGTTCTAGTCGCATGATGCTGGTCGAAGCAAACCAGATCCAAAAACGTCGAGATGTTTCCTGCAGGTTTGGTACAAAGGTTCATGAAAAGTTAGTTATTAGTTATAACTACTTTCCATTAAAATGGGATCGTCGGCCCTGTTGCTCCGGAGGAATTACTCTCAGCTATCAGCGTTCGAGGGCTAAATGGTTCTTTTTGCGTGCGTGCGCGTTGGCTAACGTAGTTCCAAGATCGAATTAGTTCGACGAACTAATTTACATGCCACGTGCAGGCAACCCATTTCTGATCCCTTTCATCGTCGAACCGACGTCCTTTCGACGTTTTCTACTCTCGTCGCGGAACCCGGTAGTGCACATGCAAGCCGTAACACGCGAAAATTTACAGACCCGATCAATGTTTCAAACTACTTCTCCGATCGATGGCTTTTCAATAAGCTTTCTTTCGATTTCAGTCCACTAACCGCTTCGTTGCACAATTCGCCACGACCACGTAGATCAATTTAACATATAATCTATGTAGAGTTAATGGTGATGAAATTATGAAATTATAAAATTATTCTCACGATATTTCTGACACGGTATGTTAATTTAGACGATCGGAATTCACACTGTCAATAAATCCTTGTAAAGCTCTTGTATTATCCAAAAAATTTGAAGGTGCCATCCTAGGTGTTGATCCAAACATCTATCATAGCACAACGAGCCTTCAGATTTCGATAAAATTTAATAATATGTTGCAGTGAATATATAGCAGTGAAAATATAGCTCTTTTAAAATATAATACAGTATATCAATATAGATTTATTACTGTCGATAATGTGCAAATGTTTCTGTGGTTCAAGACAAGTATATTATACTATATTATACTATACTATACTATACTATACTATACTATACTACACTACACTACACTACACTACACTACACTACGCTACGCTACGCTGCACTGCACTATACTATACTACATTATATATACAGATTATGAATGTTTTAGTTTAAAAATATTTTATCAAAAATAAAACAAACATACATGAGCATGAAAATAATTCATTTGCATTAATTCATGGTACAATCTTCCATTGCTACTTCAAAATTGGTTTCATACTCTTTTGAAGTTTTGCATTATGATACCATCTATTAGCTCTTCAATTATTTTCTGCAGGAACTCGCTATTTCACTAAAAAACTTTTTTAAGGTACGGAGAAAAGGAAGTCTGCGCTCATTATAGTGTAATTTTTCATATTGTTAGGTTTCCAGCGATAATACCTATTACCAGAGAATACCAACAATAATGTCATTGCCAGCAATAAAGCTTTCGGTTAAATATTGTCTCGAACAAGTGAAATTGAGCATCTCCGCGACAATGCTCGACACTGCACAAGCTCCACAAAAATTCTTCCTCAAAGTCATGGATAAAAGATGTTCTTTTTACATCCACTCTAAGTGCAAGGTCACCGGGTTCATTTTCTTTGATTACAGTTTCAACAGACTGTTTCTTCACAAAGCCGGCTGGACAATTAAGAGAAGGTTTCTCGCAATAACCCATTCGGAATAAAGTGATAATGACTTAGTATTATTTCAACGTGCTTGAGACGACATTTCAAGTCGCGTTCACAGATCTATGATTTTAAATACTAACTACAACGATGAATGTCACAAGCTTGCAACTTGCAGGAAATCTACAAAGAGTTTTCTCAAGGAAATACAACATTGTTTACTACAAGACTGGGAAAAACGTTTGATTCGTTCGAAGCCCTTAGGACACGTCGTGAAAAAAGCGAGAAACATGAAAAACAAATCGATCAATCACCGTTTCGGATGGCGTTCACTCGAGGTCCCCGGCTCGCATGAAAATTCCGAGCTCTGCGAGCGATTTCTGTGAAAAAAAAAAAGAGAAAGGGAAAGCGAATCATCATCGGAACGGGAACGTTAACAAGTTGCCGTTCTGTTCGGCGAAAAATCACGCGAATAAAAAATTCCACTATAAATTGGACATTTCAGCGGCTGTAGCGAAGTCTGTACAATAACGAGCGAGGGCGAACGATATTTTTACTGCCGGCAGTGGGAATCCAAACAACGAGCCGTGATACGCGTTACACTAAGAGCCGAACGGGCGGTGGCCAGGGGTGGCGCGGGGTCCGGCCTTTCGGGAAAAAATCCGTCGAGAGGAGAAAAAAATAACGCACGGGTTACGACGCAGCCAGTGTTCATTTCGAAGATAATGCCGGTGGTAACGATCGCGGCTGAACGGATACGCGGGAGGATAACGTTTTTCCGCGAGGGAAACGCGGTCGAGGAGCGCCGCGTCCTGTTTTTCCTGACTCGCCCGCTCCCCGTATCGAGGTTTCGTAAATCGTTCGATGTCTTTTTACAACTGGCGAAAATAATGCTGGACGCGCAGCGCGACGGAACTATCGCAAAACAAATAATCTTCTTTCTTCATACTTGATGTTGTAAGGTGAAAACGCATTTCTTAGTTTTATTCGAGACTGTTTTTAATTCTCCCGAAATGCGATGCCCACTTCCACGTTTCATTCGCTCTTCTTGCCGACTGTTCCCCAACACTTTCTTGCAACACGTTTATTCGAGACGTTGAAAATAGAATTCTTATTTGTATTTCAACGTGGAGATTAATTTGAATTCGACATGAAATTCATTCCAATGTGAAGTCGGTCTTTTAATTCGTAACCACGCTCAAGGTTCCAACATTAAATTAAGGCGGCGAGTGTAAGTGTCTTATTTTTACACAAACGCGAAGATCAATTTTATATCGACCTGAAATTCATTCGATCGTCACGAAGATTTTTTCGTTAGAATTTCGCTTTCCGTTGATCGAGCCACGCTACTTGCTTCCCGCTACTTTCTATATTTCATTCAGGAAAGTAAATATAAAGTTCTTATTTCTATTCGAACGTGGAAATCAATTTAAAATCGATCTAAAACCTATTTGAACGACGACACAGCTCCTTTTTTATTCGAGTAAATTTCTTCGCTGGGTAAGCACCCTCCGTTTGCCCCTCCCGTCTTTCACATTTCATTCGAGGAGATTAAAACAAGATTACAATTTTTGTTCGTATTACGTTTCACTCGGTTGACTGAAATTTATTCGAACATGGACGTATTTCTGCCATTAAAATTGTATTCACGTTTTATCGCTATTCATTCATCACGTTTCACATTCTATTCGGAAAGGTGGAAATAAGGTTCTTATTCGTATCGAGCTCCAGAAATCACAACCGAGATTCATTCGAACGTAATGACAGTTTTCTATTCAAGCATGTGCGCGGGAACCAATGGAATACCTAAAGCCACCAAGAACAGGTTATTGACAGACCAATGAAAAGGATTGCAGACCATAAGCACCATAAAAACTGTATAACCGGAGCAAAACAATTCGACGGAACAACCGCTACAGCGATAGCACAGTGGCGTTCCTCTCACTCATTCCCTCCTCTCTCTCTCTCTCTCTCTCTCTCTCTTTTTGCTCGGTTCGCAGCATTTCAATGATAACCTAATTCACGGAAACCGAGTTACCGTGGACAAAGTAAAAACTGTGACACAAAAGCAGCCCCGGCCAGAAAGCTGCGAGGACAGGCTAGATCCGGTTACGCGGGAACAATGTCCAAAAATACAGGTTCATTTATCAATCTACAATCGAGTTACCTCTCGAAGTAGGGGCGGCGCGGAAATTGCGAGCAAACAACGGATCCGGGGCTGAAACGTTTACGAAGCGTAACGTGAAAATATGCCCGGGCCCGAGGAACGGCCGGCTCGCATCGTATTGCGACGTCCTAATAATTTATTCGCCGGATTACCAAAGTTTCGGCCGTTCTGCACGTCGAGCAACAAAAGCTTAATGAAACGTCCGGCCAAGTCGCCTGTCCGATAAAAAGAGAGATCCATGGTCACGGAATTCCTACCTGCCAAGGCTGATCAATATTTAAATAAAGAACGAGACGCTTTCTTAATCCTTGTTACCGTCTAGCGACGTTGTTGACTATGCTTGTGGAAAATGCCAAGGTGCAGCTTTTTCCCTGAAAGGGTTGAGCAAAATTTTTCCGCGCAACATCTTTTTTACGGACTTTCTATAATACAATATTTCAGAGCGGTTTCATGCATTCGTAGAGTTGATAGTAACATTTTTGCAATTAGAGATTTAACAATGATCTCTGTGGTCTTTTCGTACAATTTTCTTCACAGGTTGGTGGTTAGTATTACTTTTCTAATTGTTTGCGGAAAGAAAAATTAATATTTATCACAATTACTTCAATGTGTAGATACGTCGGAGATTTAAAGTAGATGTCTTAATGTTAGACAAGAAGAGATTAAATGCGCAATTAAGAAATAAAATATTCCGAGGCCGGGAAGTAATGCAAAAATAATTTAGAGACTTATACCATCTTCTCAAACGAGGTCTAAGACATTGACTACCAAGCCAATTGTGAAGGAATCTTTCCTTTTTTCAAATAAATAAATAATAATAAGCAAATACAATATTCGGCAAAAATTATAATAAGTAAAAGATAAGTATATTTTTCTTTCTTCTTAACAGCGAATCTCTAACAGACGCGTCCTGATGGGCGTCTACCACAACGTAGCCTACAACTCGTGATTGGCAGCGAGTGTTTTAAAGTTCCTTACATCCATATATTCATTCACATGCTTGATACAGTTATATACAAGAGAGTCATTAAAATAGTTGACGAAAAAGAAATAATTCCAAACCATCAATTTAGTTTTCGAAAAAGGAAACGCAATACCATGGAGCAAAGTCATTGCATGGTTCAAAAAATCATATAGTAACTAGAAGCAAAAGAATACTGTTCAGCACTATTTCTAGATATCGAAAAAGCTTTCGACAAAGTATGCCATCAAGGATTGCTCGAGAACCCGCAACATATGCTATTCACCCCACTACATAAAATATTTACATCATACATAGATAACAGAAGTTTCACAGTAAAAATTAAAGACACTACTTCCAACATCCGGGCTATCAAAGCTGGAATACCCCAAGGAGAAGTGTACTAGCCCCTTACTCTACACTATTTATACAGCTAATATCCCAATAGACCAAAACACTTAAATATACACATTCGCAGGTGACATCGCAATAATCTCCATGCACGATAACTTAAAAACTTCTACATTAAATCTTCAAAACCACATTAGGAAAGTAGAAAACTGGTTAGATACGAATAGAATTAAAATCAATATCAAAAATGTGTAACACGTCATTTTTACACTACGAAAAACAGAGCAAACAAATAACCTTAAACTATACAATAGCATGATATAAATTTATGAACTGGTTAATGTCCCGGAAAGTAAACTTAAAACAAGTAACAAATTACTTATATATAAATATGAGATAAAACTAATTTGGACCTATGGAATCCAACTCTGGATGATCGTAGCATGGTCGCACATTCGAAAAATGGAAAGCGTACAAGTAAAAATATTTCGCACAATAATATGCTTTCTTGATATGTCAGGAATGACGACATTCGTAAAACATTAAATATTCCATCTGCACAAGAAAAAATTATTTGACTAATAAACAAACGCAAAGAAAGAATCAACACCCACACAAATCCATTAACAGAAAACTAGACACAGTTAGAAGACTAAAATCAAAACACCTAGAAGACTTATTAGAAACATAATACAATCTCGGGTATATGTCGTCAAACTATTTGTAGTACTTACCGCTTAAAGTATCGGAAAACAAACGCTACTAACTATTATACAAGTATTTGTAAATATTTCATTAAATAGACACAAATAAATAAAAAAGGGAATATAAAAAGATAACATGCTTGATACATGCATGAAAAACGACAGCCATCTTGTTGAACGCCATTGCTGTATACACGGAGATCGATTAATTCCGTTACAAATAATATTGCAAATAAAAATCGAGATAGTATTCCGCTAGGAAACTTTGTGCAAGATCGTTTCTAGTCGATCAAACTTTCGTAGTAAAAGGAAGGCTTCGTTTAAAAATGACTAGAGGGGAGACGACCGAGCGCGCCTTTCAGAAAGTTCCGCGTCAGCTTTAATAGCGGAGTAAATTATCTAGGAAAAAGTAATCCGCTCGAAACACCGTATTACCTTCGGCCCACGGTTCGAACAACTTACTTAATATTCGAGCAGCGTCAATTAAAAGCCGCTTCTCGTAATTCACCGTTAATCTGTCTGCCGGCATGTTTAATTATCGCGGGACCGTGAGAGGAAGAGCCGAGCCGATGATCTTGGCCGAAACTCCGCCGGAAAACGGTAGGAAAAGGGTTTTCCTTGTGGAAAGAGGAACTCTACGGTGGAAAGGGGTGGGGCCATCCTACCGCTGCGACTACTTCCCGACATTAATTAATTGTTTATTGCCGGAATTAATCACGGGCCGCCGCTTCCTGGCTACTAACGATCCGCCTGGTAAATTCATCGGCGCAATTAAACGCCGGATTTCTTACTGCGCCATACTTTCAAGTGCACCGCGGCCATCCTCCACGATTTTTTCACCTGCCTGCGACGCTTTAGTTTACTTATTCGCACTGGAACTTTGTTCGTGAACGAGAAAACATTTTCTTCGCGATGCTGTTCTACATTTTGTGTAGGAAATTCATTTCTATCGACGAGTTTTAATGTGATTTTAAAACCACGTTTGGAATTCTCGTGAATTTATAATTTATTAATTTAATCGGATTCATTTTTTAAAAGAAAATTTGTTAATATCGTAGAATGTACAAAATTGATTATGTAAAGCAGATGCTAATAAGACCAAAAGGTTGAATAAAATGCAATCCGAAAGAAAGAAACGAAGAAAAGATGGGCAACATTAATTGGTCGCTTTTGTTTGTTTGTTTAAGATACCACGAGTATAGTATACATGTTGTATTTTCTTCATATATTGTTCAAATACAACACTTTCGAAAAATATATAATAAAGAATATCAAAGTATGTATAATTTTTTATCACTTAGTTGTATTTGACGAATATACTCGTCCTGAAGAAATAGCAAAATTTTGTGTGAGAACGAAGATTAGTGTGCTACCAGATCTTGGCTAATTAAATAAGAAATTTTGCAAATACACGCGAATTAATAAAAAGTATAAAACAGAGAATCAGCCATTGACACGTTCACATAAAATAACCCAATGAATAATTTAACAAAAATTTCCGAGAGGTGTTGTAACGTAAGAACGTAAGGTTCGGAGAGGCGACTTACAATTTCGAAACGCGCGTGCTTTTGCCGGAACTTTCGCCTGCATCGTAGCAAGGCACGCGCGGCCGCATAATCCGCTATGCATCGCCCCGGCTCGACGTCACTTGGAGCGATGATGGACGTCGACCGAGTTTCAGAAATTCAGCCTCGCCGGAAGTTTCGATGGGTCACGGGATAAGGTCCGGCACTTTCCGCGAAGTTTCTTCTCAGGGATGGTAGAAAGCAGGTTGCGTCGAACTGTCGCTTTCGCTCGGCACTCTCGGATGCTCTCGAGTTTTTCGCGAAACTCTGCGAGGGAGATTCGTCGCGGATCCACGGATCCTTAATTAGCAGTTAGTTTTAATTAATTTTTCAACTGGAACGCAAACACCGGCCGAGTCCGACCAAGTTCGTCGACGTTCTTCGTTTTGAAGTTGCGTCGCTAATTTAAAACTACGATACAGTGTTTGTATCTGTGTCTGTGCGCGAGTGCTGAATATGCATGTGCAAAGAATTTGCATTCCTCTGAGAGCTTTTCGGAAAAATTCACTTGCCACCTTCGCCGAAATAATTTCCTTAAAACGATTTCTTTTGAAATGTTCGTCCTATATTGATTATTTACTCCTTCAAGCATAAAAACCTGTTGCTTAAACGCATCTCTGCCGTATTTCATACCGATTAATTTTAATAACACTTCGAATGCCATGGCAGCCCGCTTGAAAAATTCTTATGCTCTTCAAATCTTGATAAAATTGAGGAGATTGGTGTAAAAAATAATTCTCAGCTCTGATCAAATAATTTCGTCGCCCACATATTGGTGATATGACAGTCAGAAAGAATGGCATGATAAAATCTTTATCTATTTATTTAATTGGTGGAAGAAGCTTTTTCCTCTACAAGTAGGATTATATATGTCACATTCAACGAAATCCGTACTGTGACAGTAAAGCGGTAAAACAAAAGGATGACACAATATAATAAACAAGAGTATGTAATCCGAAATAAAGAAATATACATATATGGCACGAAGGAAGCCAAAATAATGACTTCGAATATATTTAAAGACGAAGACGAGATTATTAATTATACCAAATAGTCAAATTAAAGAAGCTGAATGCAACTAGACAGTCAGTAATGAAGTTAGGAATAGAAATACGATACAAATGTAAAATTTGGGAGCGTCTTGATATCTGTATTGTTTTATTAAATTCTTTATGGCCAACTCAATTATACACGATAAAATACCGCATCATCAAGTAGAGAAATTTGTCCAGGATTTCATGTCGTTGTGCTTTTTATGTCCAGAGAAATCTGAAATCGTGTGCAAGGTTTTCGAAGAACAGTAATCGTCGAAACATCGACGCAGAAGTTCCGAAAATTCGCAGCGCTACACGGCTTGAGGAATTAACAATGCACCATAGAAAACCCCGGCGCGATCTTCGCGCTCTTTCAATCAGCCCTCCCGATGCCCCTCGCCGCCCTTCCTTTTTCCTTTCAAGCCAAGACCCTTCCGCCCTCCTGGCACCCCCGGACTTCTCATCTTTCCTTTCACAAGCGTTTCTGCCGGCGTTGCGGTCCGTTGTCTCGCAATAGTTACGTCGCCGCTATGGTCAGACGCGGTGACGCGGAATAAAACTCGGCATTCACCGGCAAGCCCCGCCTCCGTCGAAGGGCTCCACCCTCCCCACCTCCCCCGGCAGCCCCTGCAGTAATTTCAACGCGGGCTTTTTCGAACAAGCAGTCGCTGAAATATCGGGGTCGAGGCTCGATTCTCCTCGCGTGCTGTCGGCGACGGTCCATTGTCTCTCCGCAGAGCCGCTGATCGAGCCCGACGGAACCGCCGAACAAACATCTCGATTAATGTCACGAAACTCACCCTACGGCCATGGATATCGCTCCCTTGAAATCCGTCAACGCGACTGAAAACAACCGGTCAGACGTTTCGTTACATTAACACTTTGCCGTCCGCAGGCCTCGCAACATTTTCTTCGCTTGCCACCTTTATCGGGAAAGGTTAACGGGAAATTAGAAATTTTCAAGTTTTGTTAGCAATGAGATTAGTCTGATCGTTAGTTTTCATGAGTTCTCAATCCTGTTCACCTATTTTTATGAAATTTCGAAGATATACATATGTAAATAAATGTAAAATTTGTCTTATATATTAGGTTGGTGCTTATGAAATGTCGGATTTTTACAATTCCCAACGAGACTTTAAAGCATAGATATCTGTCGTAAAAAAAATTTTGATCTTTGGAATTAATAAACTCTGATATCGAATTTTTCAAACTGTCTTCATTTTCATAGTGTTTAGCTCGTAAAAACAGTTCTAAATGTTTAAAAAGATTAAAGTCGATTGGCCAGAGATCAGGTGAATAGGCTGGGTGCTGCAAAACTTCATATTTTAATTCATTTAATTTTGCAATTGTTTTGTGCGATGTATGCGGTCGAGCATTGTCGAGAAGAATTAGTGGGCCATGCCGATTAACAAGTGATGGGCGTATAATTTTCAATTTTTCAAGAGTGTTTCAAGACGCATACAATGACTATCAGAATATAAATAAAGACACTTACTGTTCTATTTAAAAAAACAGAATTGACCTTCATATGTCCTTGACGCCTCCACCTACAGAAAAATTGGTAATACCAGATGATGAGCCCCCCGATACCAACTAAATTTGGTCTAATGCATTTTCTTCTATCTTCAAAAACAAGCGAGATATTCAGGTGACCTGTTTAAAATGCCCCACCCTGTATATTACAGCACTTATAATAAGTGTACAATTTGCGTGGATAAATTTATCCTGTATATATGAGACAGGGATTCGAACGATGTAAATTCTGAGAGCTGAAGATGTTGTGGGAGAAGCTTGAAAGATTTAAGAGAAGGAGTTATCAAAAATTGAAGGGGCCTGATGGGATACACCTGAAAACTTAACAGGTACGATTAGAGAAATGGAAGGAGTTAGTTAGAAGTGCTAGATAAATACAGGGTGTACCACAAATGTCTAACAATCTAGAAATTAAAGATATTTGAGGCCATTTCAAGCAAATATAGCTGCAAATATGTCTGTAACAGGAGAAGACAAAATAGTTCCGATAGCAATGAATTAGTAAATATATAGACGATGTAACTCGTGAGGAAATTGATCAGCTAATTATACACGGACTAGAATCATATCTCATCCGTCAAATAAATTAATCGACACTAGTTTACAGGACAGGGGCGGAGTTAGCCCTGCCCACTAGTCATCGCCCATGCATAATAGAATCTCCGTAGCATTAGTTAAGCTCATATGGATGAATTTCCTTGTCGAATATAGTGGGATTTCTATACCGTAAGTAACAATAGCTAGAATGGCACGATCATGGTTATTCAAAGTATTAACCGAACATTTCGAGGTCCATCGTATCGATAATCGAGGCCGCGGGACAATTTCCAAGCGGGATCGCGTTAACGAGACCCTGTTCCCGATCACAAAGAACAAATCCACTGATCCGTGCCGGGACAAAAGGACGTGGGAGAGAGCCTTTCGGGCTCTCCCGGGCTCTCCCAGGCTCTCACGGGATACCCGTTCCGTGAATCTCAGTCGCTTTCGCAATTATTTTCTGGCGGGTCGGGTGCGGGTATAAATGGAGGTCGCGATCGAACGAAAGGAAAGGGTGAACCGTCGGCTGCCGGCGAACAAAAGGATTCGCGCGGCGCTCTTTATTTCCGGCCAGGGAGCCGTGTTGTTATCAGGCACCGGCAGCGAGCACCGCCGAGCGGATCGTCGTTGGTCGTACCAACAGAGGGAACCGACCGAGGATTTAACCGGTCGAGAAAAGGATCAAGCAAACCGGGGCAGGCAGAGGGGTGGTAGGCAAGGGCTGAGCGGGAATGGTTCGCTTGGAAAACTGATGGCTGAACGAAGAAATGGAAGAGTCAGCCATGGCAAAGGACAGAGGAGGCGCGATTAAATAACAGACCGTGACAAGCAAAGAATAAAGGGAGCACGAGGAAAGACGGTCGGGCAAATAGAGAGCTGGAAGTCGGCTGGGGTGTGCGAACATGCCAAAGGGTCAAAAGCCAAGGACACTTCGAAAACAGAGAGATTATCTCTTGGAAGATTGAAATTTTGTATTACGCGAACCAAAATTATCAAGACATTTCGTAGATCGAGTACCGGTCAACTCTATAATAACGACTGACCACGACTGTATTTATACAACAATTTCGTAGATAAACATACTTCAAATATTTCTCTCAAACCACGATCGATACTTCTGCAACGTGTACGATGTCAATAATGTAGATTGCACTGGGTGAGAAAAAGAAGGTCAGAACAAAAGTTGGCGGAAAATTCGCGGGAATTAATTCGCCAGCGAAAGTTGGCTCGGCGAAGTTCCGCGGATATCGTCAGGGAAAAAGGGTAATTCACAGAGGAAATGTTGGCGGTGGTTGTTACATATTATTGGTCGGCCGATGCGGTTTAATCCACTCGCGATTTACCACCGAGTTCCACGATAATCCGCTGGTCGGGTTTAACTTTGATGGCGGGGTGGAACTCGCGTCCCTGGAATTCGCACGCCCGTTCCGAATGCCAATTGATTGTGTTCGTTCCGATTTTATTTGCTCGCCGCGAGTTTTATAACTTTCCGTACGCGGCGACT
This sequence comes from Augochlora pura, assembly GCF_028453695.1. Classification (NCBI taxonomy): domain Eukaryota; kingdom Metazoa; phylum Arthropoda; class Insecta; order Hymenoptera; family Halictidae; genus Augochlora; species Augochlora pura. Next base: position 21,398,218 of record NC_135778.1, on the reverse strand, counting down.
TTACTTCCGCTCGCTTTCCTTCAGCCGGCCTGTTCCGAGCTGATTGGTCGATTTTATCAATCGTCAAACTTCTCGTTGCGTTCACGTGCCGTCGACGCGCGCGGTGCTCAATTGGACTTCTCTCTGAGATGCTTTAGGAACCATCCCTAAAACGGACAGGTAGATCCGAATGTGTAGAATTTTGTTCTTGCGCGCAGGACGAATTTTGTTTGCCTTTTGGAATTGCTGAGTTACGTCGACAATAAACACGAAGGTTAAAACAAAATAAAATGACTATATGTGCCCATAATTATGAAAGTGGTCTAAGTCAAAATTAAAAAAAATGAGTTTATCAGTTATTTTACACCACATTATTGTAAACTGAATTTATTCAATGTAATTTTTACGATATCGTCAAAAATGAACCAGTAGATAGTGGTTGTAATTTCAACATTATATGAAATTCATTCAGTGTTAATTATGAAAGTGGTCTAAGTCAAAAATTTAAGGAAATTATATAAACATAACTTGGTCCTTTCTACCGAATGACCGTGGTTTTGGGTTGATAGAAATGAAAATAAAAAAAGCAAATTACTTATACAACCCTGAGCACTATTACGAACTGATGTAGAAGAAGAAATACATTTTCGATAAAACGAATGTCGCAGACGAATTTTATTTCAACGAAATCACTAGAGGAGTCAACAACAAGAAGGGGAAAAAATACCGCGGGCAAATCTGTCTCTTGGCTGCAAATACAATGGATGAGATTCGTGAAAAACGAACCATATCAAATGCTCTATAAAACTTCTTTAGATGCTCCTGAATTCCAAGTTTTGGATCTTTCACCTAAAAGAGGAAGATCAAAAATATACGAAAATATTCTATTACTTCCATTATACAACACCACCAGACCAGTAACGGAAGAAAAACATAAAGATCTTATGTGTTTACTACCATACATCCCCCCAGTTTTTCAGGAACATTTTAAAAATCTTAAATACTCGAAATTATGATAAAAATGGATTACTTTTTAAAAATGATTAATAAATGTTTATGAATTATTTCTTTAAAGTTGTGACACCACTTTCAAAATAAACGGCTCAAATAAAAAGTACAATTTTTTATTACTTTAAGGCAATTATAGGACATACAGTTAATTTTGAAAATGGTCTAAGTCAATTAAAACTTTAAAAACAACATTTTCCTATGAAATTCACACAAAATTTCATATCGATAATAAACTTCCATTAATCAAGACTAATAAAATTGTAAATTAAAATGTCGCCTAATGTAAAAATATTTTTTAATTTATTCAAATGCGATTCATTAAATATCTCGAAACAAGAAATATATGACTTAGACCACTTCCATAATTATGGGCACATATGAGCCGTTTATTTTGAAAGTGGCCCAACTCCATTTATCTTCAAATCGAGATATTTAACATCCAGATTCATTATAAAAGTTGAATATGCCCAAGTCCATTTAACGTAATTTAAGATGCTTCAAATTGAACAAAAACAATACTTAATTTATTTTACATATCTTTAAAACACGTCGGAAACTGAATGTGTGCGATTCAAAACATTTTTTAACTACATAACGTACAAAACATAGAAAACATAAATTTATTAGAAAACAATTTACTACTCGTCTACATTTTGTGTGTGTGTGAAAGGGATTTGAAGAAATCACGATGTTCCGGTGGTATATATTGTAATAGGTCAATTATGTCCTTGAATTTTGCTGTTGTAATTTATTTGATATTTTTATATGATGGTGTCAATACAATATTTTCGAACTTTCTGGGTCTACCCCGACGTGGTAATGAATTTAGGACTTTAAAATTTTCATTCTCGTTCATTGATGTCTTATAGAAAATTTTATACGGTTTATTTCTAACAAAACGCATCCATAATATTTTTAACCAGTTTATTGATTCTCTATCAGAATTCTTTACCCTTTTAAAAATTGCGTCTTCTAATAATTTTGTTCATACAAAATCTTCTTGTCTCATTTAATTTACAATAAAGTTATTACCTTTGCGACACCTTTTAATAATCTTGTAATAATCTCGAGGAATGAACAGTAAATTATTTTTTTTTAATGACATTTCTACCATGAAAAAATGTCTATCATTTGGTAAATACGAATGTCCTAATATTAAAACTTTGTGATCTATGAATTATCTTTTTGATTATATCTTTTCCGATTTTTTTAAAAAACATTAGTTACTATTTCTTCTTTACTATCTGAAATAAAATGGTCTCGTTCTGTTCTTCTCCATGAGTGAAATAATTTCTAAAATTTAAAATTAAATTTTAAGTTTTATATTAATTAAACGTACTGGTTATTCAACTAACGCAATTGTCCAAAAACTGAGGTTACCTTGTTAAATACTAATTAATTAAAATAGCCTTCAAATAGTCTTCAGACATTATCAATAGTAAATATATTATCTTGATTTAAGTATAAATGGTGTTAGGCCACTTTCAAACTACACGGTTTAATTATTGAATGAACTCTGAAAACTTATGTGTCAAGAATGATCGTATTTGTTCGGAATATAAGAAACCTGAAATGCTTTACTGATAAATAACATGAGGTTGTACATGTTACCATGGCAGCCGGAAAAAGATTGACAAATGGAGTTAGGCCACTTTCAAAATAAATGGCTCATGTATGACGTGAACGATATGACGATATGACATCAACAATTATTGTAGCATTGTGATAGTAAGTAGTAAAAAAGAATAAAAAATGAGTAATCAGTAAACACACTGTGTATTGTTTGAACCTGACATTTATCACTGTTTGTAAACACTGTCCCGGACAGAGATAAACAGAGCAGTGAAATACACGACAAGTACATTGTATTAAATCGTTTACAAGTTGAACGAACTTTGAAGTCGATTATCACGAAAACGGAGCTCCGGATGAAAAAATGTTATACCAAAATATTTTCTTCTTTTTTGATGTAGAATCACCCCCTGCCCGGTTGTACTACGAATTCCGGGACACCTTGTATACATATAAGTGTTTGCAACGTGATACCACTTTATGGACCTCACACAGCAAACTCTGAATCCAATTAGGAAGTATGTGGCCGATTTTGAATACACCGTGATAACTTTGCTTATCAGGAAAAGTTCGCAACTTGCTTAGGCTGTATGCGTAATACGCCGAATAGATTTCAAAAATATTGGTACTTTTGAGAAATCATTTTGGAGAACAGAGCGTGCTGTCGGTCAGAGAACTGACAGCGGGTCAGTTGGGTTCGGTTCGCTAATGGTGGCAGGCAATCGAGCCGCGTGGGTGGTTAGTGCCGATGAATCGAGGTAGGCAAGGATTCGAGGGTAGAGAGTAGGGGAATGGTTTTACGTGCGTTGCCACTCGGGGGTAATCGTGAATGCATGTCGCCAGCGAGCAGCAGCTCTCCACTTGGAAACGTTTTCCATCGGTCGTGAAGTGGAACTGGCGATAGACCAGGGCCCGCGTGCTCGGTCTCCTGTCGCCAGGTCGGAATGATTTACGTGATCCGTGGTTTATCGCGGGTTTATGGTGCGTGCGCTCGAGCGTGGCTTTTTAAAAAGCTCGTATCCGGCCGTTTTCTTTCACCCTTTTCGCTGGTGGTAGTCCTCCCCGTCCCTCTTTTTCACCCCCGAGCCCGCCGCCACGGCCTCTAATTAACAATGTCCCCGCGCGGCGCTGCCGTTGCCGCTGCGGTCGCGCCGAGAGAGCGAACGAACAAAAAAGGGAAAAGAGGGAAAGAGAGAGGGAAATCCTCCGCGCCAGCGAGAAGCTTTTAATGAAGCCAGCCGACGCACGGCTGCATCCAATTGGGACCAACCGGTGCGTCCACGCGAGATAGAATCGTTCTCTCCTCGCCCACCCTCCTTTTCAACCCCGCCCCCGCACGGCCGATCCTTTTTTCAGCCGACCCAGACCCGCCATCCGTTACCCACTCGTCTTATTTCCAAGCCGGTACACCGGAATCGATTTCCGGTATCGATCGCGGAACGTCCTTCGCCGCACTTCCGGCCGTAGATCCAGAATCATTATGGCTACTTGGCCAATTCGTTGCCGTGTCGCAGAGCCAGTTGCAGGAGTCGAATGTTTCCTTTTAATTTACTGCTGGTCTACAGAGGATTTGTGTCTTCGCCGCACTTCCGGCAGAGAAATCTCGCGGAGTGAATTATCCAGTTGGCTGATACGGTTTGAGGGTTAGCTTCTTTCTTTTTTAACACGTTGACTGCAACGTCGGTCATATAAGCTTAATACAAATCTTTGGTCGAACTTAGAGGTTAATTTCGTTTCGGATATCTTCTTACGAATGTTTTCAGAATATTATGGTTGGAAATATTGGGTTGGCAACTAAGTTAATTGCGGCTTTAAAATAAGAAGAAAAATTCAATTCTTTTGCTTAAAAATATATGTTTATTCAACTAGACAAATCAATTTTGACACTGCCTTTCTTTCAAGGCTTCATTTTAATACATTGTATATAACATAAAAATCGTGCGGCGATGCTTGCTTTTTTGAAAATAATGTAATAAAATATGTCTGAGACACGCGGCTTATCCTTCCATCTCCAAACTGTAATAAAAACAAAACTAAATAATTAATCGATGCAATTTTCTTACTAAATTAAAGGTGGTATTCCAAACAGCAAGAAAACATTATAGATCGGGTGCTTTAAATCCTACTTTTTTGGAAATAATACAATAAAGTGTGTCTAAAATGCACTTCTTATCCTTCCATCTTCATACAGTGATAAAAACGAAACTAAGTAACTAATCGATACTATTTTCTGACTAAATTGAAGATGAAAATCCAGTCAGTAAAAAAACAATATAACGTAATTCCTTTGAACACATTGATAAAACAAAAGAATGTGCTAGGACCATCTATTAACAAAATCCGCAATCACTTAATTGCCAACCCAATATTTTAGTTGACGTAGCAATAGTTATAATGGGTAGTATCCCTTAACTGTCAAGTTTACAGCCAGTTATATATACTAAGTGCCAGTTGGTCAGGCACATTTGTTCATTCGGTCGTGTTCTATCACTGCAAATTTGATGAGATAATAGAGGATTACATGAATTTTTAAATAATTGCATGTACGTGTATTAACGAAGACCTGTTTCAAGATGCATGGAGCTGTCGGTCACCATAATCCGGTTAAGGGTGAACCTTTTAGTTTCGGTTTCGATAACTAAATTATTCTGATCTTAAACAGCTTTTGCAAGTTCGTATTTAACGCAAACGCGTTAATTTCAAGTTAACTTAGAATTTTTGAGGTGGGGAATTATTGGACGTGTAGAATGTACTTTTTAAATTACGATATGACAAAATTAATTCGATTTTTATCGACTGCAGAAATAGGACACCTTAATTCCTTTATACATTCTTCTAGTTTTCGAACGATTTGAGCTTCAAAATATGTTTCTTTTACGTACTATCCTCTGGTCTTCTCTATAAGAATTAAACTACGAATTTTATGCAGTTTCAGCATTCAGCAGTTATCCAAGACTGTATACGGTAACATATTTTAAACAAAAGCGCCATAAGATTTCTATCTTGTCTGTACCAGGATGAAACGAATTTTCTCTCGTACCCAATTCCTCGAAACTAGGCCACGGGAATCTATATTTGTGCCATAAGATTTGAAATAAAATACAGCGGCATAAATATTATCATTGCTAATAATCTACATTCCCGAGGCTCTCAGCATCGTTGCCCTAATTTTAGTAACAAGAAACGCTATTCAGAGTTTATAGTCTGCCCATGAACATCCTTATCTCTCGAAGCTCTAATAACCTTCATTTCTGAGATCGCTGTCGAGAAAATGAAGGAGAATCGTCGACAACAGACAGTGATAGTGGCGGAGAAAGACAGAGGAATAGAGAGAGAGAGAGAGGGGGGGGGGGGGTGAGAGAATGAGTAGAGTTGGTAGTCGAATGTCTCTAATGACTCCCGTATTCACAATCATCCGCAGAGATTGCTTTCACCAGGACAACTTTCATCGCGCCGCAGCGTCGCGTTGCAAGTATTCAAGTCCGTGTGATCAAGAATAGTGAGATGAAAAGGTTTGCGAGGAGCTGGAGCGAGATACACCGAGGTCGTCTATAATAATATTAATCCCGGAATCAATCGCGGCATCTTGTTTCCAGTGCACATAAAGTCAGTCCCATAAGTATTCGTACCCTCACTGCTTATAAGGGAAATTTGTTGAAATCAAGGAATGCATGTAAGATTTTGCAACAAACTGTTTATTATCAATGAACACATGTATAAAGTTTATTTATACCAAATTATGACAAAATTGATTAACTAATAATCAAAAATATATTGATTTTACTCCTCGTGGTACGTAATAACAGTCTACAACAGTATTCGTACCATTCTTAGCAGATTCGATTTTTTTCTGCTACACGGCCATTTCACATCAAAAATGATTTCTACAGTTGACAGTCGGTTGGGTGAATGCCAACAAAGTAGTCTAGTTCGAAACTTTGTCAGAATAACATCAATAATCAGAAATCAGTCGAAAGGAGTCCGAGACTACTCTAGAAAAGCGTAAAATAATTTTTAAATTACACCAAAAAGGCAAAAGTTATGTTCAGATGGAAAAAATAGTAGACATAAGTAAATTGGCGATTCAATTCATCATTAAACGGATAAAACAAGTGATACTTTGTTAAATAATAAACGTACTGGAAGACCAAAGATTTTAACAGTTGGAGAAAGAAATACTGTTATACGTGATGTGCAAAGAAATCCTCGAATTAGTTTACCTAAGTTAGCTACAATATGTAACGATATGTTCAATATGAAGGTTTCTGCTGAAACTTGACGAAGAATATTGAGAAGTGAAAATTTTCATGGTCGAATACCGAGAAAGAAGCAATCCATTAGTCAAATTAACAGGACAAAGAGATTAGCATTTGCGAAGGAGTGCAGAAATCAAAGTAATACCTTTTGCAAGAAAGTTTTTTTTTCTCAGATGAGTCTAAATTTAATATATTTGAATGTGACGGAAGAGGAAAAGTTTGAAGAAAGCCTAATACAGAACGAGAATTAAAAAGTGTACAACCAACTGTAAAGCACGGCGGAGGCTCCGCGATGGCGTGGAGCTGTATGGCGGCATCCGGAGTGGGCAAACTTGTCTTTATCGATGGAATTTTGGATAAGATAAAGTATAAAAATATACTCGAAGAAAATCTGCACTGAATTGCGATTAAGCTTGGTCTCGAAAATGACTACTATTTTCGACGCGACAACGAATCGAAGCATCCTGCTCAGATTGTTCGTAAGTGGATACTTTACCACGTTCCCCATTTTTTACATACACTTCCCAGAGTTCGGATACAAATCCTATAGAAAATTTCTGGGTGGAAATAGATAAAAGACTACACGAACATGAAATTTTCAATAAACAAATGCTAAAAAATAAAATGTTGGGAGTTTGGAATAGTATTGAACGAAATATCGCATTAAAAGAAAGTATGCTAAATCGATTAAACGATATAATAAGGCCACTAAGAACCCACTAGATACTAGAAGATTAATATAAAGTAAGAAAGCTACACTAATATGCGATTTTTTAACAAAATCTACACTGGTATGAATACCTTTGTGGACTGTTATTACGTACTACGAGGAGTAAAATTAATATGTCTTTGTTATCAGTTAATCAATTTTGTTATAATTTGGTATAAATAAACTTTATACATGTCTTCATTTATAATAAAAAGTTTATTGCAAAATCTGATATGCATCTCTTGATTTCAACAGATTTCTCTTATAAGCTATGAGGGTACGAATACTTATGGGACTTACTGTATGTTCGAGCCATTGCGGCCATTGAAATCCCCGCAAAAGCAAACTAAGATGTTCGAGGCCCGTGGAACGGTCTCGGCAAACTTCGGATAATATCGCGCTAGAAATTTATGTATTTGTATTTGCTGCTTCGAAAATAGCTTGCGGTCCGCCGAGATCCGTAAAATCAAGGTTAACGAACTAAATCCTAGATATAAATTGCCGTTTTCGTTTCGCTTCTAAAATTGTTTCGATACGTTATTGGCAAGCTACAATATTTCTCCTAAAATCCTCATTTTTGACGTTAGAAATAAATTAGTTTTCTGTAAGAAGAGAAAGTTCTGCTTCAGTTTATAATTCGTTTCTGTTAGATTGTGTCTAAAATGAAATTGCATGGTTACATTTACATTTACATTATATAATATGTTCTGTATAGACTTCAATGGGAATGTTTTGCAATTGCAAAGAAATATTATCTTTGCAGGGAGCGAATTGTATTGCAATTTGTAATTGGTTCGTACACACATATACAACGAGTTCGAAACGATATCGAATGGGGACATTATCAAACATTGTAATGCTAATATAATGCTTATCATGAATATTATAGTATGTTTGCCAGTTGTACACGTTCGTAAATTTCATCGGAACGGCATGTTTATGTTAAAACATACGTTAATAATTATCTCATAAAATTAATTAAATCAATGAATACTAACTTATTAAATAATATATATAATCAATATTAATTATATCAACATAACTCAGAATACATTTAGTAATAAGGGCACCACTCGATAGCGATCAATACATTTTGATATCCTACATTTCCATTGCCAAAAAACTCTTTTCATCGGCGAACCCGTTGGATTTAGAAAAATTATTCTATTTATGAGGAGCCAAATCGAATTTTCGCTTTGTCGAGAGACGTGAAAAGTTAATGGCATCTTCACTCGTTATCGTATGGGATTCAAACTTAAGACTCTCGAGTACCTCACGGGTGGGAGGCGGGAGAAGTGCATCCGCGAGGAACGCCGTGGAGTATATATTTATTTATGAACTTTACGTGAGGGGGCATTACTCAAGCACGAGGATGCATCAGTCTCCGTAGCGCAGCACTCCGACAGAAACTTTTGTCTCTTGTCTAGCTAGCAGAGCGCTGTTAGTTCGGAAGCGGCGACGAGTACAGATGGCGGAAGAATCGGGAAATGGCAGCGTACAAACCGGTTGTCTCAATTACTGATTCCAAGGGAACTTTCATTCGTCTGGAGGAGTCGCTTTCGGAGATATGAATCCTCCTCGACTCGTTATAAGAACGAAAGCTCGTTCATAAATAAAATACTCTGTATGAACGGTCGCCCACTTGTCGCTGTACTTCAGCATTATGGCTCTGACTGTGCTGTGCTAATGGAACGTGTCTTGAATTTGTTTATTAATCGCCTTATCGATCAGGTGCCTCTTCACGGATTTCTGTTGTTTATCTTACAATTGTTATTTTTATAGAATTAACATGAGAACGTATGGTATTCGAGTCACACAGAAATTGTGCTATAATACAATGTCTCTAAGATTACTATATGAGAGGCTGTAATAATTTGATTTACTGGTTTCAATAAAAACTCCGACAAGGTGGTTAATTAAAAAGTTGCTTTTATATAATAAATGATAAATTAAGTCAAATGGTTCTACTAATGTATTCAATCCTTGCTATTAAGTATTTAATTGACTAGTGTAAATCGTATTTAAATTCGCCTGCTGCATTCAATTTCACTCGGAATTGTAATTCAATGAAACTTTTCCTTTATCTGTAGAAAATGAAATAATTTCGTTCGAATTGTGTTTCCACGTAGAATTTTTCGGCGGAACGATCGAAAAATCGATTCCCACGTTGCTGGGCTATTCGATGTTCGGAAAGCAAACGTTCCCGCGTTTCAGAGGGAAAAAATTCGCGGATCCGGAGATAGGAGAAAGGGGGTCGAAATGATATTCACGGCTGAGCCATTCGATGCTAATATCAATTTAGCATGGGATTTTTTTGGGAACAAAGTATGCGGCGGGTTGAAAATCCGAATTTTTGAATCGCGGAGCAGCTCTTTATCCCGGGGATCATTAGCGGGGCCGCGCTCGGAAAATCGCGGACGAGGCTATTGAGAATTTTTTTTCATTCTTTCCGAAAACGCGGCTCGCTGGAAATGTCGCATTCACCACCTATCGATCTTCCGGAACCGAAAATTCCCCGGTGTACAATAACGCGACCGGCTCTATGCATTTGTATAATTGGAATTGGAGGCAACTGAATGCAAGGAGCTGCGCTCTGCAACACGAGCCACACAATATACTCGGTGACACGAAACTGGTTACGTTGCAGGGTCCCTTGGAAAATGGCCATATTTTCCAGCAGAAGGAAAATTCTCGTACTATCATCGCGACCATGAGAACGGCGCCGTTCTCATTTAGAAAACAGTCACAGATTTATGGCGCTTCGGATCTGACACAGATCTTTGGGTAATTTGATCACGGGTATTCTCGAATGATTACATTGAAAGCAGAGCGTTACTTACTGCTTTCCTATCGTAATAATGCTTGGAATCTGGTATGAATGTTAAGTGATTTGAACATTGATTTTTCTAAGTGATTCCCTTGAACGGAAAGTGATAAATTGCTGGTCTTTTTTTACGGCAATATATGTAGAGTGCTATCTACGTAGTTCCAATTTTTTAGCAATTTCAACATTGATTTTTCTAAGTGATTCCCTTGAAAAGCGAGGTTGGCTTAACCTTATTTTTTAATACATTATTTATACTTAATACTAACTTATTATTACGAAATGTTAAAATAATTTAATAAAACAAAGTTGTGAGCTCTCCGAATATTATACGAGCCGTTTATTCTGATAGTGGCCTAACTCCATTTATCTTCAAGTCGAGATATTTAAGGGTTTGTGTTTCAATGAATTTAAAAATATACGTATAGGATAGTAATGAATGATACTGCTTAAGTGTGTCTAAGGGTGATCAATTTATAGTTCTTATTAAAATAGTAGCAATTATTAAGTGAATAATATGCGTTTTCTTATCGAGAACAGAGTTAGGCCACTTTCAAAATTAACATCCAGAATCATTATAAAATTTGAAGGTGCCCAAGTCCATGCAACGTAATTTAAGATGCTTCAAATTGAAAGAAACAATACTTCATTTATTTTACATATCTTTAAAACACGTCGGAAACTTAATTTATGTGATTCAAAACATTTTTTAACTACATAACGTTCAAAACATAAAAAACATAAATTTATTACAAAACAATTTACTACTCATCTACATTTTGTGTGTGTGTGAAAGGGATTTGAAGAAATCACGATGTTCCGGTGGTATATATTGTAATAGGTCAATTATGTCCTTGAATTTTGCTGTTGTAATTTATTTGATATTTTTATACGGTGGTGTCAATACAATATTTTCGAACTTTCTGGGTCTACCCCGACATGGTAATAAATCCAGAACTTTAAAATTTTCATTCTCATTCATTGATGTCTTATAGAAAATTTTATACGGTTTATTTCTAACAAAACGCATCCAACATATTTTTGACCAGTTTATTGATTCTCCATCAGATTTCTTTACCCTTTTCAAAATTGCGTCTTCTAATAATTTTGTTCATACAAAATCTTCTTGTCTCATTTAATTTACAATAAAGTTATTACCTTTGCGACACCATTCAATAATCTTGTAATAATCTTGAGGAACGAACAGTAAATTATTTTTTTTTAATGACATTTCTACCATGAAAAAATCTCTATCATTTGGTAAAAACGAATGTCCTGATATTAAAAATTTGTGATCTATGATTTCCACATTATTTTCCAAAGTTTGGACAAAAATGAAAAAAAAAGAAAAAAAGTCCGGAACACGAATATTGTTCTATTATTCTGTTTCTTTTTCGAATTCTTTTTATTTTTTTTATTTTTTTATTACTATTTCTTCTTCACTATCTGAACTAAATGGTCTTGTTGTATTCTTCCTCAGGATTTAAATAATTTCTAAAATTTAATATTAAATTTTAAGTCTTATATTAATTAAACGTACTGGTTATTCAACTAACGTAATTGTTCAAAAACTGAGGTTAACTTGTTAAATACTAATTAATTAAAATTGCCTTCATCACTGCCTTCCGACATTATCAATAGTAAATATATTATCTTCATTTATGATATTATATTACAATATTATATAATTTATAATATAATATTATAAATGGAGTTAGGCCACTTTCAAACTACACGGTTCGATTATTGAACTTATAATTTATAATATAATATTATAAATGGAGTTAGGCCACTTTCAAAATAAACTTCTCATATTATGTATTGTGACTTTAAAGAACGTACAAGGGAATGAATTAATGGATTTATGTATTTTTATATAAACTAAAGGTCGCGAACGCCACAGGTGTAGTCGTGAATGTGCTAATGACAGTAACAGAATGATTCTTTTGAAAACAAATGAGTTTTGAAGAAAACCAGATTAGAAATCCTAACCTAGATCTTTGAATAATTTGATCGGATCTTTTATTCGCAAATATTACGAAAGGTACCTGAAAAAAGTCCATCTGTGGAAATTACAGGATATATTGCTCGATACCTCGACCAGAGGTTGTAAAAGAAATCAAGATACGAAACTGGAGGTACCGCCTATTTCACATTGACGATTAGGGTCCGGGAAAGGTTGATTGAGCAATTTCTGTCACCAAGGAAATTTGTGGGAGGTGATAGCAGATTGATATCACTGTTACGAGTACATTGTAGTTCTCCTAGTGCGCTATTACGAGTTAAAGTTCAGTCAATTCTGTATTTCGCGATTTCTGTGAAATTTGTACACGCTATAAGTGCATAAAGATCGACAATCTACATATAACATTGCATAACGCTTGCACGATTGTGCATAAAAATACGATAGATACCAACGTGGTGCTGCTATTACGGTGCAAATGGCAATAGAACGCGGAAATCCGGCACGAAGCATTAATTATCCAAAAGGAAACCGACATGAAGCACTTGCGTGAGTTGAAACATTGTTATCATGTAGTATATTTTTCAACTTTTTTGTCAGATCTCGTGATTTTAGAACGGGAGGGTCTTCCTTTCCACGCGACTTAAATAAATAATATAAATTGGCACTTTCTGCTGTCTCGCGTTCTAAAGCTAATAATTGGAGCAGGCAATTTTGCACTAATTTATAATGTAGTGAAATATTTGTAACATTCTGCTCGACGTATTTGTTACGAAGTGACAACGCAAGGAGGTTCATAACGCCGCTGTTTAATTCATGTCTGGATATAATCCGATTATTCCGTGTGCTCGGCTTGGCTTTTGGGTTGTCAAATAATTTATTACTGCGATGCAAAAAGATTTCTGCTTGATATACGATGGTCTCTCTGACCTATTCTTCCTTTGTTAAATACGAACTCCATAAATTGCTTCATTTCCCGTCTCTTTCACAGCTGTCTAAAACTTCCATTGTCTCCGACATTACACATTACAGCTGAGAAGCTCGAGTGGTTTTTAAACAATCCGAATCTCGATAAAAAGGATAAAAATAATCTAAGTATTATTCAAATTAATACGTTGAGTGTTACTTAAATCGAGTTCTACTAGAATCTGTGTCAGAACATCAAATATTTAGTTAGCTATTTTTATTGAGTATACACGTCACAACACAAAATGTTGTCATTCATTATTGAACTGTATATTTCAGAAAAGCGTTGCATTTAAACAAAATATGGAGAAAATCCACGTATACAGCATAACTTACACAGTAACTTACACAGTTTTCAGACAGATCAGCTAACTGAATGAAATAATCAACATAATAACTCTCCATATAAATTCAGATTTTCATACGTTATATTACAAAAGCCAGGATTGAAAAAAAATGTTCACCGTTTAATAAAAGATTATTTTTTGTAAAAGGAAACTAGAAACTGCTATCAGACTTTGTACATTCATACGTTCGTCTCCATTTGAAAGATCTATAAACATAATAAACTCGCACAAAAATTCGCTGCCTAGTAACAATAACGTACTTACGACGAAAATGAGCTGATTGAACGCAAAATAACAAAACATTTAAATAACTTGAAAATATTTATTGTACCATAATGAACTTACTAAAATAATTAAGAAAAGAAGTAAAGGTCTACGTAGTTCCCGCATCTTGCAATTAATGAAAACCATTTTCATTTTTCATAAGCATCGGCCGCGTAGTATTAAGCTCGGTTACACCAAACTGTCCTTTATTTGATGTCACAGAACATTTTAACCGTTTAGTAGTCGGCCGTGTTTCCACGTTTCCAAAGTCCACTCATCAATTTCGCTGCCAAAGCCCAGCAGGCCATCTTCCACAATAAATTGTAGCGAAACAAAAGCCGAACTCCACGGAGGAAGATCACTCTGCTCTGAGAGCCCCCGAAAGTTCGTTCACCCGCGAAACGTGACGGTCGCCGGCAGGGCGAGTCTCCGAGCCGCGGATCCGCGGATGTAGATAATGTACGAATTGGAAAACGAGGATGCACAACAACCCGTGACAAACGAGCTCTCGTCTGGTGTCGACGCGACGGGGCGGCGGCCGTGGAAAAGTCGGAAATGGATTCGGGTGCGGGGGTGGCTGGCGGCGCAAATGAGGGTAGACCGCGATATAATATCGCGCCGTGGTGGATCCCGGCTAAATTCAATAGGAAATCCGGCTCGAGGCGACGGAACCCTCGTCCTTATCCTAGCTTCCTGTTCCCCAACCTCTTTTCTCCCTCGTTTCATCCCCGCTTCGAAAATCCGGCCGATGATACGTAACACACTGACAGAGATCATCGCATTGTGTCTAATTGCATCCGTTGCCGTTTTTGTTTCAGGATTCCCTCGACGGATGAGTAACGAAGCGTGGCCCGGTCTCGAGGTACGGACACACCATCCCCTTTTCTTCCCTCTAACGAACCGTCGCGCGCGCACTTTGTATCCCTGCTTCCTCCCGCGATCTTTTGTTTCCACGGTTTTCAACCCACGCCCCGGCGACGACAGCCCTGCTTCTCTCGTGTCCTCCAGAGCGAACCGTCGTGTCATAATCACGAGAGAAAATCCGGGGCGGGGGTAATCGAATCGACCGCCTTCCCTCGGAATCGAGTTACTGCGTTTGATCTAACAGCACGATCGCTCGATGTTTTTTTCCGACTATACCTTTTTTTGCTGCGTCGCCCTGAGGGTTATGTGGAAGCTCGTTGGGAAAGGAGGGTGTTCTGTTAGGGTTGTTTATGGCGCTGATTGTATTCTGCTGATCGCCGAAAGAAAAGCAGCAATTTCGCTGTATCTAATTGTGTTTAGATCGTATGCTTTTTAACGATTGCGATGCTTCGATTTTCCCAATGCAGTTGTTAGTAGGTTTTTTTCAAGTTCGCTTAAATAATATTGAGAATATGATAAGAGTTGTTCTAAAGCATCGATTCAATTATTTCGTGAATTGTGAGTAATATTTTACCGCAAACGTTTCGTAAATTGCTTTAACCCCTTGCACTATAATAACGAGTCAGACTCGTGACAAAGATTTTATGCAAGATCTACTAAATATTAATATTATTAATTTCTCTTGAATCGAAATCGAAATTAATTTCTTCTGTTCTCAAAGTTTATAAATGAAAGTAAATAAAAATAACAGAAAAAGCCAAAATTGTTTGGTCCTATTAGAAAAATATTAAGAACAAATAAGTGCTAATCAACGCGGCACGAAAAGAGTCGCAGTGCAAGGGGTTAATATCATACTATATCAGCTACATGTGTACAATAAATCTCGATAGAAACGTGTATAAACTTAATTTAATTAATTAGCGAGTACAATGGAAGAACACTCACAAGATCTCTGAATATTACAGGAACTCTAAACATCCCATGAACAATAACGTCCATGAAATTAATTCAACCATGTTTGAATAAAATACATCTGTAATTTACATTCCCAATTACTCCTATATTTCCGCTGAAAAGTATGAAAAATGAAAACTTTCTTCGGTTTGGAAATAAAGAGTAAAGAGACGAATGAAACATAATTAATTGGAACGTCTTTGACCGGAACATTCCGCGAACAATTAGTATGAAACGTGGGTCAGCCAGTGTTATAATGAGTTTATATTTCACCTAACTCGAGTGATTGGTTTCTGCAGAATAGTTTTGTATTGGAAGTTAACATTGAGTGTTTTCTTAGTTTTATTGCGAGGTTGCGTATAAAGGACGTGGCGATCCAATTTTCACGAGAGTACCGCGGTGAGTGTTAATTTGGATCTCGTTTCAACTGCAAAGTAAACATATTTGCTCGTTATCAAAAGTTTCGACGGGATATGTTTCACGTGGGATACAGCACAGCCGCGAAATTTTTTAATTAGTCCCAATTGATTAGGAAATTCGCGCTGCTATGTAATAATTATTTTTATCCCCTCGACGTTCGCAATTATTAGAATTACGATAATTACTTTCAACTTTAACGTTGCATTAAATTCGCGCGGTGTTTGCCGTCTGAGAGATCCTCTGACGGTCGACCAGTTCGTGTTACCACCCGCTCGTAACGTTAAATAAATAAGCAGGACCAACTCTCGTCGTTCTGTTGGCTCTCAGGCAGTTGGTAATCTCGAAGAGAGGTGCTAGTTTATTAATACAAGCAGCAATATTTCGCCGAAAACAAATCATCAATGACTAGATCAATTAACAAATCACTATTTTTTTACGTTCTTTTAATTATTGCTTCTTGATTATGTTACTTGAAATATTTTATAGTATCGCATAATTGGAATTGCAACTTTCATACGAAAATATATTGAACAGATTTTCAGTCTTTCACAAAATAATTATTAATTCTGGCACTGCCTCTATATAACGCTTTCTTTATAATTAATAAACACAGCAATTTAGCAAAATTATTTCTGTGGAATTTAGGAAGCCAAGTATTTGCGGAACATGCCGCATTTGGAATTTAAAAGCGCGCGAAACTCAAATAGTTTCCCTGAAATTGTCGAAAGAACGGGTGTTGCGGTTGTGCTCAATTTCGATTTTAATCGTACGCGTACCGTTCAAATGTAATCAACGCTAAATAATTGCGGCGGCCGTGCTCGCGTCCGAATTAAATTCTTCGGAGCCGACCATTAATCGGCCCTGCGGATTCCATTTAATTTCCTGTGATTCCGTTTGCCGGTTTCACGTGTACTACATCCACTGTTGTTAGACGCGTGCCAATGAACGTCAAGAATTCCGCGGCTGAATCCAGAATGTTAGCCGACGCATCAAATGCTTTTTGTTTGACAGTTCCGGGCTTATCCTCTCGTGAAACACGTTCCACTATCCGTTTGTTCGTCTGGAAGGAAATCTACATACTATTTTGATCAGCGCAGGAAAAAATAAAATAGAATGTAAATGTCGAATGCAAATCGGTCAACATGATTATTCATCTCCGAACCCTGGATCTTTCTTATTTCTGTTTCTTGGAATTGTTTCAGCTTTTGTTCAAGAAATTTAGCATAACGTGTAATTTGAGAAATGTAAATATTCATGTTTTATTCAGAACCATTTTAGTTTTTTAAATTACTATTTGTTTCGATATCTTCTCTTTCCGTTCGACGATGGGATTAAAACTTTGTAGAAATGATATACACAGTGGAAAGTGTAATTTATGAAACTCGATTAATAATTTGGTAATTTTCCATGGCGAACCGTTCCATTTTTAGCGACAGCTTCTCTGATTTTCGGTTCGTCATATAATAATATTTTTGAAATATTGTACAATATGTTTACAATTTTTAATGATGAATTTGACCGAATAGAATTCAGTGTATTCGACAAGATACTTTATAATACTGAATTAGGCGAGCATAGCCAGCTGAATTATTACCTAAGTTTCATCTAAAAAAATTAAAAGACGTCTAGAAATTGTTACATCGTTGCTATGAGATTCTATGAATTCACTGATAATATGCAACGCTGTATTAAATTTCTGATTGATGTACTAAGATTATTGTCAGAAGAAAATGGTATCTCGTCCGATCTTAAATCCGTTGAGAAGATTGCATTCCCCAAAAAGATCCACAGTCCAGCGATCGATGTGATCCCTGAATCATTATCTCTCTTTCTCTTGGTCAAAATTGTATACTTATTTTCAATTTAAGAAAGGAAACCAAGCCGGTCTGGTATTCCAGAACCGTCCCCGAGAGACGTCAGGAATAATGATGAAATCGTAAGGAGGTTGACGAAGCTTATATCGAGAGTAGAATCTCCGCTGATCCCCGGGTCGAATTTATTTCATTCGATATCCGATTGCAAGGATTGTCCTTTCATCTTGGAATCGCAAAAACGTCACTACTACGTCTCCGGGTGGATCGGTAGCGTTCCCTTCATTTATTCAGGGAGATTTCGCGAAATGAAAGCGACGCATTCACCATCGGCGAACTAGCCCCGAGGCAGCCGCTATCAACCGATCCCCCCGGGGGCCACGCATCCTGATTGCAATCGTCCCGATTTCAGATTAAACTTCGTTAATTACAGCGACGACGAGGCGTCTCGATAGGATCGGGGTCGAGAACGACGTCGGGCGTCGCCGACGACGCCTCTCCCGCCCTAATGAACGCGGCCGACGGCTTAAAAGAACGTTAACCGGAAGCGCCGTCGCAACCATTGATTTTCGATTACAAGAATTTCGGTGTTGATGGAGAAAATATAACTTGGTACAGCGCGCGGCAAGTATCGGACGATCGCGCGCACTCGTGCAATCCCGCCCTCGAGATTGCTTAATAACGATCCCCTAAACGGCTACCCAGACCTCGCAGACAGTTTTTAGGCGGCTAAGCGAAGTCGTAAAGTTCCAGCACGCCCGGAACCAGACGACATCCAAATTACTTCCGGCGTGGCGGAATCTTTTAATCCTGGACGCTAATTCGCCTGATCGACTATCTTTGCCACTTTGAAACTCCCTGGGATAAGACTGCGGCTCTCCTTGGTCAGAAATTATGTTACTAATTTAAGTTACAATTCAAGTGAAAATTTAAGTGAAAATTTAGTAATCGATTACCTCTTTGAGGTAACTTTTTCTTCTCGCAGCTGAAGACTTTTTTATCTTAACATCGGTTTATCGCAACCAACGAAGACAATTTTTATTTCGCATAAGGTCCACAGTGTCCACATCATTGTAGCCCTCTATAGGTTTATACTTGCTCGATAATATAGAGACGATTCCCATGGAAACAAGTAATATTCCCAAAATTCACTGGGATCACCAAAGTTAAAAGAAAAAAGAAAAAAGTCTTTAGCATGGAATCTCGCAAAATTTCCTCGTCTAAATTCGAGCATCATGCGGCAGGTTCCGTCGTATCCTAGGCCTCAATCTCGAAGGACGCCAAAACGAGGATACCCTTTTGCCAGATTGAGAAGACTGCGTCTCCCTTCGAAACCGAAAACTCATTCCCGATCTCCCGAGGAAACCCGAGAGCCACCCATGCTTCGTTAGAGGGTCGGCGTACTCGAGCATCTTTTTTCCCCTTTCGATAACTCTCGTCCCAGTTCTCGCACAGTTTGCATCGGCGGCGGAGTCCGTGTAGCTATCCCGGCCGTGCAGCCATCATCGATTCTTGCCTCTGCCTCTGCCTCTGCCACTGCCTCGGCATACTCGATCTTTAATCCTTGTCTAGCTTGTCTCTGTTCTATTCCGCTCGGCCCTGCTCGGCTAGCAGCTCGACTTTCCGCTCGAATTCCTCCGGAGCAGCGTCCGACGTGTTCCATCGTCAGGGATCACTCACGATCGCGTCAATCGCGATCCGACGGGACGTCGATCGACGAAAAAGCTGCGGGGCGGCTTTTTCCTCTAGGGTCCGGGGCCGCTCTACCAGAAATTAAGCGACCCGTAATTACGGCCGACCGGTGGGTCATTAAACCCGGCTAATTATCGTCCTTCCGGAGAGCTGTACCGGCGAAACGCGATCCGCTCCTGGTTGTCGCACAACTGTAACGGATGGACTGCGAAGAATTTCGAAGCGGTTTACAGGTATTCGGAAGTATCGGGAGCGCGATGCCAGATAATTACTCTATGTCAGATAATGCATTATGATTTTGTTACAATTTCCGATTTTTTCGTTCTTTACACATATTAATATTTTGCACCGCCATTCACAAAATGCCGACATTTTGTGACACTATCTGTGGAAATGATATAGTCTATATAAAAACAAAGTAACTTATTAACGATCATATATTTTTCAATAAAATTGTGGAAAAGTATATAAAACAAATTTATCTTTATACATAAATTTTTTTCTTCTTTTCTTTTTCCTTTCCAAAGTTATACATATAATATCCAAACACCCAAGCGCTTAAATTTTGAATTTAAATTTTTCTATACGAAATACCGACCAAGCCTTTACTTTGTTTCTGTTTACATTTGCACCGTTACGCGATGCAACCGAAGCTGAAATTACAATAGTTCTTTATTGGAAATATCTTTGTTTGGTAAACATTAGAATTTAGTTTATTTAGAATTAAAAGAACAAGAATCAATTATTTTCTGTAATATACAGGGTGGTCCATGCAATTGTTACAAATCATAACACCGTTATTATTGCATTTATGAAAAAATGCCAAAGGAGAAAGATAAATGGTTCGAAGAGCACTACATCTGTAGGCCTTTAAATTTTCTTTAGAAATGAATATTTTTTTACACAGATCGATTCTTCTGTTCATTCTGCATAAAAAATGATTAGGGTACCATGGCAAAAAATTATTAGATCTCTGTTGTTTTCATTTTCTACTACTGGTTTTGGAGCTTCTCTTTTGGGTTTGGTAAATGCACCATAGTGTTTCAAACTGTAATTCAATTTGCAAAACAATGTTTGTCGACGGCTTGGATATCTTTTTCAATAAAGACATTTTTTTTAAATATCTCGAGATCTAATAATTTTGTTTGCGATGGCACCCTAATCATTTTTTACGTAGAATGTACAGAAGAATCGATCTGTGTAGAAAAATATGCATTTCTATTTAAAGAAATGATGCAATTGGTAATTGCACACGCACTGCTGCATCTAAAAAAATTTTAAAGGCCTACAGATGTAGTGCTCGTTGGACCATTTATCTTTCTCCTTTGGCATTTTTTCATAAATGGAATAATAATGGAGTTATGACTTGTAACAATTGCGTGGACCACCCTGTACAAATGACGAATTTTCGATATGCGGATGAATACGTGTTAATAGTGTTAATATTAATGAAACAAGTCAATTTTTGTTCGCTGTACGTTGCCGTTTACTTTCATTCTTACATTTCTATAACGGATTAGTCAAATTTTTTTTCTATTTAAGTCTTCATCATAAGTTTGACTCGTTACAATGGATTGCTTTATCAGTTGCCGCCAAACGGTAATCAGATCAAACCTATGCAATTATGGAAAGCAATTGTTATTAATGGAGCTCTAGCATAGAATTTATTACAGTGTTGTATTGAATGAATAGAAATTCCGATAAAAAGATTTTTTATTTTTTCAAACGATGTCGAAAGGATAAGAATACGCGGGAATTAAAAGTTTATATTTCATTATTTTTTGTATATATTTATATACAATGTGTTGATAAATAAATACACTATAGATTAGCACAGATATCCGTAGTACAAGTAATCCGTCGATTGGATTCTTTATCGGTACACCAGAGGCAAACCGTTGATCACCTGTCATGGCGAGAGACGAAAGGGTTGCGTTCGTTGATAAAAATATCAATGCGCTGAGAAATGTTAATTCGTGCTATCCTCTTCAGTAAAGTATTTCCCCCCATTGAAGACCGAGGAGCTGATCATGCTCGAGAGAAGGAGTTTATAACGAGTTGAAAATGTCGAAAGTATCACGATAGTCAGGCTTTCTTTGGAAACATAATCAATTAACCGCTAATTACCTCAATCCTCGGTCTACCACTCGTTTGACCGGCGTATAAGTGGCATAAAAGTGGCGCCGACGCTCGCGAAATTCAACACGGCCGTTTATATTCGTTAATCTTTTAGATCTCATCGCGCCGAGCCGCGCGGGCGCGCTGCCTTTTTAACCCGAGCTGTAATTACCGGCTACGGAAACGCGTTGTTCTGTAACGAGGCAAAATTAGCATGCGGACGCGCTGCGCAAAGAATTAGCACTGTGCGCGTTACGAAAAACATACCGACTGCGAACTGTTCTTTACCTTTTTCTTTTGCTGATTCGAATTTTCCTCTCGCACCATGCTTTATTCGATCTCTTGCAGGTTACACTTTTCCTCTCAAACAATCTTTGTTTTCGCATACAATGTTAATATTATATGTATATATTATATTTGATGTATTAGGTTGGGGAATAAGTTCGTAGCGTTTTTTGATTTTCTCTTATTTTACAACAATTTATTACTGTTTGACAAAGTGCGTCATATTTATTCGATAGAGCTGTCTCTGCTCTACAAAACTGTGCTAATTTTTTATTTTAGTCATTTAATTTTTTATTATTTTCGAGGCTGCAGATGCCAAGGTTTTGGCGAAAAAAATATTCCTTGACGTTTGCTAGTATGGAAATTACCTTAATCCTTTATTTATTTTTAATATATTTTTCATTTGTTCCACATATCAACAAATTGGTCGAGAGGTCGGAGGAGGTCGTAAACAATAATAGCGAATACATAATGGATTAATTCATTGTTATAACTATTAGTATCGTTTTATAGAGCAGAAACAGCTCACACACTTTGTCAAATAGCAACAAATCGTTGTAAAATAAGAGAAAATAAAAAAACGCTACGAACTTATTCCCCAACTCAATATATGTTATATTAGAATTACGATATTTAACTCTATCGAAATTTAAATTTCTGCAGGAATAATCAGTAATACTGATACGTAATATTATAGGATAAGTATTGAACTCGATTGAATTGAATTTCAACAGTAATTGCGATTTTTAATTGCATTACAGTTTTAATTATTGCAGGAAAAATCAATGATAATTATCGTACGGATAGTCAATATTGTAGGATGAGCACTTGAACACAATTGAATTCTATTCCAATACCAATTACGATTTTTAATCCTGCTATGGTTTCAATCGTTATGGGAAAAATCAATAATGCCGTAATACTAGACAATTTTGCAGGATGAGTATTGAATGCAATTGGATTGTATTTACTGTCTCTTGTTGGAAAAATGGCACAATTTCTGTCGAAGGGCGAGAGGTGTATCCCGTTCGAACTGGTGGGAATCCTTCCTACAATTTTCACTGTGCCATCCTTTTTTCAAGAAGCAGTACATTCAAATTACGATTTTTAATTCCAATACAGTTTAAATTACGTTTAGAAAATCAATAGCAGTTACCATACTGATGATCAATATTGCATGATGAGTATAAATTCGTTCGATTTCTATATGAATACAATTTCTATACAGGTTCCATTTCTAGTTTAATTTTTATATGTAATAATTTTTTAACAACAATATTATTTTAAAAATCTATCTTTCTACAGCCCCGGATACAAATACGAACTCGAATGGAGTGTATGAAAAATTAAGTAAAAAATTTGCTAATTAAGGGTTGCTAACCACCATACCGTGTCAAAGTTCAGTACTTTGACAAACAATAAACGCAAATCTCACCTGTCAATTAAACGATTAATATATCTGTTGGGAACACCTTTTCTGCTTGTTAAGAGGGTTATTATTCGAGTACTGCCCGAGCCGCAATCCAAGATTATTACATCAATTTTATCTCGAACTCCATCGTATTCGCGTTTATTGCAACAGCATTGAGATCGTTCGAGTGTAAATCGTTACGAGATTGCGATTGAAGATTATTTTATCATTTTTATTTCGATCTGCAGCTCCGCGAGTATTTATGCATGAATAATCGCCTGCGTATCATGATAAATGCCCGATGAAACAGCAAAGTGATGAAAAAGCTGCAAATTCTTACAAATTTGACGTCCCACACAAGAAACATAATGAAACTGTTAATACTTACGGCACGTTGAAAATTAACAATTTTCACACAACGGCGATAAACTAATAAAAGATTTATTCACGCAGTTATTAATTTTCCAACTATAATTAAAACTGTATTGGAATTAAAAATCGTGATTTCCATTTACTACAATATTTCTTGCTCGAATGAGGACACAGAGAAAATCGTGGGATTCCTATCAGTCCGAACGTGAGTTGCTCAGTAATTGCTACACAAAAACTAATTTTAATAAAGTCCATTAGGAAGTTTTTATGAAGTAACAAAAATTAAGATTATTTGAACGGTTTCTTATTTTAATCAACTGATAAATCTACACACGCTCTTTTTAACATAAGTATTTGTGGTTTTATATAAGAACTGTTAATTAGTTAATTAGTTTACGAATTGGTTGATTAGTTTACAAGTTAGTTTACGGTGTTTAAGTACCCGACATTTCGGGTTCAGTTCGGGTCGGGAATTTTTCACGCGTTCAGGACGAGTTAGAAAATGGTTAGGACCTGTCGGTATGTTATTGTCACTTTGAGCACTACTTGTCTCGATTTGTCACTACGTGTGTCTCCCATATCTGGATGACAGATATATTTCTGTAGCGGTTCCGTCACCCAAATATGGATGACACCCATCTTATTCAAGTTAACCTCTTAGGCATGACTGGATTTTTTGCGCATACAATTTTTCATAAATAAATTACTGTTTTTCTCAACTTATATTTTTGGGTATAGCTATATATTTTTTTTCTTAGCATATTGTACATATACACTTTCACTTTAATCGTTTACTTTAATAACTAATAATTCAACTAAGTAAAGCACGAAACATCCGCAAAAACGACTATAATTGAGCGTCGTATCAAAGAGGTTAAATAGAATTTTATTTATTTTATTTATTCAATTTATGAAAATTGCATTTGTAGTATAGGAATTTAATGGAATAAGCACCGGAAAATCTAAAATATATAAAATGAAAATATTAAAAATCCACACATTATTGTATTTATTATACATTAATTCATATATTTATATTCCTACGCGTTCCGACTGTCGGATTTGGGCCCAGTAAGAAACACGGTCGATTCACGCTGGGCGACGAACGCGTTAAGGAGTGCTCTTGGAGAAGTGTTCTGACCGAAGATGAACCTTCAAGATGACCACTAATGGCCTTTGATCCGGTACTTTGGTCAGCAATGCAGTCTTCCCAAATATATGTTCCCCTTTCATCTATAATTCTTGTTTCATGTCTTAGGTATTTAGAGTTGCGATACTGACTTCAACACATGTTAACTTCATCCAATTTAAATGAATTCTCTTCTCTCTTAAATTATAATTGAAATTTACACTACTTCCTCCTAAAATTAAATTTTAGCTTTCTTCTCAATTTTAATTTAAATTCATTCAACTTCTTTCCCATTTAACAAAATTTTATATTCCATTTCACCATGCATTTACTTTTTCGAAACAGAAATTAATATTTTTGTTTATAATTGCAAATGTTATGGAAACTAATGCACTTTCTGCTGCTGCTGCTTCTTTCCTAATCCTGCTTCTTCCGTCTTGTTATTACTTTTCCTTCCTGTCGTGACAACTACTCTTTTAATTTCGTTTACCGCTCCTAACTTCAACTTTTATTTTTAGGTTAGACTTAGAGTATTTTTAAGAGACATTCATGGTCAGTTTCAGGGAATATTTGGAGCAGTTTTAGGTTAGATTTCTGATAGTTATAGAGTAGTATTAGGGTAGTATTGGGGCTTTTTTGAGACAATTATAGGGTAGTTATAGTTATTTTCGTGATTACAGTTATGGCTATAATTATGGTTATAGTCATAGCCGGTCTCAGTTATATGGCTACAACTGTGACTGTAATTATGAGTACAACTTGGACTATAACTCTGACTGTAACAACCTTACAACCATGCAAAAACTATCCTAAAACAAACTGAACAGTGAGCCCAAATTATTCTAAAATCTATCTTAAGACTAACCTAAATCTGTCGTAAAACTGTCCTAAATCTACCGAAAATCTAGCGCAAATGTTCTTTAAAACTTTCCTAGATCTATCTTAAATTTGAAACAATCTTAAATCTGTTCTACAATTGTCCTAAATGTGCTCTAAGATTCTCTAAATGTCCCTTCTAACTGTCCTAAATCTGTTCTAAAACTGACCCAAAATTGAAATTCGAAGTTGTAAGAAGCAAACGAAACTAAGAGAGAAGTAGCCGCGTCAGGAAAGAAAATTAATGGTTGGCGGATACCCGAAATTTTGGGTACCCAACTTCGAAGTCGGTTCAAGTAGTGCACGAAGTGTTAGCCACTTAGCATAACTTGACTTCAGTATCGAGTACCATCGCGTTTCAAGACCCGATCTCGAAGTGTCAAATATCTGCCCACCTCTAGTTATTGATAAATTGCGGATCTTTAGGCAAAATAAAAATTATCCGCATTTGTTGCAAGCCGCTGAAGTCATTTAAAAGTTTTATTAAATTCCAACTAATATATCGTCATTCTTAAATACTTTCGTAAATGCATAAAATCCGCAGTCTAGTTATTAGTTTTGTCCCAAACTCCTCTATAGGAAGAAATAACACCCGTCGTTCCAAAAACGAAATGCGCGAACCGTTTCCCGGTCAATTCAACGTCAACTTGAACTTTGTTTTACTGCCGAACACAAATCCCAGCGAAAGTATCACTCACAGGAGCCGCCGAATCGCAGCGGACCTTGCTCGCGACACGCCGCAATAAACTCAGAAGTTATCGGTTTCCATAGAACGGCGTCGTCTTAAAAATCCGTGTTCTTAGAAAATTTGTGGAGCAATTCGTGGAACGACGTCGCGATAGAAAAGAGTTAAGAAAATCTCGTTAACGAATCCGAATTCGTTTTGCGGAGGCAGGAGGCAGCTCCGGTTCGGCGGTGTGTCCGCTTCGTTCCGTTCGTTCCCGCGCGGGGTAGTCCGAGTCCCCGGACGAAGCGGAAGCGGAGATAGCGTTATCAGGATCGGGAACGAGCCGGACGGAAACGGAGATAGCATTATCAGACTTTCGTCCGCGAACTCTACTAATTTTAACTAACGGTGGAAATATCGCGAAACTTTTGAGCGGCGAGTCCCGCGCCAGCCAATTTATCTTACCATCTCCGGTGCCGGTCGGGGGTGTGGGTGGCTCTGACGAACAGAGAGGAAAAGGGACACGGTGGCCTTGCGAATAAGGAGGGAGAGAGGGAGAAGATGAAGATCGAGGGGTGGGCGTCTAAGGGGGTTGGAAGACGAGCAATGGATGACGGAGGGAAATAGAAGGGGGTGGCTGAGGGCTTTTACCGTCTTACTTATCTACTTGCTTCGCGGTTGGGGAGGCTTTAGTACCCTCTAAACCATCTTATAACCCTAAAAATTATAGTACACCGGGCGCGGCGTGCTGCGGCCTCGTTGAAAGCTAACTAATAAAGTAATTGGATAATATCTGCGCCGGCGAACCGGCCCGACCGGAACGACAACCTTTTTCTTTAGACTTATCGAAATCCTGTCGATTCCACGACATTTTACGGAACGGTATTTCGATCAATTATGAAAAAGTCGAACTTACTTGGACTTAGCTGTAATGCTCAAATTCGCTGCAAGGATATAGTTCAAGAAACGTTTGATGCTTTTACCAATAATCTTGATGCATTAATAACGAGTTAAAAGTCATAGTGCAATTGTCTGAATTAACCCTCCAACTGCGCACGACGTGGAATTCCCGTAAATTTTGTATGATTTAGCAGGAAACTTTTTTAGATTTTAGAAACTGATTTAGAAGGATTCGCCGTGCCACCTGCTCGGTCCCAAACGTCGTTCCTTGCGACTCCGCGCCACTGCCATGGGCATCATCGCGCGCTACCATCGCGATTGGGCAGCCCTTTGCGACACCCACCCTTGAGTCGAAGGTGTAGGGAGGACCGAGGTGACGTCGTTGGTGACTTTCGGTCTTCCAAGCAGAAATAGAGAAATAAAGAAATAGAGAAACAGAGAAAACCTACATCTTCCCGCTACATACATCGAGCTCCAAAAACACGCGTCACTTTCAACTTTTGTATTTGTGCGAAACAACCTGCGGCGAAATAAATAAGTTCAACTTCGAACAAGTGTTGGTAGATTCTCCGATTTTGAACAAGAAACCATATTTTCTTGGAGAACTCTTCCGTTGTGTCGTGCCGAAAGAACATTTTGGTGGCAGCTGCTGCTCCACGACATAACAATCACCTATACCTTTGAATAACCATTAAAAAATAATTATTATAAACTTTTAATTTCAAATTTTCTGTAAGAAATATGTGAAATCGTTGACCGAAATTGTCACCGTAAGATAAAGTTGATCACATAAATAATTTTCGGAGGTTTTTGATTTCAGACAGCGAATTTCTAAGTGTTAACTATCGCTAATGGTAATATGGAGATAGACAAATTTGAAACTTATTCGTTCATTTAACATTAGATCTATCATACACGGTTAACATGACCCTGGTCCCACATTTTTAGCTTCTCAAATTGTTGAAACTACAGTCTTTCGTAGGAAATAGTTGAAGAAATTTCTTAATTTATGTGCACGTTACACTGCTTAAACAACACATCTAAATAATGTCTTCAGTGATTGGTCGGTCTATATATGTATAATATATGGTTTTGTATTGTATCTAGAATGTCTGCGTTTACCAAAAAAACTGTTGCAACATCCCACTGCATTTTGATTTATTTTGTGATTGCAACCAGAATTACTAAAAAATATTTTTAAGTAGACAATCAAATTGAGATATAGCTGTAAATTTGATGAGCAAATTGTCCGAAATTTAGTAGTAGAAAGCTTGGTAAAAGATAGTAATACAACAAATTCTCTCTAATTGTCTCACAGCAGGTAAATAAAAATGAACAACTTGAGAAGAGAAGATACAATTATTCGATCCTTGCGCCTCATTTTTATAATTGTTGACAGTCGGCTGCTATAAAAATGAGTCGCGACGTTAGAATAATTATGTTTCCTTTTTCCACATTGATCATTTTTGTTTACAAGCCGAGGGGCAGATGGAGATAATTCACTGTGCCATCTACGAGATTGCTAGGAACGATTTGATGGGGAGTAATGGAAGAAGGAATCGTAGGTGCGAGGGGTTAATGGCAGGGTGAGAATGTTCTCATGGTACGGTTAGGTCATCTCACCCTAACACGATTAACCGCTAATATATACGGGTGTGGTTTATTAATAATCACGGCATTTACACAAGCTCAAGCCGCCATGTCGCGCTAATGGAAATTCAGCGCCGGTAGTGTGTCACGGCAATGACGTCAATATCGTCCGGAATCGATCCAACGATCGGCACCGGAGGATATGCCGAATTTCCGCATTCCAAGGAATTACAATAATAGCAATTTGACTGCAAACATTCGCTCATTCGTGTCGAAGAAAGAAAGATAAAGTTAATAATGAAAGATACCATATCTCAATACTGGTCCATTTGTCATTCAAAGTACAGTAAAATCGTAAACAAAAATCGCAGATCTATTTCTCAATCGTGATTACAGTAGAGAGACTTTCCTTTATAATGTAAAATAGATATAAATATGAACAAAATGTTTAATCTTTGTTGAATCGTTCGAATTTGTAAATTTTCGTTTCGAAGAAAAAAAACAATTACAGTTTCTTGCGACATGTCGTGACAAAGTAGAATTTTTTCCGAAAAGCAAAGTTCAATAGCATATAAATAAAGACGTTGCTCTTTAAATTGTACATAATAAGAATGTTATGAAATATTTTTACACGAAATTATAGGAATTTTAAAATGAGCATTTTTTGTAACTTGATAATCTTGGAACACTATGCACTCGGACGACAGGATTTCTAATAATTATGATTCCTTCACTACTACATCATAGAATCCGTAGCAATATATTATCACACCAGCGTAAAATAATTTACTATTTCGCGAACAAATGCGTTCGACTTTTTGACACGCAGGTGATCTTAGAAAATTCTCGAAGCTCGAAGCCGGATACCAGAAAACGATTACCACAATTCGACCCAGAACAGCGTAACGACGTGTAACCTTGTTAGTCGATGACTAACGGCCACGCGACAAATGACTAATAACAGCAATAATGTCACCGCAGATGTTTATGCATCTGGGAGCATGTAAACGCGCCGCGTGGTAGGGTATCGCGACCCGCTAATAGAACCGTTTCTATTCACGTCGTGCAAGCTGCGCATGATAGAACGCGACTTATTAAAGTTGTCCTTTACGTTCGACGAAAGAACGTAATATTTCCCGGTGTTCCATATTCCCGGGCTCGCATAAAAGCTCCAGGAAGAAGGGCGGGCAACGAGGCGGGGACTGTCTTGCCCGGGCTCGAAATTCAGGAAAAGTTGCGGCCGAGGAGAAGAGAGAGAGAGAGGGAGAGAGGGAGGGTGAAAAAGGGAGAGAGAGAGGCAAAAGGAAAGAGAAAGAAAGAGACAGACAGGGGTTTACCAGCACGCTACATCCTTCTTACGGTGCACGGCTAATGCAAGTGGCCGTAGCCGGGCTCTGGGCGGCTGCCTTATCTACTAAGTAGTTATACGACGCGATATGCACGCGTCGGAGCACCGAACTCCATGGCGAGGCTCTATTGTACACACGACGCGGCGCATATATATTCTCTGCCCACCCTCCCACGAACCGCGATTACTATCTCTTTATAAATTTATGTCTCATTTACAACCTGGAGGAACGCCCGCGCAACCTTTGCCACAAGTCCGACACGTCTATTTACACCTGTAAACGCTTTCACTTTCTCCTGCACTGATTGATACACGTTAGAAGGTATTGTCCGATCAGGTGATCGATGGTTGAAAGAAATCGGTGTCGTAACGCTTGGCAAATGTTACCGCCATATTTCAACGGGTTTGACGCTGTTTGATGCTGCCATCTGCACGATTTTCTACATAAATTGAACACTAACATAACATAATCAAGCATTTATAAGCCGTAGGAAAATAAGATTATTCTGCTGCAAGTGTGTTGTACATTTGTTGCATCTGTTTGAAACTCCACTGACCGTTTATGTCTGTGATTGTATCAATTGATGATAGTTTTATGAGAATAGACTGATAATAACTGAATAGCAGTAATTAGCAAATATATTTACAATGTAGAAGCGTCAAAAATTCGTAGTTTGTAGCCATCTGACTGTGTTTGACAATATTCAATTCTAAAACAAACTTTCCTTTTGAAATGTTTTGAATTTTTTTTAGAACTATTGTACATTATTCCGATAAATCTTCTAGACATTAATATTTAGGAAACAAACGATTCAATTCGTCCGAGTTCCAACCAAAAAGGAATATTATGGCGTATAAACGTATTATAATAATTACATAACAACGTGCTAAAGGGAAAATATGATCGGTGGCGACACGAGAGGTCGCACAGTTTATAATATTTTCGTGGAGCCTTCCGGCGGCTTCGGCCGAACATGTTGCCTCCCCTAAGCTCGGTCCCAGTTCCACAAAGCTGAAAACTATGTTATCGTGGACTTAGCTCGCAAGCACTCCGAGCTAAATATTTCCATAATACACTGCTAAAGCTCGGAACTTTTCCTCTTGAACCCGGCAAAGTTGGCCCGCTATGGAACACCCGACCAACTTACCTGACGCCACTAATTCCCTTAAAGTCTTTCATTTCTGCTTGTTGGCCTGTTTCCGCGAATCACGATCTCGTGATAATTATTTAAACGCCGATCTTTAAGTTTCTCCAAGGAGCCTCTTTTCTCTCTTCTATTATCTACATGAACATTCAACCAGAGTTCTTCGAACAACGTTACAATGCAATACGATAAGAATGAGAGGTCTTCGGACACCTTTTAAAACGGTACAATATCTTTAAAGCTGAACTAAATGAATTGGTTTACTGTACAATAACTGAAATAACTACTTGTAACTTTGATATTGCTTGGAATAACGAGAACAATAAAAAAGCCAACGTTTTTTCCGAGTTTCTTATCTGAGTAAGACTGGAACGAAAATTTGAAAATATGTTTTGGGAATCTCGATAGTCATATGCACAGTGGAAATTTCATTTAAGATGAAATTATTTAGATTAATATAATTTAACATGTTTTTCTGAAATTATTATTTAAAAGAAAATTAGCTTTTGTTAGACATTTTATTCAATGAATAGCCTGTTAGTGAAAGCTGTATTTATCATTATTCAGTCTGATTTATAATAATCCTCAGTTTTGAAATGAATCTGAAACGATTTTGTGGAAATGTTTATATTTTAGAAATTAATATGAAAACGATGTTGCAATTAAACATTGCAATTTGTCTGAAGTAGAAATAAAAAGTCGACGGCAAGTTAAAGGAAGCTTTCGCCCGGATGTTGACAGTAGAAAGTGCGCAGCTCGTTCAGGAAGTGTAAAGCGCATTCTCGAGCAACGGATTCCGTAAAAAAAGGGCAACAGCATAAATTCGGTCTGCTATCAGCGAGCTTAGAGCCTGATATAGTATTCGCCCGGAGGTAGAAAAGCGGAGGCGAGCGAGATAATCAAAGGACGATTGTTCCGTGGAATAATTCGCAAAATCGAGTGGGTGAGAACGGATCGGCGTAAGCAACTGAGAAAAAAATGGTGGCGGGACGAAGAGTTGGCCAGCTTGGGGAACAGCGAGGGGAGGAAGAGCGTTAATGGGCCTCGCGTTGAAATATTTCCGTGTTCCGAGGCATCCTGGCTCCGTTGCATAGCTAATGTTATTGGCCTGCCGAGATACGGGCTTATCTCGGCGCGGGTATACACCTAGCGACACGCACGCACGTGCCGGAACAGTAACCGCTGCCTTTAGTCGAGCCACAATGGACACGCAACGCGGAGCACTGTAATTATGATCCTGGCTACCGATTGAAGGGGCCACCGTGTACCTGCGACGGAAACAATGATCTCTCAGACCGGCCACGAAAGAAACCGCTGGACCGGCCATTGTGCTCCGACCATTAAGCTCCCGGTTTATTGCTGCGGCCATTGCTGCCGTAATCCAGCGTCCCCCGAAAAATTCTAGCCGCTGAACTATTCGCGAATACTGAAATTCTGAAACGGAACATGTTTGGCCGTCCCACAAAATAGGTAGATGTGTATAATAAACAGAAGAAATGAGAAAATATAAACGTCCCAAGTAAACTGCGGATTTTATGACTAAAATAAATGAATGATACAGAAAATAGCGACATTATTACACAAATATAACAATTCGACTATATTGGCTCTGGCTCAAGAAAATTATTCATGACGGTAATAAACTGTGCAGTCCTTATTTATCTACTATATTTTTATTTTGCATCCAGATGCATAGTCTAGTGATAAGGAAACAAACGATTATTAGCGAATGGTGCTTATTTGACAACTTTACGCTGATCTAATAAATATTGGTAATTTTATAAAGGAGTAAGAACGTTGAAAAAATAACTGGACGTAATACAGTGTAATTATTTAATTTTAATCGGATTTAATAAAATACTTTAGTTCTAGTAATTAAACATGGCGATATAAAATCATTGTCGATCAGAAAGGTCTACGTTCTTCAACTCGCCGATTGTCATTATTTAATTAGGAACAATTTCCTGCCGCGACAATTTTAACTTTCCAGTTTCAATTGTCTTATAGTTTCTGTGCTTTGAATTTGTGACATTTTTTGCTGGTATTATTTAACAGTCACCGTGTCAAAAAATAGAACAACCATTGAACATTTGGAGAAAATAATTCGAGTATTGTTGACGTATTAGAAGAGTTAATACTCTAGCTAATATGCAATACGTTTTTCGTGTCGCTTATCTTCTTGTGAACAATTTGTGAAACGCTTTTGGAACACCTCAGAAGGACTACTAATTGTCGGAAATATTCATTCGACTGAAAGGAAACTCACAAGTGGCAGCGTGCACGGCGCAATAACAGCTGATAAGTCGTTTATTATTAAACAGACACGGCCGTCAGCGTTAACCGTGTCAGCTAAGAAAGTGCCGAGAATTCTGGGACGAGTTTATAGCGACAACAACCGTGTCCGGACTTGGTTCACGAGGCTGATAAGTCCCCAGAACCGTCTTAGTCTCCGTTCTCCTCTTATCTTTACATTAACGACGTTTACGACTCGTCTCCCTGATGAATCTCTTTCTCAGTCGGTGTTCTGCTTTAGCATATTGCGCGTTTGCTTTATCTTCGCGGTCTGCACCGACGCGCTGTCGACTCGCAATTCTCTTCGTTAATCACTCTTGCGTAAAATGATTCCACAGATAAATTAGAGACATTCCTCTAGACACAGTTTTACTAAACAGATCTCATCTGCAATTCTTGGCAAAAACTATTCGAACACCTTTCGAAACGAAATAACCTCTTTAAAACTACACTAAACGATTCGAACTTCTTTGAAATATTGAAGCGACAAGTTTACTCTACAATGACTAAAATGCTTCTTTTTCATTTTTCTATTACTTAGAATAGAAATCGCTTTTTAATTTTTTTTATCTTAACTTGGAACGAAAATTTAAAAAGAGCTTGATATCTTATTTTGCAAACAAACTAATAGAAGAATTTCAAGAATGAAAAAATGCTGTTAAATTAATCTTAAATCGTTGAAATAATCGAGACAAGAAATGAATATTTTCCTTATTCCTTCATCTTGCAATAAGTATAGATAATTTTTATTTTGCATGAAGCTTCATATTCTCGTAATAGCCAAATTGTAAGGCTTTTTTAGTCATTGTACAGTAGACTAGTCCCTTTAACATTCAGAGAAAGTGATTCCGCTGTAACACTACGTTTACAGAGATTTCTTATATACCTATTTCTACGGCACGCGTCAATTTAGTGCATGTTGAAAAAGATAAACATTTTGTAGAATAAATAATATATTTTTAAAGGAACATTGCCATACAGGGCTATTGATATCAAAATATCTATACGAAAATGATACGGTATTTTATAAGCCCTTTGGTGAAGAGTAAAATATTTTAAATTCATTCTTTTCCAAATGTTGTTATAAAAAGTAAACGTAAAAGCTGATAAATAGTAATACTCATTATGCGCACTTTTCACATACATATTCAATATTCTTGCAATTTCTACAAGTGTATTTACTTCTATTTCTTTTGCAAAATCCTATTTGACAGGTTTGACGCTTCGTTGATATATGAGGCTCTTCAAGATCAATATTTTCTTCAATTTAATTTTCTTTCTTACCGGCAAGTTCTTCGGCCAATTGAAAAATGAAATCCTTCCTAGATATATTTTATCCGATATATTCTTTCTACAGTATTGACTTTCTGAATCTGAAAAAACATGCACCCTTTTTCTTTTGAAACATAAATTCCGGAAATTTTCCTCCTCACTATCTGCTGAATCCTCTATTTTGCATATTTTCACTATACTGTATAATTTCAATTTCATCTTGCGTTCGATGAAGCTAGTTTCCCCTGTTGTCACTGCTTTCATCGGAACTATCATCTCTTAGACAGACTTTGTTTTTCAACATATATTTACCTCGTTTGGTCTTATTCTATGAAGAAGTGTTATTCGTTAAAGAATGTACAAGTTGAAATGACACTAATGTTTTTGCAGTTACTTACAATAACCTGATATTTAAACTTAAATTTCAAAATATGTTTACACTATGATTATAGTTAAATTATAGTGATTTGCTCAATGCGAATCGCTTTTCGGTATGTGATTTCGTAAATAAAGAAAGCAAAAGTAATCCTGTAACAGCCAATGGAAAGTTGAGTTAACGAAGTTTGTGCACTGCCTTATCATCGGGCCAATTTGACATATTCGCAGAGATAGGTATACCACATAGAAAATTTCGAAATTCGGAGGCGTAGAAGAAAATGAATTTTGACAAATATTTGTCTTTCTAAATGGATGATTACAAGTATGTGTAGCAAGAGATAAATCTAAAAGATTTCCAAATTTTTCTACGTGAAATTGAAAATACGTCAAATTGACTACTTTCAACATTCTTATGTTTCACGGCATTCAATAAAATTAGAAAGATATAATTTAGCAAAGTAAATTTGTATCCGAAAGTGTTCGAACACAAATAAATGTCAGATAATCAATTATGGACATATCATATCATGTATAGACAATACATTAGAATTGTATAATGACAACGACTGTATCATCCCAAACGGAGTTTGTGTGCTGTCTTACCATTGCGTTAATTTGACGTATTCGTAGAGATAGGTGTACGACGTAAAAAGTTTCGAAACTCGAAGGCGTAGAAGAAAGTATATTTTGACAAATACTCGTCTCGCTAAATGGATAATTGTAAGTATGCATAGTAAAAAATAAATCTAACCGAATTCCAAATTTTACTATGAGAAATTCAAAATGCGTTAAATTGACGCGCTTCGTAAACCTAGTGTTAAAAGTTGTTCGAATACTTTTTTGTCAGACGTGATCTCTGTTATTCGTCATTCTAGAGAGGTTCCATTCGTCCGCTGAAAAATACAAACCAAGATTCTAGCACTCTCCTACCGAACAATTTTTTAGCAACCTCCTCTACCAAGTTATTTGAACCACTTCCACCTCTGGTACGGACTCCGGAGATTTTTGCACATAGTGCAGCAGTGCACACCAATGCACCAGACTTTATTATTCATGAATCGTATGAATAATTTCATGGCCGGATGGGTAGGAGGTTCATTTTTCATTTTCAATGAACAGGTTCGCGCAAACTTGATAGGTGTTTCTGGGCTTTATTTTCGGTGTTCCATCACCGTGGAAAAGATGTGGAAAATTGAATTCAAAAAATTTAGGATGTTGAGGAGATTAAGAAGGGTGGAATGAATGAAAATAATATGCATCCTTTTTTTTGACGGCCCATTTCTGCAGTTCCCTGCACGGGGAAAAACTTCAGTTTTTCCGTGTAAGGAGCTCGTCAGGTCTTTCACCTATTTTCGGCTCAAGACACTTTCGTAAGCCACTCCATCCAGTATGACTCTGTCGCAGAAGGCAATGACTCGTGACTCGTCGACTTTTGCCGCGAGTACGGTGCCTTTGTGAGAGCCTTTGTGTCCATGGCGAGAGCAAAATTAGAACGGTATTGTAGAACTATTACGTAGTTGAATGGAGTTTATGCGTCATGGCCAGCTCGATGGTCGTAGGCAGCTAACAAAAGATCCCGTGTCT
This sequence comes from Augochlora pura, assembly GCF_028453695.1. Taxonomy (NCBI): domain Eukaryota; kingdom Metazoa; phylum Arthropoda; class Insecta; order Hymenoptera; family Halictidae; genus Augochlora; species Augochlora pura. The sequence goes on along the minus strand of NC_135778.1, from coordinate 21,361,219 downwards.
AAATACCACCGTATTAATGGATTTGTTAAACAGAGTGTTCCAACGTTGCTTCTGAATCGCACAAGGAGATAATTTGGGTCAGTGACTCATCGTCTGTTCTCGTTCGTTTCATTCCACCTGTAAATTCGAAAACAGGTTACGCAAACAACATCTATTGCAGGAACGTGATCAAATGGTAACAAACCTGCATTTAGATCACGGGCGTAGCTTTCTCTTATTATATTCGCTTTCTCTTACACTTTACAGCAAGTGTCACAATTCTGAGATTTCTCTAGGCTTCTTTATTTGCATTCTTCATTTCATAAAGATGAAAGCAAAGGTTATTTGTATTAGGTTAGGATTAAATTTCTCACGGTAAAAATAAAGATACTATTCTCACGTTAACTAGCATTTTATAAATCTAGGAGATATTATAAACACATAAATATCTAAAATTTATTAATTGTATACGAACGAACTCGGCACTATCCATAATATCTGATAATTTCGTATAGAATACTTTGCTATTCTTCTAGTGTATATATTTAACGATTCATATATTTAATCCGAATAATATACAAACATGTAGTGGTTTTACTAATCCAACTTCTTTATAACAATGTTTGTTAGTGCCCAGCACTAATATTCTTTATGACACAGACGTACTTGGCTGGCTATTTTTGAGTTTAGAATTTTTCGCTAACGGCTGGTAGGCAATTTAGATTTAAAATAATTTTCCTGCCGAGAGAACGCACACTTTATTGCTAGTTTTAGGATTTCTCTTCTCTCGGCCTCAATAGCCAAAACGTGTCATAAAAAAGGAAAGTTCCGAAGGGTAAGTCCCATGTTAGTTTACAACGGTGACCAGCCGTAATTACACCTGGAGGAATTCCCCGTTAAAATGCTTTGTTAAAGGAATCTTTGTTAAAATATCGTTGTCGCCCCCACCTTCCATATAACAGCAACTTCCCAAAAGGATGCGCTAAGACGCAGGGGAAGGGTGCCTTCTCGAAACAGACTCGCTGGTTGGTTATTGTTAAAATCATGGAAAACTAATCAGCGTGTATTAGAAATGCGTGAGAGGGGTAACAGTTTACCACAACACAGAACATTTTTTAGAAAGAGAGAGTTCGATTAACATTTGAGGAACTCAGACGTCAAAAAGATGGATTAGATTTCGAGGATCTCAGACCTCTTGGAGTTGGAACAGAATTCGAGGACCTCGGACCTCCAAAGGAAAGGTGTATATAGTACGAGGCTAAATATATAAGTTTTTTCGCCACTAAATTCCGGTCCTACTTTTAACACTTTATCGACCGGTCATCCGGTCCTAAAAATTTTCGTTTCTATTTTGATTTTATTTATCTTATTAAATATTTAAAATTTTATATAATAATATTGAAGCTTGTAGTACAATATAACACATTTATCTCAATAATAGATAACAAATTAAGGGTTACTATGACAACCGATTCACAGGCTACCGATCGGAGGGAAAAGCAGATTTATAAGCTACCGGTCGATAAAGTGCACAGTCCACACATATAACGTCACAATTCGTCGCTATTACTGACGGCGCCGTGACGCCCCAACAATGTTCCATAAGTTGGACAATGAAAAAGTCGAAGTGTACAATATGTAACAGAACGTTCTTGTTTAAAAACACTTGTTCATAAACATTTTGTATAGAATTTTTATATTTATCTTTTATTGTATTATTTGTGTTAATATTACAAGATGGGTTCACAATTGAGCTGTGTATCGTAATACGTACATTTACCTCCAATGTGTAAATTATGTAAAATTATTACAATGTATAAGAGTATTTGTTGAACGTGCCGCGTTTTCTTTCTGCGACGCCAAGTTCCGCGTGATGCTACGTTCACTTGTTGTGAACCTCTTTTGTTTCTCTATCCTACTCTCTATACTGTCTTTTGAATAAAACCATGTGTGTCTTGCGGCCTGTGTAAAAATCCTTTTTTAATCGAAGCGATCCACAACCCAAAAACATCAGTATTGCATAATGATTAAAGCTGATATTAGAGAATCAGATAAGAAAAGTTCTATTGTAATACAATCGCAGCATTATTAACGCATGATTAATTATTATTAATTATTATCGCAGCATTTATGGAATTTCGTTCTATATCGCCCATGGAAATGTCGATGGAAGAGTTCATTTACTGAAAGCATGATACAGCGTTCGGAAATTGCGTGACCAGCTCGATGCAGTCCCGTAAGATATCGAACCACTGCGTCGAACCGTATCACACGAGCAGCCAGGCCGACATAATGCACTCGAATTTCCGTGTTATCGCGATCACGCGTAAGCGGAATTTACTAGCTCGCGGGACACCGAAAGATCTTGGTAAACGGGTCAGCGGCGGATCGATAGCGACAAGACTCCTTTCGAAGGAAATTTACGTATCGGCTCGGGCCAACGTCGCGCCGGGACCTAGCTCTCCGGAGATCGTCGATTGGATATTCGCTGAATCAACGATACAAACGAAAACGCCCCGGTAAGCTCCTCTCCGCGCGGTCTTTACACGGATTCCCGTTTAATCGGCCGCACCACCGACCCTATCGCTCCACCCACTCGTTGACTTTGCTCGCGCATCATTTCAGCCCACTATCTCGGCCTTGATGGCACGACGAATCTCCGACTCTACGCGATTCACAACGATTTTTACGCAGCTTTAAACTTTATAACCCGTTCTTCCTATCTAATAGCGAGTTACTCGATTTTACGCGATTCTCAACGATTTTTACAGAGCTTTAAACATTAAAAATGATTATTCTTACCTAATGTTGAGTTACCGAGTTATAACATACGATTTACGATGATTTTTACAAAGCTGTGACGTATCGGGTGCGAATTATCACAGTAAACATTTTTATAATGCCAAAGTTATTTAACCAATTAGCTGCGTCGATACATTTAGAAGATAAATTTTGTTACGTATTTTATCGATCATACTGTGCATAATCTTTTAGACAATTGTTCTAAAATTATCCTAAATCGTGCGAAATTTACGAACATGTCACCATAAGTATTTTAACATAAATCGTAGAAGAAATATTTTTATTATAACATGTAAAATTGCCATTTCCTTATGACGTGTATACACGTCGTACGCAGCTAACAGGTTAATTATTATGATTAGAGTTTTTTCGATCGCACTAATTTCATTGAATATAAAGGAATTATATACTTATTGTTTTCCTACATCTACATGAATGTTTAACCCTTTTAGTGCCGGACGACGATATATCGTCTTCGCAACGCTTGCGAAAAGTGCCAGCGATTTACTGTAATAGCGCCTTGCTATATTTACATTGCGAGAGAATTCTGTCGCAAAATAAATTTATGAAACTATTCTATTACTTATAAAACTTCACCATTTCTTCTATAATATATTGCGTATTGAATTATATAAATAGCATTCCTAGTTTGGTATATATAAATTTTTTTCCCTTGGTAAATTCGTCAAATTCGTCCGGTTATCTTCGCACAGCCATCGTTTTTCTCTTGGCACTAAAAGGGTTAAATATTGGTGACAAGTAAATAGAATTTGATTTCTACTTAAAGGAACGGATGAACATGGTGATACCTAATAGGTTAATATTAGAAATCTCCATCACGAGTCTGAGTCGCTAAAGTACAATAAGGGGTTAATGGAATCCAAACTAGACAGTTAAAATTGATCATGGTTAAGTTAAACTCTCTTGTATTATAACAATTACTCACATTGGATTTCCATGAGCCCCCATTGAAAAAAAGAACTATCTAGTAACTAAAACATACGAAAATTTGCCAATGATAGAAATCTACTAGACCTCCACGTGTGTACTCCTACTGGACTCCCACGTGGGTACTCCTACTAGACTCCCATGTGAGTTATTCTAGTACCAGATTTTCACTTGGGTAATCACAGTTTTTTACTCTGCTTGTAACATTGAATGAGACGAGGCATGCCAATATCTCGCAGTGACATAACCTTGAGATAAAAGTTGGTCGGCGCTCATGAACTTGCGTGCATCAACCCCACGCGATGAACATGTGCATACGTATATAAGGGCCGCGATGACAGTCGTGAGGACGCACAGTAGTCCGGATTGGCGCAAGGTGTGCCATGGCTCTATAACTCGTCACTCGTAAAAGGTATAAACGCGAAACTTAAATTGATCAATGAAATAATGTCAGATTATGGATTAATTAAGAAAAAATACATTATTACTGTTATTATTATTATTATTATTATTATTATTATTATTATTGTTGTTAGTATTCTAATTATAATTACAACTATTAGTATTATATTTCTTATTATTTAATTATTAAATCTAACGCCTCTGGATCTAATTCCTCATTCTTTTTAGTACACGATTTGATTCGAATGGTGGACATGTACGGATCTGATGTCAAAACGAGACGATATAGTATATATCTTTTGTTGCGACGGCAACACCGATGGTCGAAAGTGCCTAGCCGTCCCTCTTTAGGTATTAAGCCATAAACACGCGTAACAATCGACAATAGGCAAAATCCGACGAACGACGACTAATGACATTACTTTACGACTACCGTACTTACCGAAACTCGACTCGATGAACGGACAACACGTGTGACAGACCCACGGTACCGTTACACGGACAAACATTCATAATTTTTACTGTAACAAAGAAGACGACGCAAATACGAAGTTCCTACCAAATTTCCCGCTCCTCATTCCAAGTTCCCTGCGACACACCCACCTCCAATCGAAAACACTTCATTTCCTCCACTAAAAACTATCCTCCACCAATCAATGCAAAACCGAGGTGACAACAGACAGAACACGACGAACGAAAGGCAGATCACAGCTAACATTCATACATAACGCATTCAAACGTAACGCAGTCAAACACCATCAAACATCGCAAATAGTATACTTGTACAGTGTTGTAAATAAAGTGTATATAGAACAAACACACATCTATATTAATACGGCATTGTACCAAGCGTGTACAAACAAATCCGGCCTTACAAACCGGATCAACATCAAACGCGTATACAACACTTTATTTGTTTCTATTCTGGAATTATTTCGGGTGTTTCGTGTTCTAATTTGTTTAAAATCTTTATGTCGTGTTTCAAGAGCTTCCTCAGAAAGTTGTCCTATTGGTACTAATGCATATTGAATAACGTCAACTCCGTGAATTAATAATTTATGTACGGAAGGCTGCATGTAATACCATCCATAAGTTTGTACGTAATATTTTGTTGTATTTTGTGTATATTCTTCAAATTTGTATATATCTATTTTATGTATTGATGATATTACCTGCAACAAAGTACGGATTTTCTAAATTAATAATAATAAAGTAATTAATAATAAGTAATATTAATAATAATGTTATCAATAATTAATTAGTCTTATCGAAATCGTAACATAGTAAGTGTTATAATCTAAACTAAATTTGTAACAGTTTATTTGACAATATTTTCTGAGCACATTTTTTGTTGAAATTATTATTACAGGAATGAATTTTAATCGCGAAAGGATCCCCTTTAGTGCAAAAAGAGGTTTGAAATCAAAATATTAAATGGTTACGTCACAACATCGAATAGAAGACATGCAGTTATTTTTGACGTGAACCACTATTCTTAGGAAGTCCGACTTTAAACCATTATTTATATTACAAAATTGTATTAAATCATGCAAACATTTTTATTTTTGAGGTTGGTAGGCATTTAGGAAGTAGTATATATTCAATACAGATCGATATGCGCAAGTTCATTTTTTGGTCAAATGGCACACCTTGCTTCAATCCGGACCACTGTGCGACGTGAGAATGATTGGAGAGCATTGGTCACTGATCAAAAGGAATTAACAAATTCGAAAAAAAGATCCGTAACGTTTGACCAGTGCAACGATCAAATTTAGAGCGCGCTCGTAGGGCACGCAGCAGAACGCGATGAACGTCGACACCATTGCGATTGCGATCACGATCACGTTCACGATTACGATTACGATTGCAAACACGGGTACGAACACGATCACGATTACGGTAGATGATTTGGTTAACGACACGTTATTCAGGGCACAACGAACACGATTTCAGAACACGGTTAACGATTTCGGCTTACGGTTGCGGAACTAATTGTACACGGATTCATTGCTTTTTTTGTATTGTATTTTTGCGTGCGTCACTGTTTAGCAATAAAAGAAAAATAATTTACAGAACTTACTATTTTTACAATATAATTCGATTCAGTTCGCGATATTCGAAGAAGAAAATAATTTTACATGTTGTGCTTACCTAACCATAAATTAGGTTCATTTCATTCTTATGGCGACAGTTTTATTGGCAAAGACGTGTCCAGGGTAGTGTCTGAGGTGGCCAATTGCTGCGCATTTGTTTTTTCCAAGTTCAATTAACATTAGTTATATATATTTATAAGATATTTTTATTTTTTCATTATTTTATTTTGCACATTTTTCACTCAATTTGATATGTCTTATTCGATAAACATAAGGTGAACTGTACCAAAAAACAATCCAAAACCAGATCAACTGGTCAGCCCATAATATTCGGCTTCACTACACTATTAGTCTGTATTCTTGACGTTGATGCAAAAAAACAGCTACGAATAAACGAATTGCAAAATACAGCTCTCCGAAATTGAAAATTGAGCTAACCAGCACTCCATAAAACGTCATTTCGTCAGAACCGGTGGCCCGGGGTTGTTTTTCGCCGCAATGAAACAACCGACTCCCCAAAAAGGAACGGCACCAGTGAAAAAGTTCTGTAAAAAGAAATAGAGTGAGAGAGAGAGAGAGAGAGAGAGAGAGAGAGAGAGAGAGAGAGAGAGAGAGAGAGAGAGAGAGAGAGAGAGAGAAGGTTACCGACTATACGCGAGCCGCAAACGAAGCGTGAATCGCTAGGCCCGTTTTTTCGTTTCTCGATAACCCGAAACCTCGTGGCGCATCGTTGTTCGCGTCGCGACGTAACGACGTCGGCGGCCGTTCGACGTCATTAAAACAGCCGGGATGAGTCAACACGGGAAAGTATTCTCCTGTTCCTTTTTTCCCCTCCGTCGCTGTCGCGCAAACGAGCACGCTCGCTCGCCGAACAAAGTTCCATCGTGGGCCGTGGGTGGTTGCGGAGAAAAAGAGAGAGAGAGAAAGAGAGAGAAGAGGGAGAAGAGTGGCGCTGCGGGAGGCGGAGCAAACATTTTAGCGCGATTGAAAAAGTTGAAACTTTAACGAGCAACGAAAAGGGACGGGAAGAGATCCGCCTCGCTTACACGAGTAGCACGGGCAGCGTCCAGGCCGGTTTAATTAAATCGATCGTATCGAAAGCCCGCGCGAGTTTTCGAGGGGTCGTCGCAACCGGCCACCCAACGCTGCCCCCTTCCCACACACCCATTGGCATCTGCACCCGTAAATTCGTACATCGGTTGTCGATCGAACGACCGCGTATAATAACCGACGTTTGCGGGAGTTTCGGTCGGAAAGTGGAGGACCCGTCGTCACCGAGCATCACGGAATCGTAAAATGGCATCATAAGTGCGCTTTCCCATCAATTTCAGAGCCGAGCACGGTTTTAATTTCATCGTCCGCTTTCGGCTTCCCGCTGCCACTTAGTCCGACGCTCGTTCGTTCAATTGTCCAAGCGCATCTTTCGGCATTCATAACTCGTGCCGGTAATTATCAGATCGAACGTGTCAAGTGCCGATCCAGCCCCAACAATTTGCACAATATCAAAGTCAATCAATCAATGAACTAAATACTAGAAAGTCAAAATTGACCGTAGGAAATATTATCGGTTCAACTTCTTTGTATTATGAAAGATACCAAGAAGATTCAGTTTGTTCAATATGTTACAGTAGAAATTAATTTCAAGAGTTAGTTAAAGGTTGGAGTCAGTTCTTGCGAGATAAAAATATTTCTTTCGACTGTTTCGAGAAACTATTTCATTAGAGTGGAACGTCGAGCAGCTGAATTTCTGTTATTTGAACTTTACATTGCTCGATATAAACAACATTTATATATAAACAATTCAATCCTTACCAACTAATTAACTAGAAAATTCATTATACTAATCATCCAGGAGTTCATATAACACTGTTCATATATTCAAATATATCGAACTTTAAAATTGACCGATGTGCAGCGTCGTCTCATGAAAATGAGAAGATCCAATTTATTTAAATATTGTTTTTATTATAGTAATTGTTTTAATAATATAATTTGCTCCATTATATCTTATAAGAGTATTGTTCTAAATGTTGTAGTGTTAATAACAGGAGAAAAACGGACAAAATCGATTATAGTAATTGCTTTTGTATTTTGATAAACTATTGGGTTGGCAAGAAAGTAATTTCGGGTTTTTAATGTGACATAAATCTCAATTTTTTCTATACAAAAAATGAACTTTAATCAGTCAAATATCTTCCATTCTGTTCGATGACCTTTTGCCATCTTTCTGTTAACTTCATAATCCCGCGCTCATAGAATTTCTGGTCCTTAACAGCCAAAAAACTCAACTAAGTGCAATTTGAGGTTATCGATATTGCTGAAATTTTTACCATTTAAGAAGTTTTGTAAACTTCGAAATAAATGATAATCCGATGGTGCAAGGTCGGGGCTGTATGGGGGATGCGACACTTCCCAACCAAGTTTCAATAGTTTCGTACGTGTTGTTAAAGATGTGCGAGGCCTCGCATCGTCGTGGTGGAACACGATTCCTTTGCAATTTGCCAATTCTGGCCTTTTCTCTTTAATTGCTTCCTCCAATTTCACAAGTTGTTGGCAATAAACATCTGAGTTGATCGTTCGGTTGTTTGGATGCAGCTCAAAATACACAACAGCTTTGTAATCTCACCAAATTGACAGCATGATCTTTTTTTGACGTAACTCAGCTCTTGGTATGGTTTGTGCTGGTTCACCATGCTTAGACCATGATCTTTTTCAATTAACGTTATTGTAGACGATCCATTTTTCATCGCCAGTAATAATTCGTATGAAATGCGTATCACAAATATTGATTCATTGTGGTAGGTGAATTTCTTTCATTAGTGCGAAACCCAAATATCGAGCTTCTTAACCCCGTGCCGTGCCATTTCCTTTACGCTATGACTAGAATATTTTCGATCGCACTAATTTCTTAGAAGAAAAAGAAATTTTGTATTTATTGTGTCCTTACATTTACTCGAATGTTTAAATATTGGCGATGAGAGAATAAAATTTGATTTCTACTTAAAGGAACGGATAATAAATTCGTATATAACTGCTTATTATTATAAATCTCCATCACGAGTCTGACTCGTTAAAGTACGGCAAGGGGTTAACAAGTCCAAGACGTCTTATATGATTTTCAATTGTTGTGTGTGATACATTTAACTGTTTTGCAATTCTCTCGCACAGTTATACGACGATTCGATTCAATTATTGCTTTCATTTTGTCATCATCAACTTCAGAAGGTCGACTAGAACGTTGGTCATCTTTCAATGAGAAATTTCCAGAACGAAATTTTTTGAACCAACTCTGACACGTGCGTCCTGTTAAACAATCAACACCATAAACTTCACATATCTCTGTCTGAGCCTCGTCATATCGCTTTCTTGTCTTTAATGCTGCTTTTTGCACTCCATATTAAAATTGACCATAAGCTGACAGTTGTAAACAAAATTACACGGAATTTGTTTCTAAAGCAACCTCGAGGTATTGGCTACCAAATCTCAAAAGAAAAATATTCTAAGATTGACAAAGAATAACGAAACAAATATAACGCAATCCACTGGTGCAAACCGAAATTACTCTCTTGCCAACCCAATAGTTGTACACAACTAACGCGGCATTCGATGTATCGTTTTCAGAATTATATATTTATATAAAATTGAGATCAATATTATTTCAATTCCACCTCATTACGGCCATTTCATTAATGCTTTCAGAAATGGTTACGTAAATTCACGAATTTCTATGGAAATTAATGGCGCATGATGTTCGGCGTGGTATTCCCAATAAAACTGGAACAGCTATTGCGATAACAACGGGAACCTATTTTACAGCAGTCGCTTTAATTACCGGGGTCTTCGTCGGACGTTAATTGGAATGGACCCGAAACCGTAAAACTGTTATTACCGGTTATCGCTAAAATAATTACTGGCTCGCGAGGAGAGCAATTTATTTGTGTACGGAATCTTGGGCGCGATCAGTCCGCTCGGACTGTCGCGCGGCCTAATCTACGTCCAGGATCATCGGGGCGCGGAAAAGTTGTGGGAAAGGAAATTGTCCCGCCGTCGCGACGTGGAGAATTTCGCAATCCCGCCGAATTCGGAGTTTTTACCGTCGGGTTTAAGCGGGTCCGCTCAGCGTGAAATTTGTATAAATCAGGTCGTTTTAATCTGATTGCGGCCTCCGCGGGCTAATGGACCGTATTAAAATTGACAATCCAATTTTAAAATGAAAGTTTTCTCGTTACCCACCATAACCCCAACTTTATTTCCTGCCGGAATGAGACACGATTTTAAAATCTGCGCTTGCGACCTGCGTTCTAATTCCTCCTCGGCGGGGAGGGGGTATTCTGCCTTAAAGATCGTGCGTTTGATTGCGTCTGCATTCGGAGAAGTGTCGTAGCAAGTTTTGGAACTGCACTGCGTGCAGAAACCAGTTTCACGGTTCCCTCATTCCGAGGTTTATGCTATTTTGAAATTGCGGCGATTTGGGTTCGACGGTTTCCGAAATTAGACCAGTTCGGCCGAAGTTTAAATATCACGAAAAAGTCGTTTTCGGACGGGCGCGAGATGAGTTGCTGTCAACTGCGACGATCTCGAATTGAACTCCACGGAGACAGCCATTCCCGAATTGAATCGCATCGAAGATTAATGGTTTTCGAATGTGAACGACTCTTGCGATCCCAAGTTAGGAACGATCCCAAGTTAGAAATCAAATGATTGCTTATGCAGATCCATTAACGATATTGTTAATAACGTACAGACACTAATCTTATATTCAATATTTATAGAAATCCGAAAAATGTTTCTGTCTGTTGTGCCATATTTCTAGAAAAGACCGATGAAATCGCAGGCGCGTTTGCAAGCGGAATAGTGTAATTCGAATGAAAAGTGTACCATACAGTTTAAACAAATAAAACTGTTTGTCGGCGAGCAAATGTTTCAGCAGAGAACAATCACGGGAAAATTCCACACTACCTAATTGTCAAGTTTATTGGCGATTGACTGGATGAAGTGGAAATGTCCTGCGGCAGAAATCCGGCCTCTCCTCGTTCGGCAGTATATTCACCTGTTAATCGGGTAATTCGTCTGCTATGAACACCTGTATGGAACCAATTAAACATAAATACTAATGATAGGGGACGATTTGTCTCGCAATAAACATACACCATAATGTAATTTACACGCCCATGAATAATGTATTTCCTAGCAAATTACGTAACCATAATAAACAGACGAACGTGGTGCGCATTAGGTAAATATGGTATAAGAAAGAAATTAGCAACATCAATTAAATCATGCGCGGGTTGGAATATTTGTTTTATCAATAATTGTCGTGAAATAGAGACGTTTAATGCATGATCAGTCGCACATTTATATCAATTATAGCGCAGTGCATGCAGAGAAATATTTCGTTCTCTGAATGACTCGATGAAATTTTTCAGTTCGATCGCTGTGCTCATACTAATGAATATAAAGAAAGTTGCGCGGCATCTACAGGATAGTGTAAAAACTCGTAGAATGAATTGTTTCCATTCAGATTTGCATTGTTACAGACACTCATTTGGGAAAACCGCGAGCATTTGAACTTTGGAACATTCGGCTGCGGTCGTTCAAACTCAATTTACTACGGAAGAGAGCATCAAACGAAAAAATTTCATTCTACGCTTTTGACTTACTTTCGCGTGCAAAACAACCCTCTGTTGATTACACGATCCGTATTCGGCCGGAAGTTAGTCAAATACACGTTTAATTTCAGCGGGGATTTGATATTCAGCGGTTCCGTCGAATCACTGCGTTGCTCTGCCAAACTAATTTTCTTTCCGCATTAAAAGCAAAATACGATTTGCAAAATTTATTGAAGCAGTAGCGCTAGGATTCACACTGTCACATAGCAAACTTAAATTCCCTTTTGCAACCTTATTTTCTTGCGCGAGCTTCAAAATTGTTCCAGAAATTTGGTCGTCCTGGCAGACCTTTTCCGTTGAGTCTATATTTCGCAGACGTATGAATGCTGTAATAAGATATTAAATAGTATTCTATTTCGGACAGGTCATACCTAATTTTATGTTAAAAACAATGGCACAGCTATCGCAATTAAATCATGAATCGATTTAACAATTACGTAATTAAATTTGCATATTCGGTTCATAATATTAAATTACATTATACCGTTTAAAACAGTCCATAGATCAGCTCCATATAAAACAAGATAGCGTAGCTGCTGCATCACTGTACGGAATATTAAAAATTTCCGTTGTCCCTTCTAAGCAAATTTTTCTTTATATTGTCCAAAGGTAATTTTCTAAAAATTGTACACGGTAGAAGAAGTTTACGAGTTCATATTTAGCGTACAAAATTCTGCAAGATGCGCTCGGTGCAAAAAAGAAACGTAAAATTGTAGAACAGCGTTGACGCGATGGAACACGCCGAACGAGTTAACTCGTCCTGGCCGCTTATCCGGTTAATCGTTGTTGCAAGAGCGGCCCTGTTCCGTCGTTGTAACCCCGGGGCTTTGCTTATGCGAGGGTCGCATGGTTGCTCTCCGCGGAAATGGAGTTTCGCGTTTGTTGCGGGCCGCTCGGCGACTTCGCCGGATAAAGCTATCGATTTGCCTGCTCCCCGTGCCCGAAGAAAAATGGGAGGCAGCCACTGTCAGATCCCCGGAGATTGATTCGAAATTGCGCTTTCCGCCGTCGACGCCCCGATACGCGATTAATCCGACTACTAATGTGATGGATTCATGGCTGCTGGTTAGCCTTCATTGTTTTTACGGTAACCGGCCACCTGAGGCACAATTACTCCGATAGAAATCTGTTTGATCTTCGTGCTGCCACGGTTCGCTCGTTCGACGATCCCCGCCACGCTCGCTTAATTCGCGCTAATTAGTCGGTAAGCAGCCGCAATTATTGGACTAGGCGATTTCACAATATTGCGCCTCAATTTGCCGAAACGAAAATTCGACGTCTCTTTATTCCTCGTCCTATGGCTTATATCATCTCGATTACTATACATTTTCGCGGACTTAAAATCGACATCAAATCTTCATTTCCTGCTTTTCCATTTTGAACCGTTAAACGATACCATGAATGTATAAATAGCTCCATTTTAATAATGATTGCTATAATTACCGTAATTGCTATTTTAGAAGATTAATGGGGCTACAGCACCTGCATTGAATTAATTATAATGATATTGTGAAGCTACGAGGTTATATATGCAAAGTATCTTGAATCCATAAACTTTTTGGACCAATCTATTAGTTAAACGATCAACGCTGTAAAGTTCCCACGAGGTAGGAGATGCGGCGCTGTACATTGTATTATAATTGTTTTACACGAAACCAACATTAACCTATAATAAAATATACACCAACAAGCTATTAAAGCCAGACTTTGCTCGGCACACTAGCCAGCTGTTTGTCTGCGGCGGTTTGTTTGCGAACGAAGAGTCGAGGCTTAACTCGGAGTAAACGGAGATCTACAGAATACACTGGGATGATTCTACCGGAGAAAGGAGGCGTGGCGATGGAATCTATAGTGTCGGAAAGGGCGCGGCTCGAAACTATTGAAAATTCCAATTTTACCTACATTTACAAAACCGTTACAAATACCAGCTATTTGTGAAACGCGAGTTTCAATTAATAAAATAAATTACATCGGCAATTACCATGCATATAGATTCGAAGACTATAGGAGGAGCTGAGCGAGACGGGTCAACTTTGATGCCTCCCATTGGACTCGAGTATGTTGCTTAACACTTTGCCGTCCGCACGTCTCATACTAATTTCTTCGATTGGTGCCAGCAGCACTGATTTAGAGTACTTCGCTTGTCGCCTCGAAGTTATCGGGAAATTTTAAATTGTCAAGTTTTACTAATCTCATCGTTATTTCTCATGAGTTTTCAATTCTGTCTCCCTATTTTCATGAAATTCCGAAAATATACATATGTAAATAAATGTAAAATTTGTTTGATTTATACAGGGTGATCCGTAATTATGTTAACATCGGGAAATGGGGGTTTCCTGAGGTCATTTCAAGTAACCTTTTCCTTTGCCGAAATGCAATCCGCGTTTATTGATCATAAGAGAAGATCAATAAACCTTAAGTTATCTTTTTATAAATTTTAACTTTCAAAGAAAAAAACAATTTAATGTTTATTTTACTTATTCACAATCACAATTAATATTGTTTCTTTATAATACGAAAAGAATTATTAAAATTGATTGATACTTGTCTAAATGGTAGTGTTTTATTTGACAACATCAAGTCAAAATATGTCTCGCAGTTTTCGTGCGTTCTTGAAAGAATTGCTTAGCAGTCAAACGGCTAATGAAAAAAGATAGCTGCGCACGGACGATTTTTCGTGCTGCTGCGAGCCAGCCGACTGAAACCCGTCTCGCTGTCAGGAGAGAGGGCCGCGTATCGGCTATTAGCCACGTTCGAGTATCGAACAAGAATTTTATGAATTTCACGAAATTTCATAAATATTATTAATGAAAAACTTACCAATTCAGTTGAAAATGTTGTAATCTAGAAGTTGTAATCCACGTATGTAGAACAGCACAGATTACACTAACTTTCACTTTCACTGCACTATTATTCCACACTGATCACAAATTATTCAACAATTGACACATGTCCGAAGTTTCCAGCGTTATTTTATGTGGCCTTGAAAAGGGCCTATTAATTTCAAATATGGTGTTGTCATCTCTCCTCGTGTAATCTTATTACTGCGGCAGTCGCGTTGCCTTTGCATTGCGCATACGCAAACAATATTTGGTACTGCTCTTGCGACGTGTACATTTTAAAGAACGGAGAAATTATATCGTCGAAATCTCGAACGAAACTGACGTTCTCCGCGAAGATGTTCCCAAAGACTGTGTCGATTGTCATAGCAACGGGCACTATGTTTTAAAGAAATCTGAGATGCTCTGACGAAAAAAAAGGTTTTCCAAACTGCAACACAGTGTAAGGATTTTCAGACGAAAGCCGGACTGGTACGCCGGCAGAATAGTCGAGAGTGAAAGTTGTTAAGGCATCAATGCCTAAGAACTGCAGTCCCTGCGTGGGACAGCCCGCGCGTGGCCAAATTTCTGTTTAGGACACAAGTACTTATAAAAACAAAAATAGTATTAATAAGAATTACGTGTAAAATCTGAAGGATTGGGGGCTAAACTAAATTAGACACGCCCATTTCGTTCTCTACCTCTGAATATGATTACACATTTCTTCCAAAATAAATGTTGAACTTATATTTTTGAAGATATGAGAGGAGTAAATGGAACCACGCCTAGTTGAACTACCCTTCTTGGACATGCGCACTGAATATCTCAAGTTTAATTTCCAATATTGAATTATTCACAGATAAATAACATCATTAAGTTCCATCTTTAAATATCCATTATCATCGATATCACATTATATTAAAATACACAATGACTCGATTAAAATTGTTACACGATTCCTGCGTCTACATTTACAAAGCTTTTTATGTAAACAATTTCTAGCGACGCGCATGTACTATCTTCAAAACAAACATTGATACTTTACGTACAACTTGAATAAATAAACGTCAGTACACCTGGCTAAGAAGAAGCTGAGAGTCAATTAAAGGACGGAACGAGTCGCCGCACAATTCCGCTATTAAGAGTCCAATTTGCATAGCGTTGGCGACACTTCTTTCTTACCGGCAATTTTTTTCCAGGAGCACGCTTGCCGTAGCAGCTGCCCGTCCCTGATATTTATGAGCAGCGATAAGAACAGAAATCCTGATCATCCTATCCGTAAGCAGAAGTTTAACCGGGGACTAGCTATCTCCGACCCGGCCGTTCGCCCCGCTCCGGGGCGAAACATCAAGGAAGCACGATTTATTCGAAAAGTAAAGCGGTACCATCCCCTCGCAGGAGGCAAAGATAAATTTTATTAACGCAGCAATAAGGAATTTGCCGGGACCCGTTACTCTCCGCTCGGCGATAATTGAAACGTTCGAGGGTTGGACTGCGACCGAAAACTTCGTCCTATGTTTTCATGTTTCAAGGAGTCGATCCTCCGGGAAACTTTCCTCCAGTGGTGAAAACTACAATGCTTCGAGTGTCTCACTTTCCGCGATTAAAATGATCCCCGAAATTGGCCGACGTGGTTTTACCCTACAGGAATGGAGAAGAATAATTAAGACTTTGTGCAGGCCATACCTAATTAATCATGATCGAGCAATTTTCTACGGTTTCAAGCATCGCGATTCCAGTACAGACAAAAATTTTCAATAGAAAATAAATTGAGAGCACGAAAAACCATAAAATGCTGTAGAAAGTTTAGTAACGATTAAAGACATTTAGAATATTCATTGGTCCAGCAAAGGTTATTTGCCCAACTGACAAAAATTAATTTTAAATTTTATTCTTCGTGAAACAAACATTTTGCCGAGAGATTGTCCTGTGGAGCTACGAGTCGACCCAGGATTAAGACAGGGGCAGCTAAGCCACGCCCATAGGCTGTTCAGGCTCGACCAGGCTTAATATTAAAAAAGAAAAAAAATTACCACACCTCCGATTTCTAAAATAAATAATTTCGAAATATAATTCCGCGGTTCAAAGATCGTACATTGAACGAGCCCAATCGCAAACGGCGCAGCCCGGCTCGTCAGTAGAGGCTAGAACGCGGAAGTCGGGAGTAAAAGAAGCAACACGGACAGCCAGTGTTCCTGAAGCAGGTGAATGGAAAAAACTAGAGAGGGGGATAGAAAAAGGGGAGAGAGAGAGAGCTGACGGAAGAAATGAAATATACACGCGTCCATTCATCCGGATGAAAAGGTTCGTTATAGGGGCAATTACTGTAGCGGAGCGGTGCGCTGACCTCTGGTGAAGGCCCCCTGCGAGTTCCCGCAGCCGAGGATACACCTTGCCAGACACGCCTTACGGTTCTCGGAATTTTAGATTAGTTCCAAGTCGGCTCCGAGTGAGCGAAAGCAGCCGGCCGATAAGAGGATTAACCGATAGGCTAATAAGAAGGAGGCCACGCGAACCAACCCGTCTGCTTTCCAAGCCTGTTTTTCGACACGGTTAAGGGAGCTACGCTGCTGCTTTCTGTGCCTAAAAATCCCTGACGATAACACTGTGTGGTACCTGCAATCGGATTTGTTCGTAACAGAGAAATTTGGCAGCTTGAGAAGTCGGATAAAGTTCGAAGGTGTACACAAACGTAGCTTTCAAACGATGTCGATAATTAGTTTGAGGATATCGTGTATTTATAGTTTATACAAATTAAAAAACTACTGAAAAAGTGTGTGCTCTCTTATTTTATTGTTAATGTAACAAGCTTTGTTACGACAATTAGTCAATATCTCCATTCTACCTTCGTCTTGTTAAAAATCTGTCGCAGTATAGACCGAAACGAATCACATCATGATGAATACTTAGGAAATTATATCATAAACATAGAATAAGAAATTTTTGTTAATGTGATTGCAAATATAACAATAGTATAAAATCTGTGAGCTAGACCTGTACGTTTCAAGTAATCAATTTTAACCAATATGCAAACATATCAGAATCTTATTGGCGAAAATTCGATATTCATCGAGGATGGGATTATTCGAAAGAAAAATATAGCAGGATAATTGAATATTAAATTCGGTTAAAGAGGATGATGAATGTGTGTATATATAAGATTATTAACAATACATGAACTTGAGGACATATTCATTGCGTCAGATGATCGACAAAGTAATATGAAACGTTATCTGTAAAGCGCTAGTTTCAATTAATAAATGGGTTCAGGGTATTTTGGCTTCTCCCATTCGACACATTGCACATCTCATGTTTAGTTTCCGGAATTGTACTGTACATTTAAAGCAAATAAGAACAATCAAAATTACAAACGGCCGTTAACAACAGACATTAATTTCTGTCTTCTTATACCCATCATCGTTGATGTCTTCGCATAGAATTACAAAGAGACTCGTTAAAAATGGTTCAACGACGGCCAGACGCAACGATGAACCCGCAATTCAGAAACATTTGAAACCTCGTAATGCAACAACCACGCGTTCACATAGAAATCCGAGGAACCGACACGGTCGAAGAAGCCACGCTATTGAAGTTCTCGGTATACAGCAGGCAATTTTTGTTCCCCGTTGCCGGTTAATAAAATATACGAAGCCGAGGAAAGAGGCAACGCACGCGGCAACCCTTGCGAAGGCAGACAGGACCGACTCGCACGATGATGCTTGAAAGAGCTGAATGCGAATTACCAAGATCCTCCTCCTGTAACCTTCCCCTGCCAGCCTCTCTGCCCTGTCCGCGAAACTGTAGCGCGCATAAAGCGGTACGCACTTCTAATTTCCGCAGACTCGTTCTTTCCCAGGGCTCGTCGTATCATTACGCAGCTGATCCCTTTTGAGGATGGAAGTTCCAGCGACAAAGCGGCTTCAGACCGTTCCCCGGGCGGGATATTGTTGCGAGCGAGGATTAATAATGCGGCCGAACTCTCTCGAAAATTTCGCCACCGATTGCCAGTCGCGAATTTCCGAAACTGAAGTTCACGGCTAGCTCATAGGGCTTCCAACCCTTCGACAACTTTTACACGATTTATTCCAAATTTATCCCCGAAATTTTTCCTTTCATGTATCATAATTTATTTATAATATAATTGTACGAGATAATGTGCAAACAATATAAATATTTCACTGCCAGAAACAGCGTCCACATTGCAGAATTAAAATTATATTTTCAGAATCATGATCCTGTATTTTCCTGCTTCCGTTGAGCAGCCTTTAGTTCTCCAATTTGCGCTATCTATAAATATTGTGTAATGCAAGCATATAAAATCTTTTACTAAATTTTATTTTAAATATGAATTTATAATAAATTATATAAATATAACAAAATTATGAGGAAACCTACAAGAGAAATAAATTTCATTATCAGAGCTAAATATGATACGTTTCAAATTTATATATTTTATTTATAAAACTTAAATTTACCGGTAGAATTATATGCAACATAGAGATTGTTGTTCGAAGGGATTTCCAGCGTCGAGTGGTAGAAGCAGAAATAAGGAGGAAGTTTCTATCTTTGCTGAAGTGGTGTTAATCAGTTGAGAACACAGTTCTATCATGAACGTATCAATTCTACTTGATATAAATAGTTAATGGTTCCTGATAGGAGATAATGGGTATCATCATGTCATTTCAAGCTGTTTGAATAATTGAACAGTTGCAATGTTCCCGAAATCCATTCCCTGTCCAGCATGCCAAGCATTTCTCGTGTTGCGACCTGCTGCAAGCTGTCCCAAAGACAGAGAAACGCGAAGACTATTCCTAAACTCTGATTGGTTCATCCGGATGTTGTCTTAACTATTGTCCACAAGACATCCAACTTTAATTGAATTTTCAAGAGGTCCTATGCGGTTAACAATTGTCCCAAGTATGTCCTCCGTTTTCGGACTTGCATACCGTTCTTGCCAGTGTTCGCTAATTATTTACTTCCGCTCGCTTGCCCGCAATTTGTCATTCCATTAAACGATATTTATCTTGAACCTTAGTACGTCGGTCTGTAATTTGAGAACTACATAATCTGATATGTATTTATTTATATTTCGTATATGTATATATGTATCACATTTATTATTATAGTATGCTTTTAGTACTTCTGTCTCCAGAATATCATTTGTCTTAATTAATTTTCAATTCAGCTGAGAATTAACTAGCTCGTAGATTGTGAGTAAAAATTGTAACTTTTATGTATCATTTGGTTTAATTAATTATCTGTTCATTTAGTTAATTAACTAGTTCAAAGAATGAAACATCAGTTTAGAATTTGTGATTTTTAAACATTATCTCTCTGAATCAATTTTATATTCAACTACAGAATTAACTAGCTCGAACGATGTCATCGGACTAGTTTAGAATGTGTATCCTTTGAACATAATTAGCCTCATTTAATTTTCCATTCAACTAACAATCAACTAGTTCAAAGGATGTGTCAACAGACCAGTTTAGAAATTGTTTCTATAAAATACACATAACACGTGTGTATCGTGTTTGGGTCCTGCATGGAGACTGGACCGGCACACAAAATAAAATGCGAAGTACAAGGTGCGATTTCTGAGGACAGCTTCTCAAAGACGCCTGGCGAAGGGCGATCACCCATGGAGTTTTCTTCCCGGCCTTTCTAGGGCTCAGATCTATATTTATCCGCGCTGCTATTGGTAGAGCTGATCCTATTTATAACCAAGGCGATAAAGTCGCGAGCCCTTTGCGAGAACACTTCAACGAAGCCGGAAGCCGTTTCGCTCTGGATAGATTCACTTGACTTCTGCGCCTCTGAACCGAGAGGAATTTTCATTACAGAGAGGCCAACAGAGGCGTAGCTACGCGCACTGTTTTATTCTGAGGGACATGTTCACCGAGGACACATTTTTTAAATTTCTCCGCCCTTTTCGGGCTCGCGTTTCGCCCTCTACGGTTTCGTTTTGGTACGCAATCCTCCGGGAATCCACAGCAGGGTTTTCGAAGTCTGCATGAACTTGCGAATCTCCATCGATATTTTCCAATGCTATCGATCGCCCGAACCGTTAGATCGATTTAATGTATGCGCAGGAAAATTTTATTGCTATTACGTACCAGTTTTCTCTGAATTACATACAAAATTGCAAGCTAGCTAGAAACATTCAACGAATGCTACGAACCTTAGATTTATTTAAATTAAATACGTGCGGGCAGTGAAATTAAATTTCTGTCAGGTACCAGACTGTGTAAATTGCATAAAGAATTGCAGACAGATTGAAGTATTCAGTAATTTCATTATATATATATTACAAAATTCTACTTAAAGATTCAACGTGTCTAGTCTCTCACTGGAAGGAATTTTTTCAAATCGATAAATATTTAAAATATTCTATAATACTTAAAGATCGAAATGTTTATTCTTCAATTCAAGGAAATTCCGCTTAAATTACAATTCTTAAATACTTTAAACATATATATACATTTTTGTAATAGGTCAATTGTGTCCTTGAATTTTGCTGTTGTAATTTGTCTGATATTTTTATACAGTGGTGTCAATACAATATTTTCGAACTTTCTTGGTCTACCCCGACGTAGTAATAAATCCAGGACTTTAAAATTTTCATTCTCATTCATTGATATCTTATAGAAAATTTTATACGGTTTATTTCTAACAAAACGCATCCAACATATTTTTTACGAATTTATTGATTCTCCATCAGCATTCTTTACCCTTTTAAAAATTGCGTCTTTTAATAATTTTGTTGATACAAAATTTTCTTGTCTCATTTCAATTACAATAAAGTTATTACCTTTCCAACACTTTTTAATAATCTTGGGGAACGAACAGTAATTTATTTTTTTTTTTAATGACATTTCTACCACGCCAAAATCTCTATCATTTGGTAAAAACGAATATCCTGATATTAAAAATTTGTTATTTATGATTTACACATTATTTTCCAAAGTTTGGACAAAAATAAAAAAAAAAAGTTTGGAAGACGAATATTGTTCTATTATTCTATTTCTTTTTCGATTTTTCTTTAAATCATTAGTTACTATTTCTTCTTTACTATCTGAAATAAAATGGTCTCGTTCTGTTCTTCTCCATGAGTGAAATAATTTCTAAAATTTAAAATTAAATTTTAAGTTTTATATTAATTAAATGTACTGGTTATTCAACTAACGCAATTGTCCAAAAACTGAGGTTAACTTGTTAAATACTAATTAATTAAAATAGCTTTCATCGCTGCCTTCAGACATTATCAGTAGTAAATATATTATCTTGATTTAAGTATAAATGGAGTTAGGCTACTTTCAAACTACACGGTTCAATTATTGAACTAACTCTGAAAACTTATGTGTCAAGAATTATCGTATTTGCTCGGAATATAAGCAACCTGAAGTGCTTTACTGATAAATAACATGAAGTTGTACATGTAACAATGGCAACCGGAAAAGATTGACAAATGGAGTTAGGCCACTTTTAAAATAAACGGCTCAAATAGTTCTGTCAGAGTTGTAGCCTTCTAAACAGTAATAAAGAGATTGCATTAAACAAAAACATGGGTAATTTTGTTACAAAGATTCACCGATTGGTGGTAAGAGATTTCACCGCGCATTTTCTCACGATTCCCATGAACTTTGAGTCTGATTAATCAATATTTAAGTTTGTCAAAGCCTATCTTTTTCTTCGCTGGATCGTATCGCGCGGGGGCTTCATTTGTCGCACGACACAATGGATTCCCCACGCTACTTGGTTAACTGAGTTTCGCCAGTTCCGAAGTAGACAGCGATTGTGTCTCGTTGAGGGAAGTTGCAAGAGTCAGGCAGAGGCAGACGCGAAACGATTCCGGCTTCGGCAGAGAGGAGAGGTGCGTCCCGTTGACAGGGCACAATGGCAACATGATTGTATACACTATACGCCCCGTTCTACAGGCCGTGAATTAGTAATGCGAGGCGACCGCACGCGCGACAACCGAGCCCTGGTTGCTGCGCGTATCGCGTTAGTTATGGTCGGCGAAGTTCGAATAAACGCGCGCCGGGGTACAGGCGGCCTGCGGAAAAGTATGCCCGTTAATCTGACCGAGATGAGGCGAGTCCGCGTTTCCGAGCGGCCGCAGCTTCGACAATGTTGTTCGAATCTGACAGGTGTCCACTTTTTGGAGCCGTTCCAACCGCCCGCGCCGCGACCAAGGAGAAAACTCTGCGGAAACGAGTGGGCGGACGATGGAACAGTTTTCTAATGAAGCATTTTATCAACGTGCTGCGGATTTTGGGCGTGCAACACTGGACTCAGTATCACTCGGCGTTTTGGTAATATTTTCAGAAAATTGGTAGCAATTTTATTTTATTTCTGCATCTAAATGTCGTATCTCGGCGACTCCAATGTTAAAAAACGACTGTAACTATAATTAAACTTTGCTTGCATTCAATTTGTCTAGATTGGAGATGTACTTTTATTATTATTTCAAATCGTTAATAACGATACAGATTATCCGACGTTACTTAATTTAGTTAACTTTATGCTCATGTACCTACTATACGCTCGCCTACATTATTCGCTATAGCTTTAGAAACCGACTTTAGCTTCTATGAGCCCATCACCTGAATCTATATTTATGCTAATGCAATCACCGGTAAAATCGATTTTTCCACTGGCAATGTCTACAAATTTTAAAACGATATTACATGACATGCTGAGGTTCGCCTTCTAGTCTCACTTTATGGCACACGCAGCCAAGGTTCTACATTCCTACAAATTTCTTAAGTCTGTGTACGTTACATAGGGTTTAATTATTGCGATAATTTCGTGTGTTCCATTGTACAGTCATTTCAATAAATAACTAAATAAAAAATATTAATCTCTATAGTTGATGAAGAAGGTCTCTTCATTGTTTCGAGTGTATCATAATGAAACATTTGAGACAGAAACATATGATCATTATATATCTATCTTCAGTGGAAATTCAGGCAAATTTGGAAAATTTGAGCAAAGAAGTATACTACAATACTTGCCATTTTAAGTGAAGCATTCATGTCGTATATTATGTTCTTTCCTATTTGAACTGACGACTAAAGTAATCGTACCAAAAGCTATTATCAGAAAAAAACTGACTGGTTATTCACAATGAAACCAGGCAATTTTTTTCACATGTCTTCGATTATTTTTATTCTTAGATTTTGATAACAGAAGAATCAAATTCTGTTTCGATTCATAACGAATTTGACTCGTTACACTACGCAAGGGATAATAGTCGTCCGATACAATTGCGATCTATGCTACACAAATTACTCAGCAATATTACCACACGGAAGTATCATTGTATTCTTCAGTCAGAAACCAGACAAGTAGAATAGGTCCGTATTGTGCCAGACCGGCGAACGTTGCATTACAAAAGTAGAATAGATTCGCCCGTAATTATGCAACGGTATTGTCTAACCATAGAAGAGCGATTAGAATAGGCTCGATCCGGTTCAGACATGGTAGTTTGCACTTACAACGTCGCTACTAGAATAAATCTGGGCATGGTCCGCCGTTGTAACTGTCTCGGCGGTTAGATAAGCAATGTAATTCCACTCGTATGCGGGCCAGGCTACGCCTATGGGCCAGTAGAATAGGCACTCGCTTACCGCGACAGTACAATAGAGCTGTCTAGGTGTTGACAGGTAGAATACACTTCCGTCCAGACAGTGGCATAGCTTTCGCCTATTCTCGGTGTGAAAACACGTGCGTTCGTTGGTCTCTCTTTCTTCTTCCTGGTTAGTTGTGTCTGGTCTTCTCCTTCCTCTGTCCTTTTTTATTTATGAGATTGACACAGCCGGATACGGTCTCGTTGGCACGTAACGGTCGTCATTAACCCAATCACCTCGTTTTACGACGTCATTGGAGCCTTTGAGATGCTCCGCTCTGGCGGCTGAAACCACTTAGATAACTCTGTAAACATTGATCTTGGCGAAAGTTTGCTCACTCGAGGTATACACGGGTCCCATCGGCTGATCTCGATATTCTCCGCCCAAACTTATTTTGTGCATTGACTTACCTTGATTCTCTGTGCACTCTCGAATCCCCCATAGACAATAATAACCAAAGAAAACAGTAATATCTAACTCCAGTGACGAGGGAAGTCGGAGTACCGCAGAATTCACGGGTTCAGGATTGTCGGTATTCAAGCTGTCGTAACTCCGAGAAGAAATAATACAGGGTAACCTATCTGGGCTCGTTTTACACGGCGAAGTAACTAGTTTTACACCCTTCAGCTGTTTTTCTTTCGTAATGCTTTCGTACCATGAAACGAGTGAAAAAGCGAAGGAGTCTTTCCCTTGGAATATATTAGAGATTTAAATTCAGGCGGACCATTCTGTGATGAAAAAATTATTATCGTAGGTAAAACAATGACGAGTTTTAATAATAGAGTTTCTCCTTTACAAAGAGACTTCAAGACTTAATATACGACTTTTATTCGCGATTTTAATGCATTTTAAATGTGGAAGGCGTGCCAGTGACATTATAAGCAGGTGGTATATTTTGTTCAATATTAGCATAGATTCAAATGCGTAGATATGGTTTAAAACATTTTTTCGAGGGATTAAATTATTACGAGATACAAAAATTTGATGTGCGACTTTTTCTTACCTGTTTATTGCATTCTGAATAACAGATGTGGCAATTAACAGAGTAGCAATTTTTTCCAAAAGTGTTGTAAGTTCAAACATCAAAATAATTCTCGAGAAATTCTTCTGGTAATTCATGTTAAACATTTACTGATCAATGAATATTCCCCCAGGTTTCCATAAAATGCCCGGGGGCAATTGCAACAATTCCGCTACTGTGGGCGCTAAAGAATATAAATAATAATAAATGCGAAAATAGTTTACATACAACATGAATGAAAACATTGGCAAAAGAAAAAAGAAAATATAACAATAAATAAATATAAAATCGTATAAAATATTATATCAATAAATAGATAAATAAATGGGCAAGTACGATAAATAATTGTAGTTGTCATATGCAATGCCCCTCTCATGCTCTTGGGATGCTTCACGGCTATCAAAAGTAATTGATAGCATAATGATTTAAAGATCGTAGTTTTCTCTTTCCAACGAGATTCTAAAGATCAATCTATGATTGTTTCTATCGACGATATGGCTGTCGAAATGATAAGTATAGTCAAGCTTGATCATCCAACAGACCGAGCATCCAATCAAGCGTTCGGTTTCCGATTTTCTATTTTAGATTTACTGAAATTCAAAACACGCTACCAACAAAATTATTCACTAAATTTCTTTATTCAAGTATATGTTACAATACAAGTTACACAGTTCGAATAAATACAATCTTGTAACTTTTATAAGACGAGACTAACCAGTTATTTTTAGTGCTCGGCACGTTCACTGTTAAACGGAAGCGAATAAGAATTATGGTGTTTGCCATCGGTGGCTCGCACGGAAAGCGACGAGGCAACCATGCGTGTTCCTCAGCCCGCACGTACGTTAAGCGGACAGCCACGGCCAGTCGCCGACCGAGGCAAATGGGAATTCTCTTCTTTGTTTCAAGCCAGTAGTCTCCCCGGCCGCCGACCGCTATCTGTCTTTTCCGCTCGAACGCAAATATCTTCCTCCATGAAAGTTCCGCCGTTATGAGTAACGACACCTGTCCAACTGCGCGAAGCAATGCTCGCGTGTAAGATATGTTTTCCGCGGGACAGACAAATTATAAGTTTCCGTCTCACGACCTTCCTCTCTGTTTGCGCCGCGCCGGTTGCATTCTAGCGTTCACCGTCAATTTTTCGGCAACTTACTTCCGCCCGACTCGTATTTATGCTTGACCCATACTACTTGCTGCCCTTCTTCATTCGTCATTAAATGACGTAATCTTTAACCTTGCGAATATTATGCGGCATCTTTGACTTCCCGATTCAAACATCATAGCAATGATCCAAATTATGTGAAACTACCTTGTGTAATTTTAATTTAAAGTACTACAAATATCCTGTGATGACGTGCTACTGGGAAAGGTAACTTCATTTTATATCTACGGTCATCGTAATTAGTACGTATTAATTAGAAAATGTATGTAATTCAATACTAGAGTTTTAGTTTTAGTCTTTAAATTAGTTTAAATTAACAGTTTTTCGCCTCTTCTCTTGTTTTAATCTTCCTAAAAGTTAAGTATGAATATAATATAATATAATATAATAGACATCAAAATATTTGTGTGAAACGATAATCAACTTTTCCGGCTCATTTAACACGTTTATGCACATTTGCTGTGTTACAGTAACGTTTCAATCATATGTGCAGATACGAAATGATGGAACCTTTTGAGTCGCATAATTTCAAAATAATTGTTTATAGAACAGAATTTAAACTTATCATTTCTTTATCCTTAGTGTCCGTTGATCTTTCAACGCTAGTCTGCCTAACCCCAAAATTAAGTAACGTATGTTAACTGTACGTAACTGGATTTATTTATACCTCTCGTCATGTTTAATATAGTGTATGCTGTATAATATATGCTATTTAATATAATTTATCCTATCATTTTCTTTGAAGAAAAATATAATATTTAAATTTATTAAACTTAATCCAGACCAACTCTCTATAGGTTTAGCGTTGAATATCGTTAAGTATTTTCATAATCTTTATGTAACTATAAAATTGAATGCTAGGTAAACATGATAAGGGAATTTATAATTGAGAAGGAGGCGAATCAGGCAGAAAATAGCTGCCACGTGCCGGTAGCAGAGGAACTCCGGGAAAGCGCCTTTCACTCTGAACCAGAATGTTGCAATGATTTCGTTATCCGTGGGATCTCGTGCGGTGTATATAAGGAAGCCAGTGCTGGGAAATTTCGGACGCTCCGTCCAAAATATAGTTACCGCTCGGCCTGCAATACATTGCAATATTCATGGTCCAAGGCTCGCAGTAGGGAAAATATCTGGAGCAGAAAATTACGCTGTCCTTATAAAGTGTTCCAGCTTGTGCTTGTCAGAATTTGGATCTTGAACGGACTTTCATCCTCCGGATCAATTATCCAGCCAGTTATTATCCTGTGGTTAATAGGATATTATACTGTACAGTCTGGTGGTTGTATAACGTCTTATCTGAATGTCAATACTAAACATGATTTAATATTATAATCCGGAACGATGAGAAGCAAGCAAAACTGCTGACTTTTCTTCTAAAAATTATATTTAATAATATAAGTAAATTATATTTTTGCAATTAATTAATAATAAGTTTATGCTTCTTATATGCTTCTAAAAATGTTCATTTTTTTATGAACCTTAATACTATCAAAATAATAAACCGTAATAGTATCAAGTTTGAAAGATCCATTTTCATTTTAATATATACGAACTAAATGAATTTTACTACGATGTTTAGTGTAAAAAAGAGTTAAACTCATATTCTCTGTGACAAGTTTCATGCTCTTAGTTTTAACTTTATAAATTCAATGGCATTCATAATGTAAGAGTTTTTGGTGTTGATATTAGGCATTTGGCGTGTTAATTTCAACCAACTGTCAGAGACTAAAGAATCAAATAATAGTATTTGTACTGAATTTATACTTGTCGGCGTTGAGAGAAATAATTATATTTCGTTTGCATGCAACGTTTTTTTATTCGACTCGTTTGCTCGAGGGTCGCTGTTCGAATGTCGAAATCCAAGCCTCGTCATGAAGACTGGTCGCAGCTGCTCGGCTGTCTAAGAAAACGTCTTTTGTTACTATTTTAATTACATTATAAAAACGCAGGTTAATAACATAATCGTAATCTAGTGTTTTTATATTTATATAAACAATTGAGAAAAACTCATAAAACTCAATAAAAAATATTAAGGACAGCGATTTCGTTGGCTCTGTTACCTCAAGTATTTGTCTGTTGCATCGCCGAGTCTATAACATTAATTTGTTTAATTTGTTCACGATAATAAATGTACATATGGATTATTTGATTGAGGATAATAAACACTTGTTATTTTAATTGTCATATGGCGCGAAGTTCCATGGAGAACCATACGTTCGACAAACTATAAACTAACTTTTCTCAAAAATGGTAAAACATGTTTTGGGATTTCAACGGAAAACTATTCCTTGAACCTTCTTCTACATTATGATAACGAGTCGTGTTATTTATATATATGTTCTTTCATTTGTAATTTGATATTTTAGTAACGCGTCCGTGGACAAATCGGGGTATCTTGAGAAACGGGCTTGTACTCCCTCCAATGATCAAAATAAAACTAATGTATTTCACATTTCACAGAACACAATCCAATTATACAATTACACAGAAGAAGTTTACAATGATTTAAACAAATTTTGCAACCTTTTATGCATCAATATTAACAATAAATTGCAGCAGATTCGAGAAGCTTTCATATTGAATGCTTGTTAATACCTTATGAACAGTATGCTATATTATTTCATTATTATATTATAATTAATTATTTTATGCGTCAGTTCTGTATGCATTTATGTTAAATTATTTTGTTATCTGATTACTTATTAAGTCGATAGATGCATTATTATGTCAACATGTATAAATATCGTACCGCCTACCCAGTATTTCATAACAAAAAATGTTTCGAATAAAATTTAGCCAGTACACAGGTTCTAGCAAATTGCAATAGTGACTGTTGACAAAAGACTTTTTATTCAATAGAAAACAATAACATTGAAACTTTTTAACATAACTATATATTATTTATTCAGAAATCGATTACTCTTTCCATTCTCTTTAAAAAATTACTAAGGTACTTAGGTTGAAAATTAATTAGTTTAGAAAATATGAGTTGCGTTCTGCACCCATAAGATCGAACCACTGTGCAACACCGTGCCGGTCGCAGCGGACGCCACAGCATGGGATTTAAAAATGTACAGAAATAAGTTTCGTTGCATTTTGAAAAGATAATAATATTTGTCGCATTGATATTTTGAACATAGTATTATGTGTTCATTATATCCAGACAAGTGTATTCTCTCGACCCGTCGCAGCTTTGAAAATAAAAAAGGCTGTTGCTCGCGCAGAGTATCATCGACGGAAAAATGAGGATAACGAACTACTCCTCCCTCGCAGTGTCACAGGCTCTTCTTCTTCGGAGGGCGAAGAGATTCTCCCGCGTGAATAACGACACCTGTCGCGGGTGTAAAATGCAAGGGCGGATGGATGGAACGGCTGCCTCATTTTTTCGCGCATCCTTCGAGATAGTTTTAAAACATTGCATCAGCGTTGTCTGCCGCTCCGCCAGATTGAACTTGAACCGCGCTCTCCGTCTTCCTGCGGAGACTGAAACCTGCTTTCGTCGCGATCATGCGAAACTTCAGTTTCTTATCCCCAGCGTAAGGAACCTATTAATAATATCCGCGCGATTTTTCTTCGGAAATTTTTGCGCCGAGCGATCCGTTATCAAATCTAGTCAAGATGCATTTATAGGCAAGAATTCCTCTCTTCAATGTTTCACAATTATTCGCAATGTTCTCCACATAAATTTCTTTTATGCAAAACGAGGTATGTGATTATCAAAGTTGTAAACACAATCTAAAATACAATGAAATATTTATTTACTATTTATATAATCCTTGCGTTGTTAACGTTTGAGAAATATTTCAAAAATCTCTTATAGCCAATGAAAATTATATCTACAAAATGTGTGCACAATTTTAAATAAAATGCGCTATGTATTATTTAACCTATTCAGGGATACTGCCACGTACGTGTACGTTTACTTTTCTTAAAATTATGATTATTCTAAGCATAAAAAAAATGAGAATCGGCTGAAAAACTATCACTACGGAATCCCTCAGCAATACCAAAAAACTTCATCGAATGAAATGAGATGGATGATAAATGAAAAAGAAAAAATTAAATACATCGTTCTCTATTATAAAAATTTATTACTGAAGAGATTAAAAAGAAAATTACGAAACATTAATTGCAGCGCTATGAATGACAATTATCAATAAGGTTCATATTAGATTTGTTAGTGTACCTAACAACTTTCCACGAGCATAGTTGCAAAATTATCGAGTTGACAAAGTCTCGTAAGCTAATCGCGCGAGCTGAAAGGCCGATCCTTATATTTTTCGTTCGATCACCGAGATCTCTTTCATCACAGCGTGGATTTTTCGAGGTGAGCCTTCCTCTCGAGCTGGACTCGTTCGACCTGAGCTGCGAATCCGTCATTTTTTCCTGGCTGTCGATCCCTTAGAGCCTCTCCAGGCATCGTCACAAGCGATTTCACTGTGTCCGTCCGCCGTCCCATGCAGTTTTTCAAAATTTATGTGCCGGTCCGATCGTAAAAGATTCCTGTCCGCGACAGCCGGTCCAAGTAATTCTGTTCCCGGTCAAGTAGATCGTTACCGTGCCATGACGAGGCTGAGTTAAAATTGTTTTATCTGGCTCATCGACGAGACCGTAATCTTCAATCTCATCAATCGCAGACGATCATTGCACGAGGAACACTCTCATGAATGTCTGCTGTAACGAAGTCACCAACACTTAACAAAATTTAATTACACAGCACAGGAATATTTTCGTATCTCTATAGCAGGTTACATCGTTGCAAGCACAATGCAATCTGCAAGCCAAATGAAACGATTGTTCTGCTCGCTACAAAGCTTGATAAAGATATTGCTAACATCTATGCTGCGTGAAAATTTCTAATGAAAACAGTTCCAATAAAAGTCACGGTTTTGAATCAAAAGGGGTCTTCATTTTGAATAACCGCATCCAGCGTAAATATATATTCAGCGACTTTCCGTCGTTGGTTCGCTTAGAATTCAGTAACAGTTACTTCAGAAAATATTGGCGCAATAATTTCCCGAACGATTCAGAATTATTTCTCGTTGTATTTTCGTTTGCGCGCGATGGCCGGTTAAAAATGCATGCGATCGATTATGCAGGGGCGCGCCTATAATTTATCCACGAATGTAATTGTAATTCGTCGGCGATTTTTTTTCTCGCTGATTCTCGCGGAGCGATAACTCAAAGGCGAGTGCCATAAAGTGTAAAATGAATTCGTTTCACGGCAGCAGGGGCGCTTAATGCATTCATCGCTTCTGAATGAATCTTTTTCAGAGCGAATAACTTCGCGCAGTGCCGTACAACGTTACAAAACGGGCGAGAGAGCGGCGGCGCCCCGTTACAAAGACGTATAAAAGTCGCCATTAATCACCCTCGAATTTATTGCCCCGGAGCCGGCGGCGGGCCGGGGCGAACAATTAAAATTTGCATTCCCCTCGTAGCGCTCTCCATTCACCGTACATACATACAATCGTCCCCGCCGTTGGGAGACAAATTGATATTCCACTTGACGCGAACGGAAGCTAATAACCGATACAAATGGCGTGCGCGCGTGCTCAAAAATTCAACTGCACGTCGCTGCCGCGACCTCTCCGCTCCTGCAGCTGCAACTGTTGCGACCTCCGAGCTCGAAAACAGCAACGGTGCCATTGTTAACCCGATTCGATTGACTGATATTTCATCGACGCCGATACCGTGCCGCCCACGCGCCGACGGTAATCAATGCAGCTTTCGACGTGCAAAGCAAACTGCCGAGGGCGCTTATCCCTTTCACCATGGAACCTACGCAACCTGGGCCACTTAAAACTTTGCTTGCAACAGATGTCAAATATATGCTCTATGTGCAATTTTGATGTGCAATGAAACGAGAGCAGCTAAAAAGATTTTTCTGCCGAAGTCGAATTTAATAACAGGTCAAACTTTATCAAATCTAAATGGATTCGATCTTTTCACTCGAGGCTATGCATACCGGTTACTGCTCGGTAGGTTTAGTATTAATTATCCAAAGCCTTCAGAACGTTGTTATCGATAGACTAAGGATTATACGCAGTTATGGTTGAAATGGAAATACAAGCCACTGAAAACATAGAAAGAACTTAAGGATCCTGTTACATTATTTCCAAATTGTTGGAACCATTAAACGACGTAACATGTTTTTATTTAACTCAAGTATGATATATAACACAGCTATCAACAAATTTCAATGATTTTAGCGCCGAATGCAATGTGCAACTGAAATAATCGTACGCTTCTTCGGAAGGAGATGTTGAAGACTATTGAAACAAAAAAGGATGATGCATTGTATTATTCAAATTGCAATCAAATCGTTTTTTATTTTTGTAACTGAAGGAGATATTTAGATCGCCACCATTACATAGATTACCTAACTAATAACGAATATGTATAAAAATTACATTTCGCAATGTACTATTCCGCACAATTTTGAAAACTAGAATATCCTTTCCACTGTACACTGCACAAAAAATTCCATGTTTCGTTCGGTTTAAAAATTAATAAAAATATAAAATATATCTGCATATACAGTAGAATACAGAGAATCGTCCTATGAAAGAATACTCTACATATATTTTGTGATTCAAGGAGAACAAAATATCCAAATTTGACACGACACATTTCTGAAAAACTAAAAATGAAGAGAAAACATAATTTTGTTATAAGATTTCTAGAGATTTAGGTGAAACATATGCTAGGTTTCATATATTTTTTCCCGGAGCTTGATATGACGTTTGCCGCCCCACTGTCGCCAGGAAGATACGCATTCTCGGATAATCAGGTCGTTAATGCGACGCCGTGCGTCGGTAGAAGTTACTCCCACGGCGCGAGGGAAAAGTTTTGGCTCTGCTCGGCTCGGCTCGGCTCGGCTCGGCTCTGCTCGGCTCCGGCTTGGTTGCCACTTACGCGCAAGATGCATGCTAAAGTACTTTTCAAGTTTCGCTGAGCACACGGACACAGCTGAGTTGGCTGGCTGCGGTGTCCGTGTGCGGCGACACGGGGCCGCGTGCTTGTAAATGCGGCTCCTTGCATTATTAATCCTCCAGAGATACCGTGGCCCGGCTGTTATTGCGGTTACATCATAATTCGCAACAACGTTCCGCTCCGCTGTACAACTATGGCGCAGTTTCATCGCGCCGCTGTCTTCCTCCCCCTCCTCCGCCTCGCCGCCTGATCTCGGAGAATCATCCTCCGCCACCCCGCTATTTTCGCCCTTTCAAACCCGTACGCGCGAATCAGGATTGGCCACTGGAAACGCGTCAGGATTAATCTCCCATTACACCAAGACTGATGGG
Organism: Augochlora pura; assembly: GCF_028453695.1. Lineage (NCBI taxonomy): Eukaryota > Metazoa > Arthropoda > Insecta > Hymenoptera > Halictidae > Augochlora > Augochlora pura. The sequence goes on along the minus strand of NC_135778.1, from coordinate 21,327,388 downwards.
ATTCGGTTACGGCTCGGGGAAGTTCTTAATTTGATCGAATGGAGTTCGGCTTGAAATCCGGCAGCTCGTTTCTCATGACTCTTTGGAGGATACGCACGAGGAGAATTTTTGCGAAATTCGTGGTGGATTTAAATTATTGGTGAAACTTCATTAACCCTTTGCGCTCGAAGCCACTTTCATCGGAAATCTGAAATAACCTCCCTAGCTTATACTATTTTTATTGTATATAACAAAGTGCATTTTATGCATATAAAATTGACTCTTGCGATTCATATCAACAGTTTCGCTATTAACAAATTTTTTAATGTAAACTTTGTTAGTATTGGAATTATTTAGAACGCGATAGAATAATTTTAGTGGTGCCTTAGAGTCGCCACTCGAGTGCAAAGGGTTAATGTTGGTGATACTGAGTTTGTAATATTGAGAACTGTTATTCCGCGCACACACGATTGTTTCGAAGATACGCGGTTCCCGGTGACTCTTTCAAATGGCAGGAATGATCAAATTCATTGATGCAAATGTAACAAAAACTATTTATTTATACTAACACTTAATAACAAAAAAATTGAACTTACAAATGCTGGTGATTCTGCGAATGCTATAAGTCGACTGCGATACTGCGAATAACTAACAGAGGCCCGCGAAGGATCCGCGTGTCCCGATGATAGACCGTGACAGACAATGACCCGTAAAAGGGCCTTGTGCGTTAGACAAAACAGACTATTGCGGGTTTTGACAAAATATCGGAAGCTGATGGCCAGCTGTGGAGTATATTGACTGAAATAATGAACAATATTTTAAGCACCGGCCTTTTAGAGACAATACCGGCCAGGGATGCGTTGAGACTATTTGAAGATTGTGCTATAAGCGAGTTTTTATGACGGTAATTATTGCTATAAAGAATAATTTCGTCCTGCAACGGAACAGGGTGTTTAGAATGGTAATGACGGCTGTAAAGACTAGTTCCACCCTGTAACGGAACGAGAACTGCTACTGGATGTCGGCCTGTTGTGACACACAATTATATAAATATGCTAACTTATCTATATTCTTTGATTCTCGAGTCGTCTTTATCCTTTGAACTCCGAATCATCCTCGCTCTAACTCGCCTCCACTATTCTTATCTTTGTCTTTAAAAAGAATTTTCAAATCGCCCAGAAAGATAGATTTCAGTCGAATCCGGAGTAAAGCATGCCAAACACACTACGCGTCGAAAAAGGATATGGTAAAACTTCTTTTAAATAAATAGTGTTGTACTTATTTTTACGATTGGAAATACAACACTGCTATGAGCTATCAGTATGGGCTAGACATCTTTAATTTGAATTTGATTCGGGTCGGGTACGCCTCAATAAAATTCAAGTTGCGTTCTATATCACGTTGAACGCCCAGCGTAAATCGATGGAGTTTCTCCCGGGCCCGAATCCGAAACTCGGGGTATAAACAGCGCGATTAGGAAGAATGATACAATGTAATGCGTCGTTTAACTCTTTCGGTACGAGTGCCGGATATATACGGCGTCCACGTGATGACCGGTATGGACGAGCGCCGGATATATCCGGCGTTCATGTGATGATCAGTATAAATAACAGAATTTTATATAATTGTCTTTTAACATTAAAGCTACGAGCAACACGTTTTGTTAAAAAACATTGTCTTATCAAGCACAGTTTTTATTTAACGCTTAGGTAAATCTTAATGTACAGCGAGAATGTCACGGTGGAGAGAGCGCTTGTACCGAAAGGGTTAAATGCTATCACAATTTATTTTATGATGCATTAAAGGATGTCAGGATGTAAGAAAAATGTGCAAAAGGCTATTACGTATTGTTCTGAGTGTCCACGCTCACCTCAGTTATGTTTAAAATATTTTAACATGTTCGTTGTCGCGTCATTCCTATCTGGGAGACAAGTATGCTTCTGAGTAGGCACCGTCGCCCAAATATGGGTGACGCCCTACTTGTTCAAATTAAGTAGGATTTTATTTATTTAATTGATTTAATTGATATATAATATATATCATATATAAAATAGAACGATATCGGATTTGAGTCCGGTAAGAAATTCGACCGATTGACGCTGGGCCAAAAACCTGTTAACCCCTTCCACTATGACTCCTTTTACATTTATTTGTCCTTAATAAGACCAGATCATTTTTGTCTCTTGTATTGTCTTTATTTATTTCCGTTTCTAGAGTTTGATAATAGAAAAATTCAATTTGATTTCGATTTAGAAGAAATTCATAATATTCATATTTAGTAGATCGTACATGGAATTTCATCACGAGTCTGACTCGTTATTACAGTGCAAGGGGTTAAAGAATGCCATCATAACTAATAAAATGTTATAATACTTTAAAAACAAATTTAAATACAAGTATATCTTTAATGTTCCTTTTTGTTTATTTTAGAGTTTATTGTTACATCCTGTTGTCCATACTCGTCATAATTATGTTTCAAATAAAATTACTATAAATTCCCTCAAACATCCTGTTTTAATTGGACGAAGAATAGTGTTAACCATTTACGGGTGAAGGCATCCCCGTGGAAACATAGCTGTCACCCATATCTGGGTGATACGGCATTCAGCGTGATATTTTATCCTGTTCTACATTATGTTCCAAAGTAGTCTTCATTTTCCCAGTTTTCATGTAAATTCGTCGTAAGTTCCTTCAGTTTCTTTCATTCTTATTTGTTTCATAGCTACGCACTTTGTCATATAAATTTGTTTAACCCTTTCGCGCCGAGCGCCGCATATACGCGACATCCACGCAACGACCTGTGGGTACGAGCGCCGCATATATGCGGCATCCAAATTATGTGTATATAAGTGGCATCCGTAGACGAAATACAAAAATAATTTTGTATTTTTATAATTTTGTAGGTCCTTTCATATTAAAAATGTAAACATACTTGTTACATTAAAGCAAAGATAGTTTTATTCAGCACAGTTATTTAAACTAAGAAAAACTTATATACAGAAATCACATGCAATGTGCATATTTCTGGCGCGAGCTTTCGTTCAATGACAGTACATCGGCGGACGACACTGCCGTAGTGAAAGGGTTAATGATTAGGCCAAGGCTCATGTCTCAGAACCTTTACGCTTCTTTTATTTTACACTGTATCATTTTTTTACGTTTCTTTTAATTCTAATAAACGTATGATATTTTCTGAAAGTGCAACAAGCAAGCTGGCAAATGAAAACGTAGAATTTGATACAACAGAAATGAAGTTATTGAAAATCCCGAGCAGGATGAGGTTCTTTTCTTACATTTTCGTTTGCATTTTTCATTTAACTTTTCCGCGTGATTTTCACTCGATCCTCGGTATCCTGACTATTGTCTTTTCACTTTTCTGCCGTGGAAATACATGGAGAGAGTGTGAAAGGCTATGGTGGGGTCTTGAGTGGTAATCCTTGGGATCCGAACTCGGAGCATCTTCGTGGAAGGCAGCTATTCTGCTGATTGCGCTACCGAAGAAGATAGTCTTTACATTTTTTTTTTAGAAATGGAAACTTTAACTTTTTCAACTCGCAACTTTTACCATTGTCGCGATAGCTTCTTGCTTCTCGATTGTTCCACTTCACTCTCCCACGCAGTATAGAATGTACAGTAGCAGAAATCATGCTCTAAGCTTAAGATCGTTCACTTATTGGATCCTGCAAGAGTTGCACAGGCACGATGTTCTCGAATACATATTGTTCGTTTCCACGTTCGAAGAGAATAGAAATATTTTAGACGGTCGACATTGTTTCACGACATTTACGAAGGCGGAGCACATCATTTTCCCGGTAGAACTAAAATTGATCACACCCGTTACATTTCAAACTCTTTAAAACTCTGGAGACCCTAATGAAATTTTTATTTGCCCACGGAAATTACAATAAAAATTAATTTTATAGCCTAGGTAATCTGAAAGCCTCATAAATCTGAAAGGACGTAAATTTCTCAGCGGAAAGGCCATCTCGCTTTTTAAGATCGATTATTCGATCCATAGTTACGGAGAAGTTAGTTGGAAAACTGGCGCTGTAAATGCTGTGAGCATTCGTAAAAGCTGGTACCATAGCTTCCGGCGAACTTATTCGGCGGTGCCGTGGAACAAAACGTCGATGCAGCTTTACCGGGTAAACTCTGGACACTTAACAGTTTCGAACAGCATTACCGAATTTCCGCTAAGCATTCGGATCGCATCGCGCGCAATAGGATCTGCCCACGCGATGCCGTTCGGCGAAACAAAATCTCGCCGCGAAGCAATTCCACCAACTAACCCCCAAAACTAAATACTCGACAGTTTTGAACAGCATTCACGTATTTCCGATTTCCTTTACTTCTGCTACGAGACAGAGTCGTAACATCCAATAGAGAAACTTGAGAGCTAAAATCCGTAACTCAGGAATCGAACGATAACTGCAAAACATTTCTTACCTTCTTGAGATACAGTCAGTCCCATAAGTATTCGTACCCTCATTGCTTATAAGAGAAATCTGTTGAAATCAAGGGATGCATGTAAGATTTTGCAATAAACATTCTATTATGAATGAACACGTGTATAAAGTTCATTTATATTAAGTTATAACAAAATTGATTAACTAATAACAAAAATATATTGATTTTACTCCTCGTAGTACGTAATAACAGTCCACAAAGGTATTCGTACCAGTGTAGATTTTGTCAAAAAATCGCATATTAATGTAGCTTTCTTACTTTATATTAATCTTCTAGTATCTAGTGGGTTCTTAGTGGCTTTATTATATCGTTTAATCGATTTGGTATACATTCTACAGTTTTAAAGTAATATTTGGTTCAATACTATTCCAAACTTTCAAAATTTTGTTTTTTAGCATGTGTTTATTGAAAATTTCATGCTCGTGTAGTCTTTTATCTATTTCCGCCCATAAATTTTCTATAGGATTTATATCTGGACTCTGAGGAGGTATATGTAAAAAATGGGGAACGTGGTAAAGTATCCACTCGCGAACAATCTGAGCAGGATGCTTAGGGTCGTTGTCGCGTTGAAAATAATAGTCATCTACCAGACCAAGCTTAATCGTACTTCAGTGTAGATTTTCTTCGAGTATATTTATATACTTTATCTAATCCTAAAATTCATCGATAAAGATAAGTTTGCCCATTCCGGATGCCGCCATACAGACCCACACCATCATGGAGCCTCCGCCGTGCTTTACAGTTGGTTGCTCATTTTTTAATTCTAGTTCTGTATTAGGCTTTCTCCAAACTTTTTCTCTTCCGTCGCATCCAAAAATATTAAATTTCGACTCATCTGAAAAAATAACTTTCTTCCAAAAGTTATTACTTTGATTTCTGTACTCCTTCGCAAATGCTCATCTCTTTGTCCGGTTAATGTCACTAATGAAAGGCTTCTTCCTCGGTGTTCGACCATGAAAATTTTTACTTCTCAATATTCTTCGACAGGTTTCAACAGAAATCTTCTTATTAAACATGTCGTTACACATTGTAGCTAACTTAGGCGCACTAATTCGAGGATTTTTTTGCACTTCACGTATAACAGTATTTCTTTCTCAAACTGTTAAAATCGTAGGTCTTCCAGTACGTTTGTTATTTAACAAACTATCACTAGTTTTTATCCGTTTAATGATGAACTGAATCGTCGATTTACTTCTGTCTACTATTTTTGCTACCTCAACATAACTTTTGCCTTCTTGGTGTAATTTAAAAATTATTTTTCGCTCTTCTAGAGTAGTCTCGGACTTCTTTCGACTCATTTCTGATTATTGATGTTATTCTGACAATGTTTCGAACTAGACTACTTTGTTAACATTCGCCCAACCAACTGTCGACTGTGGAAATTATTTTCGATGTAAAAACTGCTAACTATTTACGATGAAACTGCAATTTCTCGTTCCTGTGTTATTCAATAATTGCTTGAACTGAAACTTTTCCATATTCTCATAATACATTTTTTGTGTATTTTTCTTTCATAGAAACTGTTTTCATTTTTAGGTGAATATGTGTATGGAACCTATGGGTCTGATATACTGTTACAAATTTTATTTACTCTACGCGTTGCGCGTTGTGGAATTTTGTTTATATTACGATACTATATTGTATACAATAGCATTTATGTAATAAATATTTGGTCTCTACTGACGACTGTTCGCAATAAAATAGTTACTTGGCGAGCTTTATCTTCCATTACTTTCTTAGAAGTTGGCTACCACAAGGTAGTATTGTATTATAGCGACTTGATTTTGACAAGTCGCCGTAACATTGCCCTCCCCATTAAATCATGATCACCTAAAGCATGGTTGAAATTACAGTTTATATCAATTAAACGAACTAAATTTATTTAATCTTATTTTGCACAGGCATATGACAGTGAGTACGATGATCCAATTTAAACCATTACAAACACTTCGATTAAGTTTGAAGTTTTACCAGAAATAAATTACCTTCAGACAGAAATCAATTTATATTAATGCAGAATATCTTGCATTAATAGGAAGAAGTTAGTAGGAAGAAGAAATGTCCAAGTTCCAGGTGGAGTTGTTTGAATATTAATTTGACTACGTATTATGAGACAGTTTAAGACAATTTATCACAATGTTGCGCACTGTGGACACAGAGTACACTGCTTTGGTCCATTCCAGCGGTCCCGACACTATCATTTACTTCTTCCGTACTCTGAATAAAATTCCGCGTCCCTTCCGGTTACTGGCGGCGACATTGTTATTTCCCAAGACGAAGATCCAGGGAAAAAGGAGAAACACAGGCAGAGAGAGGGAGAGAGAGAGAGGGGGGGAGAGAGAGGGAGAGAAAGGGAGAGAGAGAGAGAGTGGATAACGCTGCAACGAGACGGCAATTTGAAACGGTCAGGTGACCAGAGCTATCCGACCGGCAAGCGCTTAATCGACTGAATCGTCACGGCGCAACTCGCATTGATTCGTTTCACCTCTGAGTTCTCTGCGATTCTCATGGAAATGCTCGTAAATCCGTCGGACGATTTTAATAATAAACGAGCTGTAGAATTTTATACGCTGTCGCATTTTTATGGACCAATCGCACGGCACGCGTGAAGTTTTATCTTCCTCGCTGACGAGATCCACCGACGAAACGTCGAATGAAACTCTATTATCTTTTTTAGTATAGAGATCTTCGATTTAATAATGTCACGCGATGCTGTTACAATAAAAACTATAATTTTCCAGTCAAGCGTTGTGTTATATTAATGACTAGCAAACCTGGCGAACTCCGTTTCGCCACCAGATGGCTTCGTTTTTTGTAACATTTCGTTTGGGGATTAAAAGATGAAGAAAAGTTATTTTTTTTGTTTTATAAACCATATTGGTTTGTAGTACATGCTATGTATCAGAGATGGCACTGTATGTGAAAAATGATTTTCCCTGTTTTCCTGCTTTTCTGTTGAAATTTTTCCAGAATTTTGGTTGCTATAAACCTCACGGAGCCCGAGACCTTTCCAACGAATGCAAAACCGTGGAAATCGGTTCGTGCGTTCTGGAGTTATAGCGTCAGGAAGGAAAACCCGACTTATTTTTATATAATAGATGACGGCGCTCGTCATTTGAAGTACTATAAAAATACAGGAAAAAATTGTACATCAAATTCTGTTGATATATTATTAAGGAAAGATTCCACTTTTTGAAGACATAATAGTTTCAATTACAGCAAAGTTAGAAATTTAGAGGCGTATGGATTTGTTAAATTTTTTAGAAGATTGCTATATTATTTAATGGCATATTTAATGACATATTTAATAACATATTTAACCCGTTGCAGTACTTTTATCTTTGTAGTTACAATGATTAAATCATTTTCGATTGGAATAATTTCTCGGAGGAGAAATAAAATTAATATTTATAGTGTGCTAACAATTACTTCAGCGCTTAACCATTAGTGGCAAAAAGACAGAATTCAATTTTGACTTAAAAAGACGAAATAACATCCTTACTTAGCAGGTTATTTTTAGAAATCATAATCGCGATTCAGACTCGTCAAAGTACTGCAAGGGGTTAATGACATATTTGAAGGTATATTTAATATTTTAAAGAAAATTGTACAGCAGATCTTTAATACATATTGTAAATGGCAAATTTTAACACTTCACGGCTTCAATCGCGAAAGGATTCCTTGAATTGTGTATAGATGTGTGAAAAGAAACAGTCCAAAGAGATTCAAAAAAGACATCATCTTGTAGAATGAGTATATGAAGTTTGTAGTACGATTTTTTATTGAAATGTTACACTAGATTAAACATCGGCATGGTTTGTCGTAAGATACAACGATCTCTATTTCGACCATGTTCACAAAAATTGACCTACCAATATTTTCCATTCTCCTATTACAGTTTGAATGATTACTTTGCTATTCACAGTAGAATAAGCAGCTATGGTCAGACATGGCGAGTGGCATTCAGATTCGCCTCCTTAAATGTCCATAAGCCCTATTTATACAATAATTCGTACCTCCATAACCATCGCACTTACCGCAAGAAATAAATAACATTTGACTTTCGAAGAAAATTGGGATCGCCCGAAGGCCTCGGAATTTCCATTTGAAAACTCGAGGCGACCTAATCCGCCGAAGGTCACCCGATCTTCCACGTGTCCTGGGCACGCTGAGCTGTCCATTGTCAAGGCTATCCTCGCGGCAGAATCGGAACACCGGCATTACCCTAGTTAAAGGACATTTAAATTCGAAACGACGGGGGCCTCGAACATAAACCGTGAATAATCGTTTTTGTTTGGTCGGGAGAGGCCGTCTCGCGGGATTACGCTATCGTTCGCGAAGTCTTTGTCGCAAGCTTATGTTAATTCGATAGCTAGCTCTCCCCGACGCGACGGTCGAGCAGTTTCGTCCCAAAGTTACCCAGCGTTATTATAAAAAGTGGAGCCGGGTCTTTGAACGACGACAGAGGGCCAGGGACCGTTCGCCACTTTGTGGATTGACGCTTAAAAACTGATAGCACCTACGGTTTTTCCCCGGTGTTATTCCGAACTCCGGCATTCAAAGAATTGCTATCGAAGTTTTTATGGGATACGATGGAAATTGGAGCCTGTCTCGCCGGGGAGCCGCTTTCTTTGCCTGTTATCAGTATTCCGGGAGTACGTGGCTGCCGCCGCGGGCTGTTTTATGCGTTTCCTTGTACAGATAAAATCATGCCAGTCGGACGACGCAGATTGGATCCGCGAATCCAGCTCTTTGATTACGATGTCCGAATACCAGAATAAGAAAAATCATGACTGACAACGTGTCGCTGGAAACGTGTTTATACTGAATGTTTCTCGACGTAACTATCGGCGTCTACCTCAGGAAAAAATTCTAACATGTCATCTTCATGAAGAAAACTCCTTTATTCATAAAAATTGATTTTAGTCGCCATTATAATATTAGATTGTGTAGTGTTAAATGTCATAATAGTCTATCAGAAGAAATAATGGTTCTAGTTCACACATTTTTGCAAAATTGTTGCATTTATAGCTTCGATAAAAAATTCCTCTTTAAAGAATATAGCAAAACATTTCCTTGGAATTTCCAAGTAAGTTTAGTAAGGTTGACAGCGAATTACTTCGAATAAAACAATATATCTATTACATCGATTATATTATCGTTATTCTGTAATTTAGATAAGTTTCATGAATTGTATCGTAAGCATCATTTTTGTATTCTTTCCTTTTTTGCTCGTGTTTATTAAATGATTTGATGAGCTCAGGGCATAAAGACATGAAACTTTGTACCAGAAGTTTAAATAATCAGTTTCCGCATATATATAGACTATAAAAAGTTAAAGTTTTAATTCGGTTACGAGAAGTATAGATCTAATTGCATAGCCGATTAAGATGGTCAAAACTGCCCTTAGAGGTTTTTCAATGAGTCATACACCGTTCGATAGCTGACCAATATAAACTCATCTGTGCAAAATTTTAACCCTGTAACTAGTCCGCGAGGGTAATTACAGGGTAAATTAGATTTCGCGGTTTTTTGGCATTTTTCTCCCTTTAGCGGCTTTCTAAAATTTTGAAAAAAATACAGCTTATTTTGGACATCAAGCCGCATGTTATAGCATTTTTCAGATTTTTCAGTTGCGAACTGTGATTATCAAAAATGAAAAACCAAAAAATAATCGGAAAATTAAAGATTTCTCGAAAACTCAAATATTCTCAATTTTTATATTTATTCCCTGATAAGGTACCTATTACGTCTCATGTACTCGATTTTTCTCAGATTTTTTACTCGCCTGCAACATTGTCAAGAAAAAAATCAAAACCGAATGCGTCGATGGTTTTTGCTGTCAGAAAGAAGCTACTACTCGTCTAGTTCACTGAAAGTGTGGATTAAGTAATTTTAAACGTTATTGCATCGAAACAAACAATTTTTTAACCTAGAAAATGCGAATTAAGCGAGCAACAATATTGTGACGAGCGGTATATATACCGAAATGATTCTGATCATTACAATTCGGTCGGTTGGCGGAATGGTTAAGGCGTATACGATATATGACTCATTGAAAAACCACTAAGGGCAGTTTTGACCATATTAATCGGCTATGCCCTTTCATTTTAAAAAATCAATATATGTAATTTGTTAAGATATGCTGTGAAAATCTCCACATTTGGAACTTTTATTAGGGTTCAGGAATACCTGTGAGTATGCTAGGCACAAAAATGTGTACTGTTGTCTATCTTACCAGTTCTTCTATACAATCCGTGCTCATTGTATCGTGCGCCTATCGGTACACTTATATATCTTCCACCGAATTTTCTGCTTTCTTTGAATATAGTTACTTATGCACGTTTTACTCTGCACGAGTCTTTTCTTCCAAAGAACCTCTCAACATAATTGAATAACATTGTTTCTAAATATAAGGAAAATTATTGCTCCACTGTTCCAACGTGCCTAAAATCAGATGATCGTCAGACTTGTGCACAGTGTTGAGAAACACTTTGCACGCTGAACAAGCACGGTCGTTCGAGTGATCCATTTCGGGATTCCATCGATCAGCGATAATTCGAATCCTGAACAGCGGATGCTCGGCTCGTTAGCGTCGGGCTAACGAACATATTTTCGTTCGCGCTTCGTTACTCCGGTGGGATAACGAGAAGTTTGTAACAATGTTGCGGCTCGCGTCATGCACCATGGAATTAAGAAACATTCTCCCTGAGAAATTTTCTCCGTTGGATTCCGGAAGATGGAGTCGCGCTTCCGATTCGTCGGGAAGCCACCCGGTATAATGTTGTAAAAATACGACGACAAGTGGCGTCGGCGTAGTCATGAATAATTCAGTCGGATGCCGGAAAAATGAGTAACAGGCGGACTGGGGACGCGAGCCGTGGGGAAGGAAGGCCGTTAAGATCCTTCCGTTCAGACCTTGGAATATCGAGCGGATGCCTCGATTTTTGTCAGCGGGGAACCTAATGCCGGGACGAAATTCAAATTCCGCAGAATTGTCGCAGTTCGAGTAGAATGGTGGAAACGACAACCTGGACGAATACAAATATCGTCAATCGCCTTCAGTCGAGTAGACTACGTCTTTCCGTGTTAAAATACTGAATTAAGGTAGATTGTCGTTTTGTAGTAAAATTAATCATGCGGCGACAGATAGTAGAATCACATCGCTCGGAAAAGTAAATTAATGCATTCGCGATCGGCAAATTTTTTCCGTTTCAGCGTGATCAACAGCGTGATCCGCGATATCCTATGATCATTTAAGATAATAGAGCTGGTAAGAGGTGAAAGATGCAGTACGCATTGTTTTTCACGAACTAACACTGAGACCTATGAACGGTCTACGAGGGTTGTAAAGCCTCGGTTCTACAAAGACAACGTTAGTCGCGATACCCTATGACCACTTAAGGTAATAGAGCTGGTAGAGGTGAAGGATGCGAAGGTGAAGGACACTTTTAAACTTGAAATAAATATTGTATTCTAAAAAACAAGTCACTTGGATACACGAGTCTACTGAATATGTTCCGGTGTTATGTTGTGAGATGAACTGTCGTTATATGAACGATGATCGGAATACTCACGAATGTTAGAATACTCAGAATATGTACTTACGAAAATGGAATACTAAAAATGGAATGCTAAAGATTACAAGTTTTCTGCCCTTTTTATGCTTTTTCGAAAGAAACACTCGAACGCGGATTGGTTACCGGTGAGGTGGAGAGGGAAGTCAGAGGGCCGGGGCCTCGCAGTGACGTAGACCGGGAAAACCCAAGCGAGTGGCCGGCGCGGCCCATCTGACGACCCTACCATAAACTGGAAAACTAATTTTGAAGAAATCGCTTTATGATCGGCTGCACTAATAAAGCGATTTAGCCGACATGCGATTTCTCAATGTAACTGCGCGATGTAAAAGGGTCACTAAAGTAATAAAGTTATGAATTGAAAAAAACGGAATTTGAAAAAGGGAAATAAAGTAACCGAAAGGCAAAATTCCGTTGTAGGACGGAACACACATTTTAATTTGGACTAACTACTATATTTTAAATCGAAAGAGCCTGAGTGCGCGGGTCCGTTGACTGTGTTTCACGGTTGTGTCGAAAGATGAACTTTCTTCTGAGGATGGATAGCGTAAACAATGTAAGTTCGGTGTAGGTGTGACTTTAATTCTGACACAAGCGGATTCGCTGATTGCAATTGTTCGGACATGTAGAAAAAACGTGATTGTTTTCGATGATTAGCTACAAATAAGGGGAAGAAATGATCGCCTACAATTCGAAAGTCCCTTGCAGATACATCTGTATCATTGAGTGACGTTCGGTGGTAATCCGGTTGTCCCAAGAAAGTACCGTAACAGATAATAAATCGGAAAGGTGTCTTAAATTAACACCTTGACTGTCACGCCATTTTTACAGGGATGGTCCGTGGCACCACGATCAATTTTTTATTATGCGATACATATGGGCGAGCTGGTTACCGGTGGTCCCCATGGCGTTATTGCCAAGTTAAGTGCCGGTCATCGGTGTCCCCCGTGGCATTCAACGTGTTAAATAATTGTTAGTGTCCAACACTAATATTCTTTATGACACGGACGGGTCTAGCTGGCTATTTTTGAGCTTAGGAATTTTGGCTGACATCTGGAATGCAATTTAGATTTAATTTAATTTTCCTGCCGAGAGAATGCATACCTTATTGCTTAACTTTAGGAGTTCGCTTCTCTCGGCCTCAATAGCCAAGACGTGTCATGAAAAAGGGAAAGTTCCGAAGGGTAAGTCCCATATTAGTTTAGAACGGTGAGCACGCCGAAATCACATCTGGAGGAATTTTTCCCGACTTTGTTAAAATATTGTTGTCGCCCCCACCTTCCATAGACAAGCAACCTCTCAAAAAGACACGCTAAGGCACAAGGGGAGGGTGCCTTTTTTGAAACAGACTCGCTGATTGGTTATTGTTAAGATCAAGGAGAACCAATTAGCGAGTATTAGAAGAGAGGAGGCAATAATTTCCATTTAAAGGGAACATTTTTTAGTACTACAGATTTGTCACAGAATTCGAGGATCTTAGACATCCCAAGCAAGGGTGTAATAAAGTAGGAGGCTAAATACAGAGTGATCTGTAATTATGAACATCGCGAAATGGGGGTTCCTGAGGTCATTTTAAGTAACCTTTTCCTTTGCCGAAATGCAATCCGCGGCTTTATTAACGAGTTATTAATGAAAAAAGATAGCTGCGCACGGACGATTTTTCCTGCTGCTGCGCACGCGAACTAGCCAGCTGAAGCCCATCTCGCTGTCAGGAGAGAGGGCCGCGTATCGCCTATGAGCCGAGCATCGAACAACAATTTTATGAATTTCTTATTAATTTAAAAAATTTCACAAATATTATTAATGAAAAACTTACCAATTCAGTTGCAATTGTTGTAATCCAGAAATTGTAATCCACGTATGTAGAGCGGCACAGATTACACTAACTTTCACTTTCACTACACTATTATTTCACACTAATAACGAATTATTCAACAATTGACACATGTCCGAAGTTTCCAGCGTTATTTTGGGTGGTCCTGAAAAGGGCCGACTAATTTCAAAAACGGAGAAGTTATTAAGTAATTTCAAATACTTTTTAAAAAACGGAGAAGTTATAGGGACGAAATCTCGAACGAAACTGACGTTCTCCACGAAAATGTTCCCAAAGACTGTGTCGATTGTCATAGCAACGGGCACTATGTCTTAAAGAAATCTGAGATGCTCTGACGAAAGAAAAGGTTTTCCAAACTGCAACACGGTTTAAGGATTTTCAGACGAAAGCCAGACTGGTACGCCGCGCCGGCAGAATAGTCGAGAGTGAAAGTCATAAAATAGGGAATGAATGAGACAGATGTCTCGAGTATTTTGGAGCATCGAAGGATCTGTCGCAGACAATGAGGGAAAAGACTGTGACGGTGAAAATTACGGCACCTCCTTCCGAAACAGAAATTTGGCCACACGCGGGCTGTCCCACGCAGGGACTGCAGTCCTTAGGCAATGATGCCACGGTCACTTGAAGCTGCCCCACTCTAACATCTGCAATCCGATGTTAACAAAATTCCGGCCCCACATTTAATACAGTCCACACCTACTATAACGTCACAATTCGTCGCTATAACTGACGACGCTGTAACGTCAAAACAACAATGAAAGCGAAAATAACACACTCGGCGATGGCTCGATCTTTGGTTGCTAAATGTGGACAATATTTCCGGAGATGCTAACACATTTCTTACGAGGCGTAACGGCCTTTTAAGAATATTGCTGCTATGGCAATTTGGTATTATTGTGGTCTATGATTTTGTAAAACGTTCGGCGCAGATGAGCTATGACGGAACCTAATTGCCTCGTTTATGGTTTGGAATTGCCGATGGTAGAAATAACATAGAATACAACAAAATGTTCTTTTCTGAGAACGGAACATTGAGCACCGATAAAAGTAATGAAATCCTGAAGCCGGTTGTTCCGTTACAGAATGGAACTAGTTTACAGCCGTCATTGCCATTCTAACACCCTGTTCCGTTGCAGGGCGAAATTATTCTTATAGCAATAACTACCGTCATAAAAACACGCGCATAGTATAATTTTCAAATATTCTCGACGTATTCCTGACCGGTAATGTCTCTAAATGTCCGGTGCTTAATCTATTGTTTGTCATTTTCTTCAATAAACCCCACATCTGGCCATCAGATTTCAATATTTTGCCAAGACCCGTACTAGAGTATTTTGTCGAACGCAGAAGGCCCTTTTATGATGCATTGTCTGCCACGGTCCGTCACTAGGACACGCGGATCCTTCGCGAGCCTCACCCGAGGGTACGAGCACTACCTGCGGGTGACGATGAGTTCGGGGCGGTCACTTTCCTTCAGGATACGCTTTTCCTTTAACCAATCAATTCAAGACGACCGTTTCTCTTACTTCTTCCGAAATATTGCAATCTACTAATCCGCTTGTTCCATGTTTTAATACATACCCACTCCGAGGTTACCTCGGAGATGATCAGTTCGACGAACAGACAGAACAAACATACACTTCACACGAGATTCATTAGCCTAACTATCACTCTCATCTGTTAGTTATTCGCTACATCGTAATCAACTAATAATATTCGCAGAATCGACGTCGTTTGTAATTTCGATTTTTGTTATTAAGTGTTATTATAATAAACAGTTTTTGTTACATTTACATCAACGAATTTTATCATCCTTGTCATTCGAAAGACTTACCGGGAACCGCGTATCTTCGAGACAACCGTGTGTGCGCGGATAAACACCGGTTGCCGCAAACTTGTATCGTTGAAGTAAGGATAAAAATTTGTTTTGAAATATCAATGATGCAATTATGTTTTATATTAAATAAAAAGATTTTTATAATTTGTATACTGGCTATACTTGCTTTGATAAAATTTCAAATGACGTGAATTGACGTCAGTAGCAACCAGGAATTTAAAATGTAAATTCACGTCAGCAGTCGCGAATGTGTTAAGACGATCCATGAGAATAATGAATTCATAGAGTTTGTTATTTGGTAGTAGACTTGTTTGCGATTTGTCAGCCAGGAGAATAAACTTGTGGCTGATGAGACGAACGGAGAAAGTTAGGTACAGTTGTGCTCGGATACAGGATTTGTGATGCGTAATCTGTTTAAGTGGAATGTGTTCGTTCCAGTCAGACAGGGGATTACTAATATGTAGATTACAGAGATAGAATATGGTTATTCTGTTTGAATAAAGGATTACTTGCGTGTAGGATACACGAGTAGTATGCGACTGTTTTGGTCAGACGATGAATGATTTTCAGCTAATCGAGAAATAGTGTTTTTCGTAGTAAATGCATAGAGAAGATAAGACATTGATATGAATAAATGAAGACTCGCCGAACTTGAATGGTAACTAATGAAAAACAGATGCATCAGTCATTGGATAAAAAGCATAGCTCTGAAATAGAGTTAAAATAAATGTAATAGCGGGGTTTGTCAAGGAAATAGTTTTATCTGTGGTCAGACATAGCAATAGTATAGTTTAGATATAAGAAGTTGAGCATATTATCAGCTAGTATAAAAAGCAGAAGGAGATATCAATGCTTGATCAGACGAGATATATCTAATGTGAATGTAATTAGACTAAATTTCATTTAACGAGACAATAGAGAAGACTATATGACTGAATAATTAGAATAAATTTCACAGGTTTGAAACTCTTGATTGAGACAGGTCATTGATGAATTAGAAAAATATATCGACGCAGTCAGAAAGGGAAGTTCTAATTTTGATCTAGGCAAAATAAAAATTAGTAGAACTGTTTCGGCGCGAGCGAAAATAGAAGTTGATCTGAGGCAACTTAATTGAAAGATGCTTTCGGTAATCGCTCGACTTCACGTTGAGAAATTAATCGCAAGTGAATGTTTAAATAAATCAGTCAAGTTACAATAAATCACTTTAATATTAATGTTGGACTAGCGAGGTAATGTTCCGAGAGACAGCGGTTCTGCGTTGTATAGTTGTAGTTGATTGAATGTATCTTTTTATTTTTGTCGGACCTTTTATACCAATTTGGTGGCCCAAGAGCGCACCAATCAGTGCTTAGCATTCTTTTAGAATTTTTACTATGTCCAACCGACAAAGGGTCGCATGGCTGCGCCTACGTTCTGGGGTTTTCTCGGAGTTTGTATGAGCGTCGGCGTACCGCGTCGGCGTACCGCGTCGTTCGTTAGGTACATTTTACCTGACATACGAATTCTTTGTTACGCCGTAACAAGAACAGTTGAGTGACTGATCAGATTAACAAGCATTTCCATTTTTCATGAATTGGGAGTATACTGTTCTTCAAGCATCCAGATTTTGAATTAAACAAATAAAAATCAGTGAAATAACTGTTTCATTCATCAGACTAAATAGTAATTTCTTTTGTCGATGAAACAGATAAAAACAATTATCGAGTCAGATAATTAGAAACCACTAGAATGCGCCAGTGATTGATCACACTAGCGAGTAATTTTATCTTTCCAGAAATACTATACATAAACAGATGTGTCAGTTATATTCTGACAGTTAGACTTGTGAAATATGTAAAGTATAAACCATGTCGAGACAACTGAAAATCAGTAGAATAGATAACTGATTAATGAGGCTGACATGTAATTTTATTTTTCCGGAAAGTAAGAATAGACAATTTTAGGAATAAATAAATAGATGTGTCAGTATTCAGATTAAGCAAACGAAAATGCTGGAGAATAAGTCTTTAACTAATTAGGCTAAAAAGTAATTTCTTTTCTCAACGAAACAAACAAACGACTTCTCAAATATTTGAAGCATGAACCATATCGAGACAACTGGAAATCAGTAGAATAGATAAATTATTGATCAGGCTAACATGTAATTTTATTTTTTCGCGGTGTACTGTAGAGATTAATATTTGGGAATCCCACGGAACTCCGTGGTAATTTTACGAACGGTCATAAACAACGTTGGATAACAATAAAAGTAACAATAACAGTTCATTATTGATATTGTACAGCCACCTCCTACAACAATTGTATCCACGATAACTACGACAACTATGCACAATTCTGCAGGGCGATCGTTCTTTTACGAATGCCTCGATCTTTTCCATCGGCCCTTCCACCCTTACTGTCTTTTCTTTCATTATCTTATCATTCTCTGTCTCTGTCTCTTGCATACATACATGTCTCTTTCACACTCTGTCTCATTCTTGCTCATTCTCTTTCTGCCTCTCCTTATTTCCCTTTCACTCGCTCATACTTCATTTTTCGGCCACGCAGGACTTCGACGAACTTAAATAATGATCCCAGGTCACTCGAAGCTGCCCAAATACTCTCTAAACATCTGTCTTATTTATTCTGTATTTTACGACTCGCAACCGTGTTACCTTCCATACTCGGAAAAGACCTTACAATAAGAATATACAGTTCCACGAATAAATGAACAGATGTGCCAGTACTCAGATTGGACAGCCAAAGTCAGTAGAATAAATCGTTAACTGATCAGAGCAAGCAGCAATTTGATCTCCAACTAAAAAGCTGGAAACCAGTAGCATAGGTAAGCCGCATGATTCCCGTGCCGAACAAAGCAAGTGGAAAATCTTCAATTCCGCATTCTAAGGGACCTAATTTCTAATATCGGAAAGTATTAAAATACTTATTTCGCTCGTTGAATACCTCGCTTCGAGTCAGGACCGTTCGAAAACACTAAAGAAGAAATTCCACGTGGTCCACTTTTCCATCTCCCCTCGTTTCCTTCTTCCTTTCTTCCCCGGGTTTCTCGGCTCTCCCGGCTGCAGCGCCGGGACTCCCCCCGGCCGATGATTCCTTTCTTCCACCGACGGACAGAGTTGTCCACGTTCATTGTGGCTGGCTGCATTCAAGAAAGTCGTCGCGCTTACAAAAAACAGGACGTCTTCAGAGTGAGCCGGCCGGCTAAAAAAATTCACCCGAGGAAGAGCCTCTGTTTTAGCCGGGATCGCCGTGCTGGAAAGCCAGCGGAATGGAAAATGAACCCGCGGATCCAGTAATAATTGAGTGATCCGAAAACTTTGTTAATATCAACGAAAATAAACCGGCGCCGGTGAAATGCATTTTTATTTCGGGCTTTCCGCTTCGCTTGGCGAATATCACCAATTTTTCGGCGCTTTTATAGCCGTTTCATAGGTCCATGCATGGTAGATAACGCGTCAAATAGAATTCAATTTTCCACGAAATAAAAACTCGGAATGAAATCGTTTCGACAACTCTGGATATCAACAATTACACGACATTAAAACACACACGGCGAAAGATTCAATTTGCCGCAATTATTGCGAACACATTATCGCGTTTCCGCGGTACACGCGATGAAACAATTTCTTGTATAGAACTAGGCGCCATTGTGCTCAATTGCTACGCTGAGTTGGATCACGATCCATCAACCATTGTGTTTATAACAGATGTATTCTGCGATTTTTACAATAAAAAAGATTAATCTAAATAAAGAGTTTGTCGTAATTTCTGCATTACTAATAACTTGTGGTAATTACTTGTGATTCTATATTCGTTGAACGTAACTTGCGTTGACCCGAATGAGACTTATTATCAAAGCGATAAAATAAATTTTGTCGAATAGATAAGTATTTTGTGTTTTACTTACAAATTTCAGCTTACATTGATTTTACATAATGTATAGTGAAATAATTATTTATTCTTAGTTTGTCGTTGATACGATTCCAATATCCCCTCGAATTTCGAGGTTCCTCGTCTTTCACAGTTTAATAAGAAGTTTCCGCGGAATAGGAGCGCGTGAATTTTCGCATAGCAGCGATCATGGTAGGCGGCGCATGTCGAGATCTCTCTCGCCCGCTTTGTTGCCGCGCTCGAAATTCCAGGGCAAAGAAATTAATTGCAGAGTCGATAGCATCGCCGGCATCCGCTGATCGACGCTTTCCATCTTACGGCTGCAGAGTCGAGGCAACGGTGCTTCGCGTTACTCGTTAAACTTGCACGTTTCCGCCGGGATACCGTCGACGAGCTTTGAAACTTATAAGGATAGTATTTTTCGGCTGTCGAACCAAGCCTTGGCTTGTCGAATCATTAATGCCCGACAGTCTGCCATTGAAATACAGCATCGACAACTGTACCTGTTTTTCACAGAAAAATCCAGCAGTCCATTCACTATTCCCGTGAACTGTGCAAATGCTGAAAACATGCATTTTAAATATCCACACATATCGCGAGCATCGTGTAACCAATTCAAAAACCGTTCCCATGCGGAAATGATTTCGTGTGCGCATTTGACAAATTGCCTTCTCATAGTCAACAGATAAACAGATCACGATTTGAAAAATTCAATTCGACTGTTACAATACTTTCTTTTTGTGTTCAAAGTTGCATCGACCTTTTGATCATTAGTAACATCTTGATGCTGTTTTTAGTTCAGGATGATTATATTTGATGATATTAGGGTGTCCCATTTTCTTCCCTTTTTTTATGCGAAATGAATACACGATATTTGTTGTTTATGGTGGATTTATTATGTTATACATGAACCGTTCTGTTCTATAATCTTCTTCCATTTCTCAGGAAGCCCCATTACGCCCTCTTTCCAAAATTCTTGAAGCTTATTTGCAAAATATTCATCTAGGTGCGCTTTTATTTCGCTTATGGATTTGAACGATTTACCATAGAGAGAAGTTATTAAGGAGAGGAACAAGTGAAAATCGGATGGAGCAAAGTCTGGGGAACTAGGAGGATGAGATAGAACGTCCCAATCAAACTGTAATAATTTTTGCATTACGGCCAACGCAACATGCAGTCTTGCGTTGTCGCGATGGAAAACGACGCCTCGCCGATTCGCCAATTCTGGCCGTTTTTCTGCTATGGCGGCTTTTTAATTGATCCAGTTGTTGATTGCAATATTTGTCAGCATTGAACGTAACACCTTGAGGAAGGAGCTCGTATTACACTGCACCTTTCCAGTCCCACCAAATGCACAAAAGAACCTTCTTCGGATGAAGTCCAGGCTTCGCACCAGGTATATTTTTCTTAGACCAAGTGCGTTTTCGATGCACAATTTAGTATAAAATCCAAGTCTCGCACGTAGAGACGCGGTTCATAAGGCCGGTCTCCGTCAATAGATGTGGAACCAAAACTTCATATCGATTCGCATATCCCATCTTGATAAAATGCTAATGTACCGTTGCCTTCGGAATATTAGTGGCATCCACTATCTCACGCACACTACATCGCGGATTTTTAGTGAGCACAGTCTTGATAATATCCGTATCCGTCGTTGCTGGGCGGCCGCTGCGGTCTTCATCTTTTAACTCGAAATTGCCAGCTCTAAATTTTTTAGATCAATCGCGGACGGTCCTAATAGTCGTAGTACCACTTCCGTAAACGGTGCAAATCTCGTCTGCAGTGTCCTTTGCACGATTGCCTTTTTTCAAGCAATGAAGCATAACATGTCGCAAATGCTTTTCTTGACTCTCCATATTGAACGGTGTAGACAAATTTTAAAAGAGACTTTGTCGCAAACGAAAAGTACTTTGAAAGAGCTCTGGCATGACTGAAATCGATGCCACAAACGGCTAAGAGATAAGTCTGCATATTTATATAAATACAGCCACTTAGAGTCACGTATAGCGTAGCGCGGAAGAAACTTATGGGACAACCTAGTAAATGTTCGTTTCTTTTAGGTAATTTAGGATATTCTGGACATGTTTCTGTGATGTCAGGATCGTCGTTGATGTTATTTTATATTTTCAGCTCTGGACATGGTATTTCTTTTGCATTTGAATAGCAAATAATCGGTTGATATGACTTTATTGCAATAAGTGCATATTGGTGGTTCAGGTTCTTTTAAAAGCTATTCGTGTGGGAAGTCTACAGTGTCCTGTCCTGTCTTGTTACAATTATCCTGTCTCTTCTTTTGATGTTGTTAGTAGGCATTTTCGTTCTCCTGGAGGTAATCCATATTTAGTTCGATGATTTTTTAAGGAATTGATTAGTCTTGATAAGGAATTGGTCTTGGAATGTCGTCCAACGTTGGTAGTGTTGTCTTTTTAGCTGCTGCATCATTACCCTTGATTTCCTGTGGGATGGGAACCCAGGCAATTGTCACACGTTTGTTACTGTTGGTAAGTTCCGTAGTTTCATGCTGAACGCTTATTATGACTTCATCGTTCGTTTTACTGTTTATGTTTCCTATTGCCGCGATTACGCTCATGGAATCTGTACAGATGATGTGCGATTGATTATTGCTTTTTTTGGATATACTGAAAAGCTTCGAGAATCGCAGAAGCTTCCGCCCTGTTAGAATATTCAAACAACAGTAAAATATGAATTAAATTACAGGTATAATTTTGCGACGCGGATTCCCAGACATTGTTAAAACAGCACGACATTATTATCATAATGCGAGACGTCTGGAGACATAGTTAGTGGTTTAAAGCCCCCGAGGACAATTTTTCCGGCTGTTTAGATCTTAGCGGATAGCGCGGAATATTTTAGCAATTAATCGGCGCGACGACGTGAAACTCTGCTCTCAAGTTTTTCATTAAATGCGCGAGAGCGTCGGTGACGTTATTAAAAAATTCAAGGTAATTTAACGCAGTGCCATAGCGCGGCGGAGAGATTCGATTCGGATTGCATGCCCAAATTTTTCTTTGACGGCGGTTCCCCCAGTCACGTTTCCCTGCTGGAAATTAACAAAATCTTGCCGGAAGGCGTTTCGGTTTTGGACCGGTTCTCTCGCGTGGTCGGCGTGTACGCGTTCGCCGATATTAAACCCGGCGATCTGCGGGCCGCGTTATTAGTGCCAGAGGAGAATTGGTTTAATTTCCTGCCGCGGGTAATTAACGAAATCGAGACGCATTAATTCCCCGGGGAATTAAAGTTCGGATTAGTCGCGTACGGACTGAATAATTCATTGGCCAAATCGTTGTTTAATTTGATTTGACAGTTCCGGCATTGTTCGGCGTTGCCTCGAGTCCGACGCCCAGATCTTGCGCCGTCTTTCGGTATTCCTGCACCAGCTTTATCTCTCTCTCTCTCTCTCTTCCTCTTTCTCTCTGTCTCGCGCTTTCTCTCTCTCTCTCTCTTTCTTTCTCTCTCTCTCTCTCTTCCTCTTTCCCTTCGTCTCGCGCTTTCTCTCTCTCTCTCTCTCTTCCTCTCTCTCTCCGCCTCGCGCTTTCTCTCTCTCTCTCTCTCTCTTCCTCTCTCTCTCCGCCTCGCGCTTTCTCTCTCTCTCTCTCTCTCTCTCTCTTCCTCTCTCTCTCCGTCTCTTTCTTCCTCTCTCTCTCTCTCTCTTTCTTTCTCTCTCTCTCTTTCTTTCTCTCTCTCTCTCTTTCTTTCTCTCTCTCTCTCTTCCTCTTTCTCTCCGTCTCACGCTTCCTCTCTCTCTCTCTCTCTCTCTCTTTCTCTCTCTCTCTCTCTCTCTCTCTCTCTCTGTAATTTGACCAATTTTATGCGTCATCGTCGTTTTCATGTTTCGTAAATATTGACGATAAACTTCACCGTCGAAGCCACACCATTTCCGTGTGAATTTGCAAAATTCAATTTAACCAAATTCTGCGTTATGAAAGATTTATGGCGGATATTTATCGAATTAATATGTCCGCTGTTTTCCTGATAAAATCGGCACACTGCCAGATTTTATATATTCATGCTAAAATTAACTAGATGAAATTAATAGAATCGGTTTTGCATATGGCGGATTAAATTATAATGTGCTATAACGAATAAACTTTTAATGATACGAAATGGATATTTATGAAATGTAACATTTGCAATTAAACGACGAGTGAAAAAGGCGGATTGCGTATTGCAAATTAAACGTCTCTCAATTTAATGAAATTATTAAAGGAAAGAACGCATCATTACTTAACCTCTGTGTATTATAATTGATTTAGACAATTTTTATTTTTCATAGAGATTCACAGTCTTATAAGCAGTACTGAGTTTACAAAAACAAATTAAACACACATTTCGTTCCAATTGTATTTTATATATGAAGGAATATACTTAATAATAAGTTCTAATAATTTTCTTGATACAAAATCTTCTTGTCTCATTTCGTTTACAATGAATTTATTACCTTTCCGACACTTTTTAATAATCTTGTAATAATCTTGGGGAACGAACATTAAATTATTTTTTTTAATGACAAAAAAAACGAATATCTTGATATTAAAAATTTGTTATTTATGATTTACACATTATTTTCCAAAGTTTGGACAAAAATAAAAAAAAAAGTTTGGAAGACGAATATTGTTGTATTATTCTGTTTCTTTTTCGATTTTTTTTTAAATCATTAGTTACTATTTCTTCTTCACTATCTGAACTAAATGGTCTCGTTCTGTTCTTCTCCATGAGTAAAATAATTTCTAAAATTTAATATTAAATTTTAAGTTTTATGCTAATTAAACGTACTGGTTATTCAACTAATGCAATTGTCCAAAAACTGAGGTTAACTCGTTAAATACTTATTAATTAAAATTGCCTTCACCACTGCCTTCACATATTATCAATAGTAAATATATTATCTTGATTTAAGTATAAATGGTGTTAGGCCATTTTTAAAATGAACGGCTCATATATTTTTATTTGATGATTCTACATTGCATATCATCTAACAAAATTGAAGTAACGCTGTACACAGAGTAACTTTATAATCTTATGGAACAGCGTAGCTTTCGCTTAATGTGCTAGTTCGATTTATTCGGTCTTCTTTTTCGCCGAGTGTGGGAATCGGTACTGTAATAATTAAGTAGAGTTCGCGCGGAGTAATTAGAATTTTGCATTCGGAGGAACGGTTATCGCAAGAAGCGCAGGAATAACACGGTTCAATAAATCAGTAATATTACACCGGTTCGATTATGCGACAAAACAGTCTCGACGCCTGGAGCGCAAGAACTTCCAATCGGGATACCCATGTAATCGGAACTGCGGCAATATATTTGTTCTTCCTTCGAGCTGGTTAACTCCACGGTGCACTGTCAAACTTGGTTTATCGTCGTATCACAAAAAGCTATCTTTGTATCACGAACTTCCGCGTAATTTGAAATTTTTAATCGGCCAGAATCTATGTATACACTTTATTAGATGCCGCGCCGTCGAATAGCTATTTAAAAGCAGCTGAAACTTTCTTCATGAAATTGTTGACGATCGAATGAATAGAACATGTTCGCCATGTCCAGACATTGCCTATAATCATCATTCTTTACCAGTAATTTAACTTGTCCCTTGTAGATATAACAATACGGTACTGCAAATATGGCATTTGAATCACGTAAGTCACATTAAAAGTAAAATGAGGTATCCTTTGACAAACTGATTCAACAATTTCACACAAATTGGTATAAATAAATCATATAAAAATGTACAAGTATAAATATCATGAAATTGAAATTATTCTACTTAAATTTTACATATTCGACATGTGTGTAAATTTATAAATAAATTATAAAAACGAGCAAGAGGAACAGTCATTAATATTCTACTGTGATTGTAAGCAAAAACTGCTCGCAGTAGTATAGACCAGTTTATACTAATAAAATTACATTAACAAGAATTGTTTAAAAATTGGCCGGAATGTTTTCAGTCCATTGAATATCGATTCAGAAAGTGAGACATTATTTTCGAAGTCTAATTAAAATTTGATAATAAAGAACCGAAACGATACATGTTTGATTTTTGAAAGGCTTCGTACAATTTCAAATATAAACGAGGGGAACAGTAATCGGAGCTGTTCACATTTTAATTTTCTTTAAAATGATCAATAAAACGGAGGAAACAGCAGTGAGAACGATACACTACGTTTAAGTAATACTTTAGCATGCACGTTTCCGCGGGGAGCTAACTAGAAACAGACAGCATCCGGTCAGGCGGGAACCGCCCGAATCGACTATCCAGTAATTTGATCGATCTCTCCTATCGTTCTCACCGCCGGAAGTGTCGCGACTGCCGCCGCCGCCGTTTCTCGTCCGGATGAAATTTTCCGGATCGGCTTTCATTGTCGAGAGGAACAAATACGTCGACAGCGTGACGCGCAAGCTCTCCCGAAAACTTTCGAGATTGCCCGCCGGAACTTCGGGGTTCGACGAGAGAAAGCCGGTTGCAAGTGCCGCCGTTACCACTGCCGCCTCTCTCTCTCCCTCTCTCTCTCTTTCTCTCGCTGTCTCTCTCTGCTCGCGCCCAAAGAAATTGAATTAAATCGCTGACTCCTTGATTCGGCCGCGCGCACACGCTCCAATCTAATTAACCGTCGTCGCCCGGCCGAGCTGCCGCGTTTAACGAACGTTCAATATTTGTCGTCGCGCGCCCCGCTTTTTCCCTTCGCGATTGGCCCGCGAATACGGCTCCCTCCCACGCAACTTCAAAATCGTCCATTTTGGAACAGCGACCCGCTCCTCTTCTCTACAAGTGCCCAAAAATTTCGGTCGAGACCTGAACTACTATTTCATGAAATATTTTCATCTTCAAAGTGTTCCTTTGTTTCTCTCTGCAATAACATCTATAAAATCTACGCTTTCGGCTCGTTAAATTTAGTACTATGAAATAGTAAAGCGGCGGAGTCCGATTTATTAATTACATTTCCTGTTGCAATTTCCGGAGTACCCCAGGGATCTAATCTCGGACCACTGCTCTTCATCATATTTATTGATGATCTAACCAAAATATTTCGTTCTTGCAAAGCGCTAATCTTCGCAGATGATCTAAAAATTTTCCGTACGGTACGTACTCTGAATGATGCTATAAGCATGCAGGATGACATTAACAGACTTCAAGAGTGGTGCAATATAAACATGATAAAATGGTATGTCTCCAAATGTCACTCCCTAAAATTCACAAGGAACAGAAATTTAACAGAGTTCCCCTATTAAATCCGTGATACACCTTTAATGAACCGAAATACAGTTTGCGATCTTGGAATTCACTTCTCCTAAACTCTTTCCTTCGCCAATCACTTCTCCCATCTCACAAACTCAGCATCCAGATCTCTGGGGTTCTTAATTCGACACTCTACAGACTTAAAAAATCTGACTACCCTAAAAATTCTTTACTCATCGCTAGTTCTCCCCCATCTTCAATATGATTCGCAAATATGGAATACTCACCAACAATGTTATATCGATAAGTTGGAAACAATTCAGCACAATTTCTTAAGATTCGGTTCATTTAAAATTGGAACACCCATACCTTATTATTCACACTATTATGAACCTATCCTTAACACCATGAACATGAGTATACTCAAACAAAGAAGAACTTTGGCAGACATTCTTTTCATTTTTAAAATTATTTACCAAATAATCGATTGTTCATCCATTCTAGAACTAATGAAACTAAAGGTTCCTGCTAAAGCAATACGGTCAAAAGAATTATTTCACGTAGATTACTTTAAAACCAATTTGGGATCTCAGAATTGTTTGGCAATCTTCTTGGCGACTTCTTTGGCAATTCATTGTGCCAATTTACAAATGCAGCAACTCTAGCCATTAAAACACACCCTCTGTAATTACTTCATGACACACTCCCATACTCTAATTTTTAATTTATATTGTTTAAATGTATTCCGGACTATGTATACAGGGTGTTTCTAAATTATAAATACTCGGGGAAATGGGGGGTTCCTGAGGCCATTTCAAGTAACCTTCTCCTTTGCCGAAATACAGTCCGCGGCTTTGTTAACGAGTTAATGAAAAGATTAATGAAAAAAGATAGCTGCGCACGGACGATTCTTCTTGCTGCTGCGCATGCGAGCCAGCCGGCTGAAGCCCATCTCGCTGTCAGGAGAGAGGGCCGTGTATCGCCTATGAGCTGCGTTCGACCATCGAACAAGAATTTCATGAATTTCTTATTAATTTCAAAAATTTCGCAAATATTATTAATGAAAAACTTATCAATTCAGTTGTAAATGTTGTAATCCAGAAATTGTGATCCACGTATGTAATCCACGTATGTAGAACGGTACAAATTACACTAACTTTCACTTTCATCGCACTATTATTCCACACTGATCGCGAATTATTCAACAATTGACACATGTCCGAAGTTTCCAGCGTTATTTTGTGTGGTCTTGAAAAGGGCCTATTAATTTCAAATACAGTGTTGTAATCTTCTTACTGCAGCAGTCGCGTTACCTTTGCATTGCGCATACACAAGCAATATTTGGTACTGCTCTTGCGACGTGTACATTTTAATGAACGGAGAAGTTACAGCGACGAAATCTCGAACGAAACTGACATTCTCCACGAAGATGTTCACACAGACTGTATCGATTGTCAAAGCAACGGACACTAGGTTTTAAAGAAATCGGAGATGCTCTGACGAAAAAAAGGTTTTCCAAGCTGCAACACGGTGTAAGGATTTTCAGACGAAAGCCAGACTTGTACGCCGGCAGAATAGTCGAGAATGAAAGTCATAAAATAAGGAATGAATGAGACAAATGTCTCGAGTGTTTTGGAGCATCGAAGGATCTTTCGTAGGCAATGAGGGAAAAGACTGTGACGGTGAAATTTACGGGAACTCCTCCGTACAGAAATTTGACCACACGCGGGCTGTCTCACGCAGGGACTGCAGTTCTTAGGCATTGATGCCACGGTCACTTGAAGCTGCCTCACTTTCTAACATCTGCAGCCCGCTTGTGGCCGTGGGAAGGAGTTTCCGTAATTTTAGAATACTTTTTGATATTCGTATTTCCGGTACAGATCACTGTGGCTCTCTGTAACACATTTTCGCTGAAAGATTTCGATTTTGGTATTTCCGGCTTGATAAAATCGAAGACACGTAAAAGAATTGCACCACGAACCCGGATTACGAACTCCAGCGACACTTTATTTTTTGATATCTTCAATTTGGTGTCGCTGCAATATTTGCTACCCGAAACTTTCCTATTGCGGAAGGGCAACCCAGTTCTAAATAAAGGCAATCCTAAAAGTTCTGCCCGAGAACTGGATGGCGAATTTGTAGAATATTCCCCTCCTCCAAATCCTCCATTGTGACTCTGCAATACTATACTCCCGGAAATCTTCCGTTTTCAAGTGGCAATCTTAAGCGTTCTAACCGAGCACAGAATCAATTTTTGCGATAGTATTCTCATCCGAATCTCTCATTGCAATCTCGACGGTATTCTCTCCTACAGCTTGTTCCATTTCGAAGAGCTAATTGAGTTATAAATTTGGAAACGGAAAAGTGGATCTTAGCGCTTGCCACCGTACAAAATTTCCTCTCTTTATAAGTCCAAAATATTCCCTGCACAGCATAGTTTTATTTCGGTTCATTAACACTTTACCAACCGGTCATTAGTCATTATAGAGTAATTAAAATCTGTCAGCACTTTCATATTTTCATAATATTAGCAATAAATAATATTAATGTCTTCTATTTTATTCATTGCGAAAGGTATTCAATATTTAAAACACTGTATAATAATATGGAAGCTTATAGTAGTATAATAAATTATTGAGTACCATGACAACCAATTCACAACTTTACCGATCGGTAAAGAGTTAAAAACACCTGTCAGCGTGAATATCATGAATTAATTAACATTCCACAATTGTTAAACTCCTTTCAAATATTTAACGAAAAAGCTGAAAACTTCGACAATAAAGTATTCGGGATTGGATGCATGAAAGAAAAAGTAAACTAAAGTTAACCTCATCACGCCCTTGGCCACGCATGTGTACATTTAGTTTTCTTAAAATTATGATTATTCTAAGTGTAAAGAAAATGAGGATCAGTTGAAAAACTATTCCCTAGAGAATTCCTCAACAATACTAACAAAACCTCATCGAATGAAGTGAGATGGCTGATAAATAAAAAAGAAACAATTAAAGAGATTGTTCCCTATAATAAAAATTCATCCCTGAAGACATTAATGGAATATTAATCAAAAATATAAGTGAAAATAAAATGAAAATTTTAACAAATATTGAACAACAATGTACGCGATAATTATTTCATCTGTTAATAATTTCAACACTCACTTCTCTCTCAAATTGTATACGTATAATCTGCAGCCTAATGGACCGGTGATAGGTAAACCTCACCGCGTCCGGATGGACCCACAGATACCTGTGCGTCACTTAAAACAGTGCTCCAGTTTCCGGGAAATATTTCAGCCACCTACTAAATATTCGAAGCTACTATCGTCGGAAACAAAGGGCGTATATAATATTCAAACAGAAAATGCTGTGTCTCAGTATTTACAGCCAGGAGACACGAGCCACCCCGTTCGACCCCTTGTACAAGTGGAATACGCTCTCCCGAAAGTTTCGCCATTTCCATCCGGGGATGGCGGCAGCCTACATTTTCCGAAGGACGGGGGTGGTAGGCGGCAGCACCGAATATTTGATAAGAGAAACCGGTATTCATAAGATGGCTGTCTCGCGGGTAGCGGAGGAGGAAACGAAGCGGCAGAGGAGCCGGGAACAATGGGCAGCTGGCTGCAGGGAGGGGGGGGGGGTGGCGCGGGCGCCGCGAAAAATAGAGGGTGGAAAGTGCGGTGTCGGCGAACAGGCTCGGGAGAAACGAGCCGAATAATCTCGTCGAACCGGGCGAAGTTCGAGCATGGATCGGTTTGCATATTAAACAAGGGGAATTGTCGCGGCTAAAGAGAGTAAATGAAGCACGTTTTCGACATTAAGCGGCCGCGAGACGCTGCCGGATCGGCAGGCCAGCTTTAATTCAATTGCTTCCGGCCCGTCGCGCCCAGCCAACCCTCGTTCGGCCCCGTTTCGTAACCCGCTCCATCATCCCCGGGAAACTTAACCGTGTATTTGTCCCCCGACGCGTCGCGACGCCTCCGTTTCCGGCGTCGATGCGCTCTTTCTTCGCCGACGAGATTAATTAGCGTGCTCCGAGAACGCTCGATGACTTTGGCCGGTACATTTCGCTGGAGATACTGGAGCTCTTTGTTCGCGCGACAATTTAGTTTTAATTGACTTAATTCGAGAGCGAATATTTTGGTGGGCTACGTTTAGATCTGTCGTTTGCTGCGGGAATTCCGTGTTGGTTTCCGGGGCCGGTATATCTTGCGAACAAATAACGTCGAGCGGCGTGGTTTTGTTGCTTTTGGTTGTTGAGGATTCAACGACGTGGTTCGCGGCTCATTTATCGTCTTCGCTTCATTTTCTTTGAAAATGTAGCCGCGAGGACACGAATGAATTGGGATAACAAGGTAGTCTGTTTTGATTTTGTTACATATGTATATATTTGGTTTATACATATATATGATAATATAATTATAATAACTGTATCGAGCAAGCGAGACGCGCGTGCTCGCCGCAGCGAAGCCTGAACAAGAAGAAGGAACGGACAAAAGAAGGGACGCCACGCGATGGAGAACAAACGAAAAGCGCGAAGGGTCGTGGGTATAGGAGGGGCACATCGATTATCGATTAGATTATTAGGCCTGATTTCCAACAGATTTCTTTCTTGGGGAAGTCCATGGTGGGAGCGATTGTATTTCCTCAGGTACGAAATTGCTTCATTTCATTCTGGACGAACGGTTTTAACACTTTTAGTGCCGAACGACGATATATCGTTGCGCAAGCGTTGACATCTGCTATATACATCACAAGAGTTCTGTATTTTCAAGTAATATTATAGAACGTCATAAATGGTTTACATTCGTTGAATTGCAATTAACAAAATTATTTATTAGAAATTTTTGTCACGTTTTCATCTGGTTGGTGCCGAAGCATTGTATACGCTTGAGCGATAAGGTGGAAACTCGACACGGGATATCTTCTAGTAATTGCAATCTGTTTATGATAGTTATCAGATAGCTCACATGTCACATCATACATCAGAACGGCGAGATTAAACCCTTTCTGTCAGTCTTCCTTGATCGTTTCAAAGAGCAGTTAGTCTTTCTTAGCAGTCAATGTTTGAAAACCGTCGACTGTAATACAGTTTTGAGCATAAATGCTAAATAATTCGTGAGTGCAAGTAAAAATAAACAAATACTAAGCGATTTATTGATCAATAAATGTTCCCCCGTGCTTACATGAATACCCGGGGGTATTACAAATCCTCCGCTATTTTCGGACGCTAAAATCAAAATAATATAAAATTATATAACAATCCAATTAGTAGCAGTTTAACATATGAAAATATAAATTTGACAAATAAAATTATTTAACGATTCGTAATACATATTTTTAATAGCCAGAACACTATATATAAATGTTTACAATAATACAGTAAATTATTACAATCAATTTTTTCATTCACGTTGTACCAGCCACACGATCCACTTGTTCTATATTGGATCTGTCCGATGCTTTCCGAGTTTCATGGAGTTATCATTTTGTTATTAGGAGTAATATTGATTATTTTATTGAAAATTATTTCAAATGAAATACTTATATTTAATACTACGAGACTTGCATAAAATTGATCCAGCGATGATAGGTGTAAATATCGTTTGGACAAGAGCCACTCGTCTTTATGTTTTCTATCATAGTTTATATTGTTGTCATCTCTATGGTTTCTAATAAGTATTGAAGTATAATTACTATGAAATTATTCTCCCTTTCTCCCACAATACGCTGCATTTTGAATTTCTCAAATATCATTTGTTAGTTTGATTTTTACGAGCGTTTTTCCAAGCCCTAGTAAATTCATCAAATTCCTCCAGTTTTCTCCGCACAGGCACTCGTTTACGCGCGACACTGAAAGGATTAAACCTTCCGATTTTGTTTTGCATCGATGCTAGACGACGTACCCCGATTCTTTTGGGAGTACGATTTAAAACGGACGCGACTTTGTTGCCTCAGAAGACAGCTTTCTTAATAAATATAGACTTGAAGGCAAACATTATTTACTTAGCGTAACAGAGTGTTCGCTGTGATTTTTCATGTGTGTTTTCTGCGATAAATTATTATCATCAGAAAACACGAACATTTATTTTGATGATTGGTTAAAGTGGGCTTGGCTCATCCAAGCCAGAACACTGCTATTGTACTAGCATTCAATAACATTTTAATTTTCTTGCACTGCACAAGAAAGGCTTTCGAGCGGAATATAGCGAGTTCGCTTTACCACATTGAAACGCGCTAACCAATTAGTAAATTTCGTCCACGCACTCGACGAGGCGATACGACTCCGAAACAATTATTCTGACAGAACAATGCGATATTTAATATGCACTGGAGTAGGTTACTCCGGCCATTCTGGTTCTCGATTTTGATCGACTTTCCAGCGGATGCGATACGGACGTTGCATACGCGATCGTCTATTAAATAAATTTGAATTTTAAAGCAAGTAAAGCCGAAACGAATTCAAGAATCGAAAACAAAAATTGCCGTCGGCTGAGCGGTCGCATGGAATGAAACCGATGCAAATTTTCTTTTGGAAAACGCGGGGCTTCCGGAACGGGAACGCGCGGCCTCCCGTCCGTAGCGAATTTTCCTTTAATTAAGGTAAGGTTTTCAAGTTAAACCAAGCCTCCGTGTGTTTACGACAGCCTTGCCAGTTTATTCCGTGCTCTATTCCGGTTCGGATGTAACGCGAACGCGTCGAGAATATGCAAAACTTTTAATATCGGCGATCCCATTAAATTCGGTAGCTGCAATTTGCATTGGAAATATTTTTAATCACCTCGGCGCCGTTTACTCGGCTGCTCCTATTTCTGTGTGTTTCGTTTGTTGTTGTTTTTTTACGCGATATACCTACAGGTCGCTCGCCGAGCTTGCGTCGGCCATTATTGACCGACTGTTTAATAACAAACAAAACTGACTTCGCGAAATGAAATATGCAATGTATGCGAGCGCGTTTGATTCCAGCACAATATCCCGAATTTATATGATATGTAACATGAAAATTGCTTTTTCGTATTTACGATTCGCTGGAGCCGGTGTCCTCCTTTTTTTCATTCTGTTTACACGATGGAGAAAGCATGCATTTGTTATGCACGGCTATCGATTTATTATCCGAAAGCTATTTTCATCTCCTAATGAATCCTGCCGCCATTATTTCTCCGTTTCCACTAATTCGGCACGACCCTGTGCCCGATCATGGTCGACCGATTTCGTTTTTTGGCTTCCCGTCACAATGACGCAACGATGTACATTTTCGTGCTGCTATTTTTTCCTCATTACTAGGCAACTTCGAACTTTGCCGCATTCGCTGACAGTAGGCACAGAAATAATCTTTATTGTTGCAGAAATGGGTTACGGAGTGAGAAATCTCTTAAAGTTAAACCTACTCTATGCTAGTCGTTTTCATCGTTTCTTGTTCTGAGATTGAATACACTTCTCGATTCGAGCATAAATTATAATAACAATGATGAAATGTTTAAATGAATTCAATCTTATCGTTCTTATAAGGTGACACACTTCCGTCTTATTCACTGTTGTATTTTCAAAGGCTTAATGGAAAGCCAGAGTAACATTTAATTGCAAGCATTTAATACTTTGTATTAATTGGACGCAGCATTAATTTAATATATTTTTCATTTAGAAAATTCAACGGTGAACAACTGTTATTTCACAGCATGATATTGCTTTAATTCCTTCAAATTCATGAAATTCATAAAACTACCTCACGTATATTCCATACAAAGATAATTAATTGTGAATATTGTTCGTCGGGTGCAGAAGTCAGCAAAGGAAATCAAATTTCGCTTTTCGTTGCTTGAATTTTTGATATCTGAATGGTTTTATGTCCTACACAAAATATTCATAATTCGTACAGCGCGATGTTAATTAAATTTCGATACAGTTTAGCACGTGCGAGCCCAATTATTTTCAGCGGCAGCCACTAGTATCGTTCAGCTTCTGCCTTTTGGAATTATTCCGGAGGATTTGCATAATAAGTCCCCTAATAAGAATTGACCGAGCAAAATTGATTAGAGCCTGGATCGACAGCCCTGGAAATTTGAATCGGAGTCGCGTTCATTACTCTCTGGAGAAGCGTTTCACACGGGGGATCGCATGCAGCCGGCGAAGCACAGTCTCGCGCTAATTAAATCCACGGAAGAATGTTTTCGCCGCAACGGAACACAAAGAAGGTTTGCGTCAAGAGCCTTTAACGTTGCGACTCTGCTGTGCGCTGCGCGGCCGTCCGTTCGTAATGAGAAGCCGCCCTCAAAGATTCCTGCGCTAGTTTTCTATTCTCCGAGATGCCCGTAATAATTATTCGCCAACAAGGCGTGATAATGGTGGGACGTTTCCCCCCAAATTGCAGTTTAATTCCGTCTAAAGGAGCTCCTTTTTATTCACTATTTTCTTCCGTTCTCATTAATTAATAGACACCTTTGTTAACCCACGAATTCGGTTCCACGAAATTCCCGCGCGTGCGTCTTCTTTGAAAGTCCGTCCAATCTTCTGTTTCAATTATGGACTAACTTATTCAAACGTTTCTTAACGCGAACATTAAAATTTTAACATAAAAATGTTAAACGCGAATGCAGCTCTCTCGCGCCGGCAACAATGTTTCAGAAGCTATCAAAGTTTCCTTCGCGATGGTGCTTTGGGGTAAAGCCTTTATTTGTTCAAATATTTTGTATCGTACCCTGTAAAATATTACTCAATATCATCAATGATAAACCTGTCGAGCAATCAAAGTAATCGACGTGTGTTGTTCTACAAGAACGACAAGACCGAATTTATTTGAACATTTTACCAGTTGTATCATAACATATTTTTTAATTGAAACAGCTATTTATTTAAACATTTTCTACAAAATAATCTCTAAAATATCGACAATCTTGAAATAAAAAATGTGTGGTCGGTTAAAATGACAGTCATGGTGCATTTAGTGTTAATCGTTAAGACAGATTATTAATATTAATTATACAAAGATCCTGATTTATTAGATAACTAGAATCCTTCCAATACTGAATCGAAATGCTGTACTTTATTGTGTACACAAATTTTATTGGTGAGTGTTGACAGTATGGATGCACCAATTTCATTCGAATGCAATTATAAACGAAATGTGTTCACAAGTATTTACGCAGAATTCATAAATTCGAAATCGATGACGAAATCAAGAATATTCGCTTTAGGACAATGAAAGGATTTACGAGACGTCGGATACGACGATTTCCGGACTGAATTTTCCGATTTGCGAAAAACGGACGGATTATTAGATTTGCGAGTCCCGGGGCTACTCTGAAATCCGTGCGCCTACGAACCCCGGGAGACCCGGAATAATCCAATTTTCGCGGCGGGATCGCAGGGATTTCTTAGATGACTGATCGATCGACCTTAATTGCGGATACGCCGCCCCGTGGAAATTAAACGCGTCGATTAATCTAACTGCCGGCCACAATGTCCGACGTTATACCCTGATCATCGTGATTCGATTAGAAAACTGGGCGGGGTTGGGCTGCCGTATTTTATATTGCGCTTAACAGGAATTTCATTCAACGTCAGGTGCACTCGACTGCGATTTTTTAAAAAGTTATACAAGAAACAGATTCATAACCTTCATAGCCATCTACAGTCAATCCCATAAGTATTCGTACCATCATTGCTTATAAGTGAAATCAAGGGATGCATGTCAGATTTTGTGATAAAATTTTTCTTATCGATGAACACATGTATAAAGTTTATTTATACCAAATTATAAGAAAATTGATTAGCTAATAAGAAAAATATATAGATTTTATTTCTTGTAGTACGTAATAACAGTCCACAAAAGTATTCGTACCATTCTTAGCAGAGTCGATTTTGTTTTCTTACACCGTCATTTCACATCGAAAATAATTTCCACAGTTGACAATCGGTTAGGTGAATGCCAACAAAGTTGTGTAGTTCGAAACTTTGTCAGAATAACATCAATAATCAGAAATGAGTCGAAAGAAGTCCGAGATTACTCTACAAGAGCGTAAAATAATTTTTAAATTACACCAAAATGGTAAAAGTTATGTTGAGATAGCAAGAGTAGTAGACAGAAGTAAATCGACGATTTAATTCATCATTAAACGGATAAAAACAAGTGATAGTGTGGTATCGGGAATATTTCGGTACCCGATAGATAATTTTAAAAGTAGTTTTGAGGACATTAGTTGTATAGTCGTAAAAAGGAAAGCGGCGTTGACCTGCCTCGAGCTGCGAGTACCGATGGGCCCTTGGCCCATCGGCCACGCTAATGCCCACATCTGGGGTTTGTAGAAATTTGGGAAAGGGAGGCAGGTACGCATAAAAAGCCGAGTCGGAGTTGAAACGAGAGATTCTGGTTTTAAAAGTCGTTGCGAAAGGGTCGCAAGTTAAGTTGTATAAAGTAGAGAGTCGTGGTGATCGTGGAGAGTTGTTGTAATAAGTCGTACGAAGTTGAAAGTTGTATTTATAAGTTGTAGTAATAGATTAACAAGTTGTTAAACCGCGCAACTATCGTACATATAGTCTTCATTTCTATTTGATCCTAAATTGTAGTAATAAAATATATTGTTACTACAATAGTTTGTTGAATAACAAACGTACTGGAAGACCAAAGATTTTAACAGTTCGAGAAAGAAATACTGTTATACGTGAAGTGCAAAAAAATCCTCGAATTAGTGCGCCCAAGTTAGCTACAATGTGTAACGACATGTTCAATAAGAAGGTTTCTGCTGAAACTTGTCGAAGAATATTGAGAAGTGCAAATTTTCATGGTCGAACACCGAGGAAGAAACCCTTCATTAGTGAAATTAACAGGACAAAGAGATTAGCATTTGCAGAGTACAGAAGTCAAAGTAATACATTTTGGAAGAAAGGTATTTTCTCAGATGAGTTGAAATTTAACATTTTTGAATGTGACAGAAGAGGAAAAATTTTGAAGAAGCGTAATACAGAACTAGAATTAAAAAATGTGCAACCAACTGTAAAGTACGGCGGAGGCTCCGCGATGGTGTGGGGCTGTATGGCGGCATCCGGAGTGGGCAAACTTGTCTTTATCGATGGAATTTTGGATAAGATAAAGTATAAAAGTATACTCGAAGAAAATCTGCACTCAAGTGCGATTAAGCTTGGTCTTGTAGATGACTATTATTTTTAACACGACAACGACCCGAAGCATACTGCTCAGATTGTTCGTGAGTGGATACTTTTCCACGTTCTTCATTTTTTACATACACCTCCCAGAGTCCGGATACAAATCCTATAGAAAATTTCTGGGTGGAAATAGATAAAAGACTACACGAACATGAAATTTTCAATAAACAAATGCTAAAAAATAAAATTTTGGAAGTTTGGAATAGTATTGAATGAAATATCACATTAAAACTAGTAGAAAGTATGCCAAATCAATTAAATGATATAATAAGGCATAAAGGTGGACCCACTAAATACTAGAAAATTAATATTAAGTAAAAAAGCGACTTTAATATGCGATTTTTTGACAAAATCTACACTGATACGAATACTTTTGTGGATTGTTATTACGTACTACGAGGAGTAAAATCAATATATTTGTGTTATTAGTTAATCAATTTTGTTACAATTTGGTATAAATAAACATTATACGTGTGTTCATTCATAATAAAAAGTTTATTGCAAAATTTTACACGCGTCCCTTGATTTCAACAAATTCCTCTTATAAGCAATGAGGGTACGAATACTTACGGGACTGACTGTACATCTGTACATATTTTTTATACAAATACATATATAAATACGGTAAGATCCCGGGAGAAAGAAGAAGCACATCGTCGAGTGGTGCTCGTGCTGCACTGGAAGCGTTCATTTTTGATGCCCATTATTTCCGTAATTAGTCTCGAGCGCGAGACTCTCCTTAAAACCGCCGACGAAACGAGATCCCGGTGCAGCCGGATGGAAAACTTGAAGCAGGCCGTGCACCCTGACGAATGTGCACGCCGAGCTGCTGCAACGAGGCTGGCATGGGCGTGGGCGTGTGGGCGTGGGAGCGCGGAGCCGGGGCGGGAGGAGGGTGGAACGACCGCCAGAAAAATCTCTCGCAATCATGTATTTAAATGGAACGAAGCGGCCGCTGGTTACCGCGTGCTCGGTCAAATAATCATATAAAACTTTAGCCGCAGCTACGCTTCCTAGGCTTTGTGCCAGGCACCCACACATCCTAACCAGTCTACCCCTGCCGCCCCCGGCGCCACCACGAAACTCGCGATACAATCGCATTCTGCGCAATGTATCTTCGAATTTCACTGTTTGCCGAATCTAATTGATTCGAAACTTATTCTAACATGCTCCGGTGCTAGACAGTTTCATTAGGTGTATTATGCATAGTTACAATTAAATCTTAAGACACACATAGGTATCTGGACGATTTTATTAAATGAGTTTGTGGAGTATGAAATTTTGTGATGTACAAAGAGCTCTAACATGCAGATAAAATAATTGATATTTTTTCTTGATCTTCGTCATGCGAATTCGTCTATTTGAGGGAATAACGATAGCAATTATGTTATACTAGCTCATCACTCGTGCTCGGCTCACGAGTATGACAGCTTTTTTAGGATATGGACTAATGAACAGTAGCAGGAAAATTTTGTGGTGCGAAATTGTAATTATAAATTTCGGAATTAATGATGATTATATATGCACCTTGAATAACGAGAAGTAAAAGTATAGAAATGAATCGGGATACTTGGTAATTAACTGATGAATCTCGCAGATGTTTGAAGTGGCGAGATTGCGAGCGTCTATAAGGAATTTAGGGTGCGCATTAAAGAGAGGAAACTGCGGAATTAATGATGATAACGCGCGCCGTTAACGAAAAAGAAACGCGTTCCCGGCAATTTAATATTCGAGAACTGAATTTGCCACGTCTCTCGCGGAATTTTAATATATTTTTAATACGATTTTCCCGCGCATTAAATTCATCGCGAGTGTGCGTTTTCTATAAATTGAAGTGGCAACAATTTCCGTGCCACATTTTCCTCGTTTCCCAGCTGCGGAGAGAAATTCATAAGATTTTTGCAGCATCTCCATAATTTCTTTCTTTAAACAAACGTGGCTTAAAGAGAATAAAATCCGCGACACGTTCTCATTTCATAATTATTCTCGCCGGCCTCTAATTACTAGTCGAGGAAAGTATTCTCTACATTTTTCAGCTTTTTTTTTTCGTCAAGTGACGGAAAGTTTCTTTGGTTAATTTTAATATCCGGCCGGATTTATTCCCCATTGTTGCAGCTCTTCGATACGGTAATCCATATTTTAATTACGCGATGCTAATTGAATTGAAATTTAAATCGATGCCGGGCTATTCGTGAATGCAAAGTTGATTGAAAACGATCCACAAACAATCGACGATCGGATTAGCGGCATTAATATTAACGATACAACTGGTAATTTATTATCTACTAGATTCATTGTACTATTATAATTATACGCTAGATCGTCCGGTAAACTCGCACTTTTATATGTTAACGTTCCCATCGGGGATTGATAGAAATTAATTAGAGCTATCGACAATTCCATTAAATAGAAATTAATACAGCGACTTTATTAAACCTCGTTAGAGCTCCTAGTTAACTACATTACACGCAGTCAAATGCACCGCGAAGCCAAACTATCTGCAGATTAATTAGAATAATAGCGATTAAATGGTCCTCGTATTTACGATATCGAATGAAGAGATTGTATAAATATTCGTGTAGAATACTTGGACAGTGTAACAAACTATCTGCAATCAATCAAATCAATGCACTGTAATTATTTCTGTCAAAGTCTATTCAATAAGCATGATAAAATAGCAACATCTTTTTTACTTTCTATATACTAGCTATTGATATTAAAGATGTATTTTCTACACAAGCTAGTGTTGTCATAAATTACAGAAAAAGTCTTACTGAAAAAGTCTTCAACACAATTTCTGAAAACAGCAAACGTGGGCACAAAACTGTCAACGATTACAGAAAGAATTCTGAGATATAGAGAATTTTGCATCATTTTCGACACAAACTGAACTGTTTATTTTGAAAGTGGCCTAACTCCATTTATCTTCAAATCGAGATATTTAAAGGTTTGCGTTTCAATGAATTTAAAAATATACGTATAGCATACTAATGAGTCATACTGTTTAAGTGTATCTAAGGGTCTTCAATTTATAGTTCTTATTAAAATATTGGCAATTATTAAGTGAATAATATGCGTTTTCTTATCGAGAATGGATTTAGGCCACTTTCAAAATTAACATCCAGATTCATTATGAAATTTGAAGGTGCCCAAGTCCACTCAACATAACTTAAGATGCTTCAAATTGAAAAAAACAATACTTAATTTATTTTACATATCTTTAAAACACTTCGGAAACTTAATTTATGCGATTCAAAACATTTT
The DNA here is from genome assembly GCF_028453695.1 of Augochlora pura. Classification (NCBI taxonomy): domain Eukaryota; kingdom Metazoa; phylum Arthropoda; class Insecta; order Hymenoptera; family Halictidae; genus Augochlora; species Augochlora pura. Next base: position 21,286,183 of record NC_135778.1, on the reverse strand, counting down.
TTAATTACATAACGAACAAAACATAAAAAACATAAATTCGTCATAAAACTCGTCTACATTTTGCGTGTGTGAAAGGGATTTGAAGAAATCATGATGTTCCGGTGGTACATATCGTAATAGGTCAATTATGTCCTTGAATTTTGCTGTTGTAATTTGTCTGATAATTTTATACAGTGGTGTCAATACGATATTTTCGAACTTTCTTGGAATACCCCAACGTGGTAATAAATCCAGGACTTTAAAATTTTCATTCTCATTCATTGATGTCTTATAGAAAATTTTATGCGGTTTATTTCTAACCAAACGCATCCTACATTTTTTTAACCAATTTATTGATTCTCTATCAGCATTCTTTACCCTTTTAAAAATTGCGTCTTTTAACAATTTTGTTGATATAAAATCTTCTTGTCTCATTTCATTTACAATAAAGTTGTTACCCTTCCGACACTTTTGAATAATCTTGGGGAACGAACAGTAAATTATTTTTTTTTAATGACATTTCTACCACGCCAAAATCTCTATCATTTGGTAAAAACGAATGTCCTGATTTATTTAAAATCATTAGTTACTATTCCTTCTTCACTATCTGAACTAAATGGTTTTGTTCTGTTCTTCCCCATGAGTGAAATAATTTCTAAAATTTAATATTAAATTTTAAGTTTTATATTAATTAAACGTACTGGTTATTCAACTAACGCAATTGTCCAAAAACTGAGGTTAACTTGTTAAATACTAATTAATTAAAATTGCCTTCATCACTGCCTTTAGACATTATCAATACTAAATATATTGTCTTGATTTAAGTATAAAAGAAGTTAGGCCACTTTCAAACTACACGGTTCAATTATTGAAATAACTCTCAAAACTTATGTGTCAAGAATTATCGTATTTGCTCGGAATATAAGCAACCTGAAATGCTTTACTGATAAATAACATGAAGTTGTACATGTAACAATGGCAACCGGAAAAAATTGACGAATTGAGTTAAGCCACTTTCAAAATAAATGGCTCAACTATTCTCCTATTTTTTTTAAGTCTTAGAGGACTAAAAGCGTGAAAATAGATGGTATAAACCAATTCATTTACGGTTATAAGGAGCACTATTTTGGAAAGTTTTTGGGCAACTCCGAGTTTGCTCGCGCGTAGCTATTTTTCTCAGGCCCGAAAACATATTCCTCGCCGCTAAAAGAGCTGGAATTCACCGACGCAATTCCGGCACGGCGAAATTACTCGATTATTAACTCGAGAGAAAGTATCGTTCGCCGGCGTTCCCACGGTCTCTCCAACCCCGTGTCCAGGCACTGGCAACCCCTTTCGCGGCGCGGAGGCGTTTAATTGAAAAAGTTACCGGAACGACCGACCTAGGAATCGATGCTCGCGATTAATCACCAGGGATCCTGCCGCGTTTCGATCGTCCAACTATTTATACGCGAATCGAGCGAAACGGGCCACTAGTTTTCTCTAGATTTCGTCGAGATTTGCGATTTTCTCTAACGTTAAATAATCTTCAGAAAGATAAAGTACTAGAAACACCATGAAACTACAAACTTAGGGGATCACCTAATCATAATCGACAAAGATTCCTATGACTTTGTGTAGGAAATCCCTGCATCATTTTATCTGTGCATATTCTAAAGAATAATGTTTCTGCTTTCTGCAAAAACGATATTAAATCCATTAAAGGATGTGTCAAGCTGTATTTGCATTTTGTTAATTTGCAAGAACAAGATGTTTCTGCGGAGTTTAAAAAATTGTTCTTCACTTTACAGTGACCCCTAAAATTAAGTAACAAATTCACCACGTAAATCTAACACTATTCTAAACGTAACCATGATCGCACACAAAAATATTATAATACTATCTGATGTAATCGTATAAATTACTTCTCATGTCACAGAAAATCGCCAACAAATTTACTCATAATTCCACGAAGGAATTTATTTTAAATACAACTCTAAAATAAAAAAAAACTTTACAATGACGTTTCGAACGTAGGTTCGCGACTTTTTTTCACGGTTGTATTTTACTTTGACCCTTTTAATGTCGACCAAAAGAATCGATTTAGTTTGTAAAGTTTCAGTAAAAAATTCGACAAATTTTGTGAAACCTGAAATTGGGAAATTTAAATAGGTATGTAAATTAAAAAATAAAACTGTTAAATGTATATGGAAAAGTAACGTTCTCACAAGTGTAGCAAACTACGAAGCATCGATGTTCCGCGCTTGGAAGATTAAGGGAAAAGTGTATCGCATGCATGTTCCGCGTCGCGATGAAAAATGTGAGCATAAAGCTGTTCGATTAAGAAAACAGCTGATGAAGTGAAATCGCGACGGGAACATGGAAAAGCTACTCGGTAGAAGAGGTTTCCGTTGTGCAGCGTGTTTAGTCGTTAGAAGCGAGTTTATTCCGCGCACCCGACGAGTTAATTGTTTCAGAGAAACATGCGTTGCTCGAACGAGGAAAGGAATGGAGCGTTTACACAATTTCGCTCCGGACTTCTTACGGAGATATATGCGCAATACCGCGTTCCAACTTTTCTCATATAGAACACCGTCGAGTGGTCCACGTGTTTCTCTTCTCTACCAGTACTCCGACGACACACAACGCGACCATTTGATCATTTCTCCGACGATATCGCGCAACTTTCGACGGAATCAAGACAGAGATCTGAAACATTTATTGCGAAGCTATAAAAAGTAAGCGTAACTCCTTTTATGTAATACTAATCTTTCTTGAGATTATTATGCATTACAAGTATGTTCCGTCCTACAACGGAATTTTGCCTTTCGGTTAGTTTTATTTCCCTTTTTTCAAATTCCGTTTTTTTCAATTCATAAGGTTATTACTTTAGTGCCCCTTTTACATCGCACAATTACATTAAGAAATCGCATTTCGGCTAAATCGCTTTATTAGTGCAGCCGATCATAAAGCGACTTCTTCAAAATTAGTTTTCCAGTTTATTGTAGGGTCGCCAGATCGGCCGCGCCGGTCATTCGCTTGGGTTTTCTCGGTCTACGTCACTGCGAGGTCCGGGCCCTCTGACTTCCCTCTCTGCCTCACCGGTAACCAATCCGCGTTCGAGTGTTTCTTCCGAAAAAGCATAAAAAGGGTAGAAAACTTGCAATCTTTAGCATTCCATATTTCGCAAGTACATATTCCAACATTCGTCAGTATTCCGATCAACATTCGTCAGTATTCCGATCATCGTTCGTATAACGACAGTTCATCTCACAACATAACACCGGAACATATTCGGTAGACTCGTGTATCGAAGTGACTTGTTTTTTAGAATACAATATTTATTTCAAGTTTAAAAGTGTGTCGCATCCTTCACCTCTCTACCAGCTCTATTACCTTAAGTGGTCATAGAGTATCGCGACTAACGTTGGCTTTGTAGAATCGAGGCTTTACAACCCTCGTAGACCGTTCAGTGGTCTCAGTGTTAGTTCGCGAAAAACAAAGTATGTACAATAAATTATCAAGATGGGAAAATGTTTTAGACAGATAATTTGCAGCTTTGTAGGGACGAGCGAGTGGTAGAATTTACTTTGGGTTTATAAAGTAGAACGTTGTGTGACATTGGATGTTTAGAGCGTGCGTGATCCAGCACGAAGGATCACTGTTTAGAGCGAAGGTTGATTTGTCGCTGGTTCGATGAACACGTTCTGATATTGAAAGTATTTTGCTTTATTTTAATAAACAATTAACACTTATTTAAGGCAGTCACAATGGCCGTACGAAGTTATTAATCAAAGGCCATCACAATGGCCGTACAGAGTTTTTGAGAGTCTGGCGAGTACCTGCTATTCGTCGTTTCTGAGCGTCGTCGGGTATCTCTTTGGTTTCTATCGTGTTTCGTTGTTGTTCTTGTGTTTTGACTCTTAATTGACTCTTGAATTGACTCTCGAATTAACTCTCGAATTGACTCTGGATTGACTCTCGAATTGACTCTGGATTGGCTCTGGCGTCTTCGTAGCTGTTCGCGTTCCACGAAGACTCTTATCCCTACTTTTTCGTACGAGGCGAACACCTATCAGCCAATACGAAATTAGTTGCAAAAGGCCAAGTTCCGCCCTTCGGAATGTTGTTTCCGATGGTCGATGCCTTGGGTTACCCCCAAATTCGCTGACTGCACAGGGTCGCTTGGCGTACGTTAATTTTCACGGTGCACGGGGTTTATGATACGTTAAATGGCTATTGAGCACCAGGAGAAAGTCCAAGGGTCCGATGTCTCGTCTCGGGCTTGGCGTCTTTCTCCTGGTTTATGGTGCCAGATAGTTAAAATACGTAAATTGCCAAAAAGGCTCTGCAGCTCAAAAATAGCCAGGAAGTCGCATACGCATCATAAACCCAATCGTTATAGAATCCTTAACAATGGAAGAGAGTAGTTAATTTTATGTAATTTTCTTATGACCGCGGTTCTCTTACTTTCATGTACGAGCTTTACCGTAATAATTGGACAATGTCCTATCTTTCGTGTTCACATTGATATTTACGAAATCACCAACCTAGTTGGTTGAATTTACTGTCTGGTTGTTTACATCTACTTATCGTTATCATAATTTCTGGTTTCATATTTTTACCCGCACCCCATGGTTGTGATTGTCGTGGAATTATGGTTTGGAAAATAATGTTCGGAGATGTTCTTTTCTTGACAAGATTATATTTATTCATCATAACAGTTAAACCAATTTTTCTGTAATAAATATTATTTAGAGAATGACAAGTAGTATGACAAAATTTCTATATTCTTGTTCTATTCTAGTTTTTTTTCTATATTCTACAGTGGATCTTTATGCGAAATAAAAACTGTCTATCTCTATTGTTATAAACAAAAGTTTGAACATGGAATTTCCAATATCCGCACTAGACATGCCAAACCATTCATAATAATCGGAACATATGGTTGAAGATTCTGTACATTTTGGCGAAGAATTGAAACCCGGTGACAGGATTTTCCGAAATTCGTGCTTATGCGTTTAGCGAGCTGTCTCCAAAAGAAAATTCCTGGCGGCGAAGCTTGAAGTCAGGAATTGCGAGATTCCCTCGAAGGACCTCGTAAGGGTCAAGAGGGTCGACGAGAAGGTGCGGATTTCGCAGGAATTCTCCAGCCGCAGGATAAATCCTGGACTCTGGTCGGGGGGGGGGGGGGGCATTTAACCCACTGACCCATTTTACAGCGATTCTCGAAGGCGGTGTTTTCCCCCGGAAAATTTCGTTTCTTATCGCTCGGGGGATAAGGCAAAGTTGGCTCTCCTCTCGCGAATTCTCGATCGCTACTCTCCCGTAATAAGTCGAAGAAGTGGAAGCGATTGTTCCGTTCAGACAATGGCTGGGCTTAAATGAGTTACACGTCGCCGAAAAGAGGGGGCAACGGAGAAAGGGTTAACGTTCGTTCGTCGCTAAAATATTTCGCAAATTACAGAAGCGACGATCGAGCTTCGCATGATATTGAAATATAAACTGCAGAATTATCGAGCTCATCCGTCCTATTAATATTCAATGGGCATTGTTAAGGATTAAACAGCCGATTGTGCTGTTCGCGCATTTCGCTACAACATTCTGAAGCATTGTTGGTACACGATCCCGTGGTTTCGAGGATTTTCGATTGTTGCAGAGAACAGATATCGCGCTGAGCTTCCGATAATCTTCGAACTTTTTAATTTAGCAGGTGTTCCGTATGTAGCGCGATACAAAGTCGAGCGTAGAAACGTTCCCATCGGTGAAGGCACGAATCCGTGCTGCTTAACACTAGGTTCACGGCGATTTCCTATATACTCATCTCTACAGCACGCGTCAATTTGACGCATGTTAAACAAATAACCATTTTATAGAATAAGTAATTTATTTTTAAAGGAATATTGCCATACAGGTGCATCGATATAAAAATATGTGTGTCAAAGTGATACGGTATTCTATAAGCTCTTTGGTGAAGAGTAAAATATTTTCAATTCATTCTTTCCCAAATATTGTTATAAAAAATAAACGTAAAAGCTGATAAATAGTAATATTCATTCTGCACACTTTTCACATACATATTCAATTTTATGTGTACATTTTCCGCAAACAAATTTCTTGCAATTTCTACAAGTGTATTTACTTCTATTTCTTTTGAAAAATCCTATTTGATAGGTTTGACGCTTTTTTGATATATGAGGCTCTTCAAGATCAATATTTTCTTCAATTTCATTTTCTTTCTTACCGGCAAGTCTTTTGGCTAATTGAAAAATGAAATCCTTTCTAGATATTTGATCCGATAACTTTTTGTAAAGTATCCATTTTCTAAATTTGAAAGAACATGCACCCTTTTTCTTTTGAAACATAAATTCCGGAAATTTTCCTCTTCCCTATCTGCTGAATCCTCTATCTGCATATTTTCACTATACTGTATAATTTCAATTTCATCTTCGATGGAGCTAGTTTTCCCTGTTATCACTGCTTTCATCGGAACTATCATCTCTTGGACAGACTTTGTTTTTCAACATATATTTACCTCGTTTCGCCTTATTCTATGAAGAAGGGTTATTCGTTAAAGAATGTACAAGTTGAAATGACACTAATGTTTTTGCAGTTACTTATAATAACTTGATATTTATTTCTTCAATACACTGACTAACAATACATCGAGTCAATTTGACATATTCGTAGGGATAGGTATACCACATAGAAAATTTCGAAATTCGAAGGCGTAGAAGAAAATGAATTTTTACAAATATTTCTCTTTCTCAATGGATAATTATAAGTATGTGTAGCAAGAGATAAATCTAAAAGACTTCGAAATTTTTCTATGTGAAATTGAAAATACGTCAAATTGACGTAAACCTAGTGTTAAACTCTACGAGACTCCAAGGGAGAAATAAAGAAACCGCCAAGAATGTTATAATATTGAAATATTTTTCATCAAGTTAAATGAAAATTGAGTCAAAAACTGAAAAGTCAAGTTGTATGACGTCAACCTTCTTTCAACATTCTTATGTTTCACGGCATTCGATAAAATTAGAAAGGTATAATTTATCAAAGTAAAAAATTTGTATCCGAAAGTGTTCGAACACAAATAAACGTCATATAATCAATTATAGACATATCATATTATGTATAGACAATGCATTAGAATTGTATAATGACAACGACAATGTATGTAGAAAATTGTATACGGAGAAGGTGAAATGTCTTTATGAAATAGGGTGAATTTTACTCGCACTTTTTGTTAAAAGGAGAAGTAGACGATGAAGATATGTTGAGGGAAGAGGGTGCTGTGAAGGGGGTTATTTAGCATCATTTACTACATGTTGAGGAGTCATGTTATTTAGATTGATTAGAGTATAAATAAATTTTATGTTAATTATCATTGCCAATAATATTTAAAAGACACCATCCAGTAGTGTGATGAATCTGATTACACCAATAAATATATTACGATTATCATTAACCCCGTGTCGTATTTATAGAAATAAAAATGTATTCTCTTGCCACCAATGTTTAAGCATTTAAGTAGATGTAAGCACACATTAAGTATAAAATTCCTTTTTTTTCTAAGAAATTTTTGCGAACGAAAAAATTCTAGTCACAATAATTGTAAAAAGGATGGTAGGGCAATGAGGGTTAGGGAATCTTTTTCCTAAAAAGTTCTCTAATAATTTTCTAATATCCTTATCAACTTATCATCCTAATGGGCAGATTATAGGGTGCAGAAGTCAGGTGGGCCATCCTGTATATGATAACACGTCGGGTTCCACGCATGTTGCGACAGGGGAAGCAGATTTTGGACAAAGATGAAAAGGCGAGCGGAGAACGCGGTTCCTAGCGGCGAAGAAAATTCTCGTTGATCCCCAATTACATGTTCAGGTGGCTCGCGGTAAACCGCAGACGCGCGAAGGCAAATGTCCCCGTAACTCGCTCCCAGGTGTTCAACGTGGATAGTCAGCTGGATGTCGAGACGTAATCCCATGCTTCCGTCCGGTTACGATCAGCCGGTCGCCGAGTAGAATTGTTTTTTCTTCGGTCCGCGGGACGGTTTATTGGCCAATAAAGGGACCCTGGCCCCGGGATCGTTTGGCACTGCCCTTCGCCTCCGCCTGCTCTCGAAACAGAGCAGTGAGATGTTTGCTCACGCTGCCAAACGAGTTCCTAGGTGCAAATGGACGATCTCGCGCCGCTGCTTTACGGTTCCCCTCTCGAGGAAGGTAGCGCTCTTCTCCGAGTGATTTCGAGAACTTTCACGCGACTTCCTCGCCACGCCCCCTTGGAAAGCTCGGCCAGGAACTGCCTATAGCACGGGTTAATTTGATTCGAATTGTACGGTACGTTTCAAGTTGCGAGAACCGTCGGATTTCGGTGTGAATTACCAGGGGGTTGCATTGAAAACTGCTGTTTCGCATGTTTTTTAAAAATTAAGGAGTGTTTGTAGGAGACTTATCTTTAAACTATGATCAAAACTTGATTTAATTTTATCTTCACATATAATTAAGATCACAATAGTTTAAAGACATAATAAAACATTTTTCTTTCTTATAATAATAATACATTTATAAAAAAAGATAATTTTTGGAGACGAGTCTGTACATGCCATATCTTAGACACTGTTTTCTTTTTTAAATCTGCAAGAAGTGTAAATGTCAAACTATCGCAAATTGCTTACGAATATCAAATTATAGAAAACATTAAAGAAATACATTTTATTGCTTTTTATAAGATGTTTTAATTTTTTATTAGAAGATGTTACAAGAATGTTTATTTCATGATATTTCAAGCAATAAAGGAAGTTCATGTGGCATTGCATGTCCTCCACATGATGCATTGGTACTTACATTATTTTCTACAAGGTGCACGCCGGAAATACAAGTGATGTCACCTATTAGCATTGTTTTGAATATTTTAAGAAGAAAAAACAAAATTTATTGTAAGGAGAAAAAACGAGTACTCTTTAATTATGCAAATATATCGATTAAAGTATTTTCTCTGGAGAACTGTAACTTACGAGAATAGCTGCTATCAATCCAATCTCTTAATATTTGATCTATTGCATACATGCCACCTGTAAATTATTGAACACGTTTTGGAAATATTTCTGCACAGCAATTAATCAACTATAAAAATAGCACGGATTGTTTCAATTTTATTCGGGAACATTTGATTTATGGCTGCAAAATAATTGGGCACTCTTTTTCAAATGTTTTTTACGGTCAAACGATTTTAGTAATTGTGAAACGAAATTGTAGTACTAGAGCGACTTCTCCGGAGGTTGTACCAGCGAGAAAAAATGAGGAAAGTGTCAACGAACGACAGCGAAACGTGCTGTTTTATGATGGCGACCACCCACAGTTTCAAACGAACTGAAAACCCTCTGTTGACCGTGACAAATCTTCCAGAGATCCTCTCTATCCCATAAATCCGTCGTCTACTCGAACAGAATCCGTAATTCTTCGTTGCTTAATGGCCCTTTCGAAATCAATGATTAACTGCCGAGGATTTTTTAATAAATTTTTCTGTAACAATTGCCATTGCAAACAAATCGAACGGTCCTGCAGTTTCTTTTCAGTTTTCCATTTTGAAAGAAATTCTTTCAAAACCCACTAAAACATTCCTCGCGGCCTAAATGAGATAACATAATTATCAGTGACACGCATAGCAGAACAAAATTATATTTTCACCGACTTCGTTAATAAACATCCGGGACGTTCTCAAGAATTTTCATACATTACACAGTAGCGAACGCGGCGAAAGATACACGGTTCGATAAGCTAACGAGCTACTAAGAGGAAACGAAGACCGTTAAAGCAGCCGAGTAATAGACGGCTGATTTCAGTTGAACGAGCCTGAACATTTTAATCAGACGGTAGAATAATATTTCGCTTTGAGAAAGTCAACCCGTTTCCACGTTTCGTGCCATTACTCGTTTAAACTTCATGATGAAACTCCTGGATATTGATTCTATCCGGCAGCGTGCTGTATTTAAATAAACCAGCCTCTACACGATGGAACGGTACGTGTAACCCGAGTGTCTTTTAATTAATGCGATTCGCGTCTCTGAAATATTCATTTTTACGATACAGTCTGACTAAATAAAGAAGTCAACTAGAATTACCAGGATTTCAACGAGACCATGCTGGAGTGGACCCGAACACCGTGTCCAATAAACTCGCATTTTTAATCTTCAGAAAGCCATTCACCCTGGCAGATACAGTTCGCGAAAATTTCGAATCTACTAACTTCTATCGAATCCAGTTACGGAATTCTTTTCACGCCCACACGAGGACTGAGTTCATCGATTTCGCAGCCCGGTCTGTAGAGGGCGGTTAGTATGCAACCCTCGAGTTCGTCGCCAGTGTTATACAATCCGTGTGCACGCGTCCCCATACGAACGCGAGCTTCTTTACGCGTACCGTCGAACTTCTAGCCAACCCGTGAACATATTTCTTCCTCGGGATTGTGACCGAGGCTTCAACGTTGACGCTCGAACGAAAATACTACTGGGAAAATAACAAAAACGTTTTAGGGCAGCGATCGACTCTTGCGTTGCAAATAGTTTGGCCCAATATCGCCAAAAACAGGACTAAATTGTGTCTCGTACATTAAAATAGAAATTAAATAGATGCTGGATTTTTAGTGCAATTGATGTACAATGTTTTATCATGTTTGCGCAAACGTATCTCAACAAGATTTGACACACATTTTCGAATTCCGTGTCAAGAAATAGTTGACAGAAATAATTGAACTGCAATAAACCAGCGGAGACATGTTCGTGCAAACATACTGCAACATCTGAGAAATCGATTGCATATATTCTCTCTACCTTATCAGAAGTTCGTTCATCTTTCAACGGTGCCTGTTCATTTTGGAGATAAATGATGGAAACGAATACGTCGATTTTTGAGTAGGTTCAGCCATGGATGCGCCGGAGTCCAGTCGCATTCCCGACTACGGACGCAAATGAAAATGTACTACAGGACTTTATTTTCCGGGAGCCGTCCTGGAATTTCAGAAAATTGTCTGACGAAGCCGTTGAAGTCTCATCTAGTCTGGCTGTCTGTGAGCAACAACATTTTCATTTGGGCGTAATTGCTAGGTGAAATGCGCGAACGCCGCTGAGCATGTGCTGTCTCGCGACTACAGCAATACGTACTGCGAAGTCATCCGACGGCAGTGGACGTAAAACGCGATAAAGTCACCGAGCAACAGCGCCCCTTAACTTCCACGAAGTTAAAGGAACGCAACGCGCACCGCCTGTCGCGAAGATATTACAAGCTCCATTATGGCAGACGCCTAAGTCCGCGGCATAGGGTCTCATAAAAAATTCTTCGCGAAACTTGCGACGCTTCGCGCTACTCCCTGTCGCCTCGCGTCCGGTTTACTTCGCTGAACTTCAACTTGCAACTGTAGACACGACGCCCCTTTCTGTACTCGATGCAAATATTCGAGCGCGTCACAGGAGCGGGAAATCCGATGAAGTCACAGGAAATGTTTCGATAACTATTACACTCATCCGTTGATACTCGCAGAGACTGTTACTGCAATGTTTATTCCGCAACCGTGGAATCCCGCATTTTAACCCTCTTAATGCCGGAGGCCGATATATCGGCTCGCGCTGCTCTGGCGAAAAGTGTGTTATACTTATACCTTTGTTATTTATGTAATTTCCAATGAATATTGAAAAATTGGTGTCACTGTTTAATTCTCATTTTCGTCTTTAATACACTGCTTTTTGAATTATGTAAATATTGCTTTTCGTTCGGTTTTTATGAGCCTTTTTCCAAACCCTAGTAAAACCGTGAAATTTGGCTTTTTCGCCCGGCACTAAGAGGGTTAATTATTGTACAGCTTCGTCGTGTAAATGTTTGCGGGTATTCAGAATATTGTTCCGAGTTGCAGGTATTCCTTACGAAATCTCCAATCTTGGATGTATTAGGGCGTCCCATAAGTTTCTTCCCTTTTTTTGATGCGAAATGAATACACGATATTTGTTGTTTAAAGTGGATTTATTATGTTATATATGAACCGTTCTGTTTTATAACCTTCTTCCATCTCTCAGGAAGCCTCATTATGCCCTCTTTCCAAAATTGTTGAAGCCTGTTTGCAAAATATTCATCTAGGTGCGTTTTTATTTCGCTTATGGATTTCAAAGATTTACCATGGGGAGAATTTTTTAAGGAGAGGAACAAGTAATAATCGGATGGAACAAAGTCTGGGGAGTACGGAGGTTGAGGTAGAACGTTCCAATCAAATTGTAATAATTTTTGCCTTACGGCCAACGCAACACGCGGTGTTGCGTTGTCGTGATGGAAAACGACGCCTCGTCGGTTCGCCACTTCTGGCCGTTTTTCTGCCATGGCAGCTTTTTAATTGATCCAGTTGATTGCAATATTTGTCAGCATTGATCGTAACATCTTGAGGAAGGAGCTCATAGTACACTACACCTATTCAGTCCCACCAAATGCACAAAAGAACCTTCTTCGTATAAAGTCCAGGCTTCGTAACAATTGAAGGTCTATTTCCTTAGACCAAATTCGTTTTCGATGCGCAATTTGGTATAAAATTCAAGTCTCGTTTCCAGTGACAAGCATCTTTAAGAAAGGATCCCTTTCATGTCGCTGGAGAAGCAAACCGCACGTAGAAACGCGGTTCATAAGACCGGTTTCCGTCAATAGGTGTGGAACCCAAACTTCATATCGATTCGCATATCCCATCTTGATTAAATTTTTATGTACCGTTGTCTTGGGAATATTAGTGGCATCCGCTATCTCACGCACACTATATCGCAGATTTTTAGTGAGCCCAGTCTTGATAATGTCCGTATCCGTCGTTGCTGGGCGGTCGCTGCGGTCTTTATCTTTCAACTCGAAATTGCCAGCTCTAAATTTTTTAAACCCATTGCGGATAGTCCTAATAGTCGTAGTACCGCTCCCATAAACGGTGCAAATCTCGCCTGCAGTGTCCTTTACACTATTGCCCTTTTTAAAGCAATGAAGCGTAATGTGTCGCAAATGCTTCTTTTGGCTCTCCATATTGTACGGTGCAGAAAAAAATTGAAGGGAGACTTTGTCACCAACGAAACGTACTTTGAAAGAGCTCTGGGACGACTGAAACCGATGCCATAAACGGCTAAAAGATGAGCCTGCATATTTATATAAATACAGCCATTTAGAGTCACTCATAACGTAGCGCGGAAGAAACTTAGGGGACAACCTAATAATATGGACAAAGTTTGTGCCAACCTGTCATAACAATCTAAATTTCCTAGTCCTTTCTTATTTATCTTTCCTTGCATCTCATTAATCCAGGAATTTCGGCCTACTTATTCCTACACCAATTCCACATTCTGTTTGCAGAAGCTCAACGAATTAATTTGTTCAAACTATGCTCAAGATTTCAAGCTTCACATCGAAGTATTTATTAATTAATGACTGAAATCGTCAGATTAATTCTTCCGCGACGTGCGGCGCATGTTTGCGCAAACTCAGTTACTTGACCAAACAGCTCCCCTCCGCCGATCCGAAAGAAGCGGCTTGCAACACTTGCCACGCAGCAGTCTGCTCAGGCTGATTTACACCGGGCCAGTTTCGGAAGTCCTAATTGCCGCAACGCCGGTTAGTTTGACGCAAGTATCGCGCCGCCTTGTTTCAGGTATAGTATATGGAAGTTCCGTAACTGAAATGTTTCGTCAGCACGCGTAACATCCCGCGTGCAAGCCGGCTATTATATCGTTAGGTTCGAAATTCCTCTCGAAAGCGTATCGCAGGCGGGGAATATTCGAAGATCAGCTGTGTCGCTTCCGGCACCCGCCGCCGAGCCTCGAATCATCTTTCTAATACGCGTCTGGCTTCGACGGCTGAAATATCGAGGTGACTGGAACTCGGGGCTCTCCCGCGGCGAGATATTCAAAGGAGGAGTGACTTATTGCCCCGACGGATGCCGCCTTTTGCCTTCCCTTCGGAAGAGTCATCTTTTTTTTTTCAAGATTCTTCTATCCTCGGGCAACCTCGGAAGATTGATTGTCGTGGACGCACGATGGTTGGCTGTTTTATTTACAGTCGACAGTGGACGAATGAAATGTATTGCTTTTTAAATTGATCTTTCTTTGCTATTGTTACTTTGCAATTTGCTTTGGAGATAACGGATTTAGGAAACATCGAGAGACAATTTTCCGAATTCTATAATACTTTGATTGTAGGATGTCTTTATCGTTATTCGCTTCGTTGGAAGTGGACATCTGTACTCGACACTAGAATTATTGAATTTGAATGTTGGTACTTCCTGAGCACTAAGGATCATGTTTTCTAAATTTAGCAGTAATGGAAGATTGTCTTTATTGTTCCTGTTTTGATTAAAGCTAGATCTGAAGACAGCAATGTTACTTTAGGCAATATATTGTTCTTCTCATTGTAACTGTTGAAGTATAATCTTCAAGGAAAATGTAGTGGTTGCTTTCTGCTGATCTAATAGTACTCTTGTCTTCTGGTATACTAAGAATTGTCCCAGAGACCAATACATTGATACTAATAAAAAGTAATGAAATTTTGGACACAAATGAACTTTCTTAACCCGAACGAAATCAAGGATATTTTTAACATAAATGAATTCTCTTAGTACATAGAATGAAATTTTTAATGCAAATTAATTTTCTTAGGTCAGAAATAAGATATCATTTTCAATACAAATGCATTTTTTAAATATTATAGAAATGACAAGAATTGAGGTTCCTAATACAAATAAAGTTTATCAATACATGTAAGGTCGAATAAAATAAAGAAATCGTTGACACTTTTAAGTTCGGCGTCGGCTATCCAGCAATGTCGTCGCCAATTTTCCCAGAGCCAGGCAGCGGCCCAGAGGCAATCGGTGGCCCAGCACCACCAGCTTTCATTCTCGTTACGAAAGACGTCAAACTCCGCCCGTAGGATCTCGACTACCCCAAAGAGCCTCGAAAACCGAATATCCTCGGCGTCAGCGGCATCACGTTCGAGAGATCGGCGCGTCAGGTCGCAGAGCATCCTCGCGGCAAAGGGAGTCGCGTAGCGCACGACATCGCGGCGGAACAAGCAAACGAATCGTTAAAGAGGCTCGGATCCGGCTCATCAAAGGAATTAGCCAAAAGCAATTAGCGTTTAGGCGTGCCGAGGGAGGTGATCCTTTCAGCGGCGCCGCAGACTAGAATTCTCCGGAGAGTTTCCGCGAGTTCTGCGGCTAAGTAACCGCGCCGCGGCTCTTCGGCTGCTGCGAGCGGAACACGGTCTTAACAAGCGGGCCAGCTACTCAGCGAAATTAGAATCCGAGCGAGCGATCGCTCGAACTTGCCTCTGTTCGGCCTCGTTTAAGCGCCCGAGCGGGGATTCGTTAGCAGCGGAACGAATTCGGAGGCGGGAACCAGAATCCACGCGGCTCGTTTCACAGAGTCGACGATCCTCGACTTTACTGCCGGGATTCCAGACGCGCGACTCCGCAAAGACGACCCGCGAAGAAACTGTGCGACGAGAGAGGCACGGATGGATGGGACAGGCACTCACACTGCTCTGTAACCGAGATCTCGTCGCAGGTAGTCGAAACGCCTAATAACAGGAACTGGGTGACGAGTGTCAACACGTTCGGGTACACTCCGCGCGGAAACCTGCCAGCGGTAGCTGTCAATTATGCTGGATCTTCTAATGAAAGCTCCTTAAATAAATGGTACTTCCTCGAACTTTGGAATTTAGGTTCTGCGAGATCAGGTACGCTATTGTCATTTTTACTTGGGGACGGCATTCTGGATTAAGCATTCAAGAACAAGATGCCTATGATTTTGGCGAAAGTTATGATACTAAACGGCAAATTTTATGCGTTCATGATAGAAATGGATGCATCAAAGATGTGAAGACATTAGAAGAAATTCAGGATATTGTTTGATTTGCTTCAGGATATTTCAATTTCTTACAGCATACATTTATTTCAAGATATCTCAATTTGTTACAGCATACATTTATTTCAGGATATCTCAATTTGTTACGGTTATTAAGAGAAATTTTGTGCACTATAATTAAGTGAGACAATTTTTATTTTGCATAAAGAACCACTGTCTAAATATTACGTACTTTTATATATTATTGCCTGCTCTGCAGAAATTGTAAGTAGCTGTGATAAATATCGAAAGGCCGAAATTACAATTAGATTTTGGCAACACCTGTGACATTGTATAATATTGATTTTATAGGAAAAATTTGACGCTTATGCAGCCACCTCGAAGGGCAAATTTAAAATGCGTTCAATGTTTATATTTGAAAATATAATTACACTTTTCGGGCAAAGGAACATTTTGAAAAAGATACGCGCTTGCAAACGTGCAAGATTGAGAAAACAAGTCTATATATCATTGGATACAGAAAAATGATACTAAGGGATAAATGGGTCTTGTCAATTTCATGAAAAGCGATAGCTCGATTAAGAAATGTGACGAATGTGCACATGGCAAAGAAGCGAAATTTTCGAGAAATTCTTTCCAGCAGACACGTGAGATTCCGCATAGTTCTGCGGCAGGGTGTACTCATTCATTACGTAAGACGCTGCACTGTAGTGATCACGTCTGGATCTTCCTACTGTGTAGCTTCTCTTTTGATGTCTTGAGTTTGGGGGTTGAGGTTTT
This sequence comes from Augochlora pura, assembly GCF_028453695.1. Classification (NCBI taxonomy): domain Eukaryota; kingdom Metazoa; phylum Arthropoda; class Insecta; order Hymenoptera; family Halictidae; genus Augochlora; species Augochlora pura. The sequence goes on along the minus strand of NC_135778.1, from coordinate 21,269,574 downwards.
CGAAGAGGGGTGGCGGTTAAAGGATAGAATTGTTGAACTTGTTCGCAAGAAGTTTCGATCCGGTGCTTGGATCGGCGAATGAGAAAGGATAATTAGAGAGATTGATTTACTGCGGTGTTTCGATGGCGAATTGCAGACAAACTTCTTATTTAAATAGCACGAATACTTGAACTTCGGTTAATATTTAAAAACAGTGTGCTCGGAGGTATTGGTCCACGAATGTTTAGAATTATTCTCGGAGTCTCGAAATAATATTAACAACTGACCAATTTTATGCTGCAGTATCATTTGATCTTGACTGAAGACCACTTTCATCTAAATGCCTCTACAAATAATTGAGCCGTTTATTTTGAATGTGACCTAACTCCATTTATCTTCAAATCGAGATATTTAAGGGTTTGCATTTCAATGAACTTAAAAATATACGTATAGGATACTAATGTGTCATACTGCTCAAGTGTATCTAAGAATGTTAAATTTATAGTTCCTATTGTTACGATGGAAGCTATCGATTGTGAAGATCGGGAGAAGTTGACCGTCGAATCGATATGGTGGTTTCCGGCCAACGAAGTTGTTTAATGAGAAGCGAGACGCGAGATTCTCTCGAGCTGTCAAAGCGAGAGGTCCCCATGTCTCCCACAGTCTCCCGATCTGAACCCAATAGAACACCTATGGGGTTTACTAAAAAGAGCAGTTGCCAACTTCGATCACAATTCAAGAAGTATTATTGAATTGTGGTCAGAAGTTAAAACCGCTTGGGAAAATATTAAGGCTGAACAGTGTAAAAGTTTAGTAAATAGTATGCTAAGACGCATAGAAGCCGTACTGAAAGCGAAAGGTGGGTATACGAAGTACTAACATTTCATTTTTTCAAACTCAAAAATTTGATCATTACATAATTTGTTAATTTCATTTAATCTTATGTAAAAAGTGTAATATATTTAAGTTAATTCTGTATTATATGAACTACGAGAAATATGTATGTATTTTAATAAAATATTTTGTTACATATCTTAGTAACATGTGTTCAATTAAATAAAAATTGAAGCAAAATTAAACATTTGATCAATTGTTTGAGTCACTGTAAATAATATTCACAGATCTAGACATATTGTTATTGTACAGTTAAACTTATAAGAGTTGTATATTGTGTTAATTGTGAATAAAGTGTTAAGAATGAGTTCACCGGCGAGGCGAGGCCGAACCCTTCGCAACACTATTAAAGTAATGGCAATTACTAAGTGAATAACATACGTTTTCTGACCAAAAATGGAGTTAGGCCACTTTCAAAATTAGCATCCAGATTCATTATAAAATTTGAAGGTGCCCAAGTCCATTCAACATAATTTAAGATGCTTTAAATTGAAAAAAAACAATACTTAATTTCTTTTACATATCTTTGAAACACTTCGGAAACTTAATTTACGCGATTCAAAACATTTTTTAACTACATAACGTACAAAACATATCACAAAACAATTTACTACTCGTCTACATTGTGTGTGTGTAAAAGGGATTTGAAGAAATCACGATGTTCCGGTGGTATATATCGTAATAGGTCAATTACGTTCTTGAATTTTGCTGTTGTAATTTGTCTGATATTTTTATACAGTGGTGCCAATACAATAGTTTCGATCTTCCTTGGTCTATTCCGACGTGGTAATAAATCCAGGACTTTAAAATTTTCATTTTCATTCATTGATGTCTTATAAACAATTTTATGCGGTTTATTTCTAACAAAACGCAACCAACATATTTTTAACCAGCTTATTGATTCTCCATCAGAATTCTTTTCCCTTTTAAAACTTGCATCTTCTAATAATTTTGTTGATACCAAATCTTCTTGTCTCATTTCGTTTACAATAAAGTTGTTACCCTTCCGAAACTTTTTAATAATGGGGAACGAACAGTAAATTATTTTTTTTAATGACATTTCTATCACGCCAAAATCTCTATCATTTGGTAAAAAACGAATGTCCTGATATTAAAAATTTGTGATCTATGATTTCCACATTATTTTCCAAAGTTTGGACAAAAGTAAAAAAAAAAGTTTCGAAAACGAATATTGTTCTATTATTCTGTTACTTTTTCGATTTTTCTTTAAATCATTAGTTACTATTTCTTCTTCACTATTTGAACTAAATGGTCTTGTTCTGTTCTTCCCCATGAGTGAAATAATTTCTGAAATTTAATATTAAATTTCAAGTTTTATATTAATTAAACGTACTAGTTATTCAACTAACGCAATTGTCCAGAAACTCAGGTTAACTTGTTAAATACTAATTATTTAAAATTGCCTTCATCACTGCCTTCAGACATTATCAGTAGTAAATATATTATCTTGATTTAAGTATAAATGGAGTTAGACCACTTTCAAACTATGAGGTTCAATTATTGAACTAACTCTGAAAACTTATGTGTCAAGAATTATCGTATTTGCTCGGAATATAAGCAACCTGAAATGTTTTACTGATAAATAACATGAAGTTGTACATGTAGCCATGGCAACCGGGAGAAATTGACAAATGGTGTTAAGCCATTTTCAAAATAAACGGCTCAATTCAACAATACTTTAGCATCGGCTACTCGTTAATAAAATTCAACTTTACTTATTCTTGATGATGTTGAAACTCCCACATTTGTGAGTATACAAGCTTGTATTAATGATTTCAGTAACAGTAACATATTTCAGTTCCGAGGGAGAGCTTGGAAATTCCCTGATAAAGATTCTAATTAAAATAATTTCATTTGAGTTTGATGCAAGCAAGTGCTTCATCCGTGATTGCACGGTGATTGTTGGTGCCCCCCCCCCCCCCCCCCTCCACCCCTCCCTCTCTCTCTCTCTTTCGGTATAATCTATGCTGGAGATAGGCATTCATATGAAGCAGAGAGACAGAGAGAAAGAGAGAGAGAGAGAGTTGCAATTCAAATGAATGCAGATGTCCTGAAAGAAAAGGATGCGCAATTAATAGGGGAAGCTCGCAGGAGCTCGCGGGAGAGAGCTCTTTCGAGCGGAGGCTTTAATGAAAGATTGTCTCGAAACCCAAGTAAATAGCCGACGCGAAAAGAGGTTGAAGAATACAGAGCGGACCGTCCCGCTTTTGTTGACAAAATGTCGCGCACGCTTTAGAGAACCGTGCGGAAGAAAGCGATTCCTTTACGCTCAAACGCGCCTTCGAACAGGACACGCGCGCACAGAAAGTCCGCAAACCGTTTCTCCTCCGGCCCCGGCAAAGGTGTATTGTGACATTTTAATGGAACCTGAGAGTAGAATCGATGCACAGGCTCGCGTCAGCCTCCAGCAAACCGAAATTGTATCCTTTGCCCAACGCGCGCCACCTTAAGCCCCGTGCACACGCTTCCGTACCATTTTGCGACGAATTAAAGCCAAACAGACGACGTCAACCACGCAAATATCAACCTGAAAATACATTGCGAAATTACACAGTCCGAGGAAGTTACGTGGATTTACGTTACCGCAGACAAACTCGGAGGAGATGCGGGTTCTAAATTCAGACTTTGAAAAAGCTTGATTCGTTTTGCACACACGGTATCACGTAATTGAATATTTATATAGTTTGTGCAAATTTGGAGCAACTTCCAGCGATTACAGGGTATTCGATTCCCTGAAGAACTGCAATTGAGAGAAAATAAAACAAAAGTGGTTCCAATGCTCTTAAAACTAGTATTCATTATGAACTAATATACAAAGTTATTTAGTCTAATTATCTGCAATTGAGAGTATTTTTAATACTAGGTTTATGGGACTTGTCGAAACGCGAGTCGCTAATTTTTTAATGTACAATTATTCAATATACGTGTTACTTGCAGCATATCTTATTATCATTAAATATTAGAATAAATTATTGGTACTTTTATAAACTAATATAAACAGGCTCCTTTTAAATCTAGAGTAAATTTAACCAATATAAAGAGGCTTGTTAGTAAATCTAGTGTTAAATTAGGCCTTTTTCAGTAACAAGATTGCTACGATTGTAAGATTACAATGTTACACTTCAGTGATAACACTAGATACCGTTGAAAATTGTTATGTTACGTTCCAAAGTAATTTTTAGATTATCAAATTTATTTGCATTTAATAAACTGATACAACGTAGCTGTTGTGTGAATTGCAAGACTCGATTACATATGCACAAAATGCATTAAAAGTCGTATAAAATGGAATTGCTGTAGATGAGAAATGTTGCTTTGGACTTAGTAATAAAATATTTTTGACGACAACCATCTAACATCTCGGTATGTAAATTTTCTACAGGACGTTTGAAGTGTTAGTTGTATATTTGGCAGAGCTCTCCCGTAGTTTGAGAATAAATATTTTCGCAGGTAATTTTTGTTTTGTTACCGAGAGGCGATACAAATTGGGCGGGACAGATGAATTCGCATGTGGATGCGGCTTTATGTTGCGAACAAGGGGCGCGTACAAAGCGGCCCGCGTTTCCAGCATGCGTTGGCACGCGTATGCATAAAAGAGACGTACTGCACACGTATTCATTTGCATAGTTATTCATTTGCATAATGCATGCCTATGTGCTCGCACGCACACCGCCTCTGTTATTCATTCGCGCATGTTATTTACTGTTTTTACAAGCTGAGAAGGATTCGGGGCATAAGTGTATCAGCGACAGAGCTCCCCTAATTAAATGCCGCTTCAAACAATGTTGATAAACTATTTAATTCTCTCATTCCCTGCGTACTGTCTCCTGTAACCGAACCGAAAGCATGTACGCAAATCCCGAGTTTTATGAAATGATTTACACAGGACCCGCTTGCAAAATATTTTGTTTAACTACGCTCCGGATGTAAATGCAAATTTACATTTTTATGATGAAGAGTCAAGAGAGCGCGACGCGGAACAAAATTTGTCTCTTAATATATTAAAAGTAATGCTGCAAACGTGTAGGGTTCTTTGTCAAATTTTATCTCATCGTCAGTAATATAGATAATTATTAGCAGGAGAATAATTAACGGTTAACTCGTTCAACGCAGAATTCAAGCAGTAGTAAACAATTATTGTGACGAATTTAGTAATTCGAAGTACATGATTAGTGGCAGACTTTTACTACTAATTTCAACGAATTTTAAGATATAAAAATTCAATAATTGTTGAAAATAAGTCACTGCAACGTTTATGTAAGCGATTCGCAGTCGTACATTTTACAAACCTGTGATCGTTTGATTAACCCTTTCGGTACGAGTAGTCGGCCCGCCGCGCCGAAAATTCGCACATGATCAATGCTCCTTTGTATGAAAATTTTCCTAAGCGCTAAATAAAAATTGGGCTTAATAAAACAATGTTTTTTGAACAAAATGTGTTGCTGGTAGATGTCGTGGTTTCACGGGTATAACTAAATGAACTACGCGCCGGGCACTATAAAGAACAATATATTTATTATATAATGGTGGATGAATGTGGATTCTATAAAACACTTATAATGCAGGACGATCGTTTACTATACACGCGGGACGTTCAGAATCAGAATGACGCATGTGCAAAAGATCGGTGTCCTTTGCTTCGGTTATGTGGGTAATTCAGTGATCCTCATTACCAACACTCCTCCTATCGCAATTAGCCACTATAACATTGATTACTATTCATAATAAACATAAAACTCATTTAATCTATTAACATTTATACACATCTCATATGTTTTATCTTTGACAACGATTTTATGAGTATGTCTGTCATCGTGTTTTCGGTATTTAAATATACTACACTTATTATTCTTTTTTCAATTAATTCTTTGGTATAATGGTGACTGATGTCAATGTGTTTACTTTGTTTGTGAAACATAGCATTTTTCGACAGTTCAATAGCACTTTGATTATCACAATAAATTATTATCGGTGATTCTACATATCTTTCAAATTGCATATGTGCGAGTACTCTCTTCGTATACACTACTTCGCGTGATATTTCTGATAAAACTGCGTATTCTGCCTCCATCGTCGACAATGCTACGGAACCGTGTTTCTTTGACTTCCAACTTACTGGTCCACTGGCTAATAGTATGACATTCCCAGTACACGATTTTCTGTCATCAACGTCACCTGCTCAATCTGAGTCGGCGTATGCCTGTATCTTCTCATTGTTCCTTGCCTATCGGATACCATAGTGCTTCGTCCCACTTAGGTATCTCAAGAGTCGCTTGGCTATATCCCAATGTGCTTTCCCTGGATCTGAAACAAATATACTTAATATGCTCACCGCAAATGAAAGATCTGGTCGCGTTGCGTTTGCTAGGTAAATTATTCCTCCAATGAGCTCACGATATGGCCTCTTCTTCATTTCCATCCTTTCCTTGTCATTGGACGGTCCCATTTCTTTTGATATCTTGGTGTTTGCTTCTACAGGTGTAGATACGGTCTTTGCGTTTTGCATATTAAATTTTCAGATCAACTCTTCAATATATCTTCTTTGTGAAAGTTTCATGCTGTCCAGTTCATCGTTTCTTTCTATTTTGATTCCCAATATTTCGTTGATAGGTCCTAAGTCGGTCATTTCAAATTTTGACTCTGGTAAACATTTGGCTTCCTTTAATTTTTCAATGTTCCTTCCAAAAACGCGTCTTTATCCTTTCCAAAAACGCAATGACACGGGTCGGCTTCTGTTCGTCGTGCTCCTTGTGCTGTAATATATGCATCAATTTTTTTCTACCATTCTCCACCGCTTTGTTTTAACCCATACAACGGTTTGATTAACTTGCATACTTTTTCCTCTTCGCCATTTCTTTCAAATAATTCTGGTTGTTCCATATAAATTTCGTCAGTTAGATCACCTTATACATAGGCCATACATTTCACAGTCCACTGCTACTGCTAACAGTGTTCGAATAATTTCGTATCGTGCAACTGGTGCAAAAACTTCTTCATAGTTTATTCCTTTCTGTTGGGTGTGACCACGGGCAACTAGTGTCGCTTTGTATTTGTTTAGTGTGCCATCTTTATGATATTCGATTTTATATACCCATCTATTGGTTAGTACCTTCCTGTCCTCGGGTCTTGGCACTAGTAACCATGTTTTATTTTTCATTAGGGTATCGTATTCTGCTATCATTGCTTCTAGTCATAATTCTGAATCTTCTCGATTCATAGCTTTTTCAACGTTGATTGGTGTGGTTGATGTTTCTTTTGGATGAAATATCTTCCTGGGTCTACCTCTTTTCCCAGTTCTCATTAATTTTGGTCTTCCTCTTCCGTGCTGCGGTGTCAATGGCGCATCTCCTATTTCATCTAATTGTTCGGATTCTGATTCCTGCAGCATGTCATTTTTATTTTCTGTTTCATCAGTATCTCTATTATTTTCTTTACATATTTCCTCCAAAATTAAATCATCTATTTCATATTCATCTGTACTCACAGTTGTTTGCTGATCTTCAACGAAACGCACGTGTCTTCTTTCGTAGATAGTCCGGGTTCCACGATCCCACAAGCGATAGACTCTCGCTTCGTTCGAGTATCCAACTAATATATACTCTTTACCTTTTGGATCAAATTTATTTCTTACTCTTGTACCTTTCTCTAATGCAATGACCTTGCTTCCTATTTTTCTGAGAAAACCAATAAAGGGTTTTTCATATTTCCATTCTTCATATGGAGTGACGTCTTTGGTAGCTTTGGTTGGTCATCGGTTCTTCAAGAATACTGATGTATTTATCGCCTCTGTCCAAAGTAATGTTGGAAGCTTACCTTGTAAGAGCATACAGCGTGCCATTACCACTAGAGTACGATTTTCTCGCTCAGCAATCCCATTTTGCTGTGGTGTGTATACCGTTCATAATTGACGTGTTATACCATTTTCCTTTATAAATTCATTGAACTCGTTGGATAGGTACTTCTTCGCATTATCCGTCCGCAGCTTCTTTATTCTGCAGCAAGTAGTATTTTTCGCATTTAGTAGTATTTTCAGCTTTACTATTAGGAAATACTTATATAAAATTTGTAACGTGGCGAAAGGAGAAGAAGACAAAAGACTACCATCATTGATGCTATTTCTGGACCGATCGATAATTCCGTTAGACCACGATCGAACTTTCCAGAAGCAACGAGACGCGACAGATTCCTTAGTTACCAAATTGTTATTAACGGTTCATGGCTGGCAACGAGGTAGTATCGATTGCTATTTTTGTGATATTATCTCAAGATCGATATTTATTTTACTATATTTGTTTCCTTTTTCTATCTGTTCTTTTAATTCCTATTATTGGTACATTTATTTAAGATACTCTTTATTGTTATACTTTATATTTATATATTTTACACCTGTTAGCCACATTTGGAATGATTGTCCTGGTTTTTACTTATTAATTGTTTATATATCTATTTATATTTTAGCCCCCGCGATTAGCGGTTGAATTGTAATACCCCCGGATATTCTCTGTAAGCTCGGGGGAACATGTATTGTTAAATAAATGGTGTTAAATAAATGATCCCTCTATATATAGAGGGATCTTCGTCAGCTTCGGTGCTACACCTGTGAGAGAGGACGAGGTAAGCCACGGCCGCTCACAGGATAGTCAGGGAGAGGACGGCCATGAAGGCTGGCCGCCCGTTGTAGAAACTGCATAGGTTCTTCGGTGACCATGACGGTTGGAGAGGACGACCAGGAAGGCCGGCCGCCATCCGGACATAGGGATACGATAGCCTTGCAGCGTAGCTTAGACCTATTGGGAGAGGACGGCCATGAAGGTCGGTCGCCTGATAGTAGTAGATGTTCCATTTGATCAAAGTTGCTTTCGTTGCTCGCCATAGAAGTTAGCAAGGAAATTGATCAAAGTATAAACCTGTAACACCCTGTAACCTGCTAATCAGAATATATCTCCTTTCGTCCTCAGTAATCCTTATATCCTGTGTCCATCCTTATATTCCTCCACCATCCCTCTACAAATTCTGTTATTTATACCGGTCATCACATGGACGCCGGATACATCCGGCACTCGTCCATACTCGTCCGTACCGAAAGAGCTAATGTCCTACCCCTACCACCGATTACCCTGTTCAAAATTAATTCCCACGCACTATGCGGCCGAGGCAAAGACCGGTGACTTAAGCGACGATTCCCGAAATCACGTGTAATTTAAAATTACCATAATGCCGATGTCCCGATTAGACTAGCTGTCTTCAAAGCGAGTCCAAAGGGATTCGCAGCTGGAACGTCGCCGCGGCTCGTTTCCCCGAGTACCGCAGTTTCGGCATCGAGTCTTCCCTCCGCAGACTTTCCTCGTCGTGAAATTGATTCGTGGCTGCGCACAAAGAGTTCAGCACGCGATTTGCGAGCGAAGAACTTGGCGAGGCTGAAAGCCGAAAGCACGGCGGCCGGAGGAGAGGAAGAGGAGGCGGAGGACGCGGCTCGATACGCCGCGAGATGGAAACGACTTCCGGTCGGCACGACCAAAGGAAAAAACTTTTCATTCGAGGAAAGAGATAGCAGGAGTAGTGTCTTCTTCGACCGGCGATCCACGCAACTCGCATAACTACTTCCACTTTCTTTGCTATCAGCAAGGCCGGCGGTGTGTTTTTTTTCTATGAAACACTTTGAAGATGGAACGCACCGCATTTAATATCGGATTCTGAGAAGTATACTTCAAAGGAAACCGTCATTTTTTTATGGTATTTAAAATTCATGGAAGGAATGACTGTTCGGGAAAGTTCGTGCATTTCTCCTCTGGGTTTCCGCAATTCGGAGTTGTCCGAGTAAAACTGTCGTTTTGCAATATGGTGACTTTAGAAAATTTCTTAAATGCAATCGGAGCTTGCAGTTGGTTTCTCTGGGAGAATAAAAGTTTTATCATTCTCAAGTAAAGGAATCAATTTGGAAATTGTGCTAAAGTCCGAGACGTCTACGACTTATGATGTAGACGTACGTAAGTCCGCCATTTTTCAAGGTATCTACTTTCTAAAAATTGGTAAACGAAGCCGAAACTTTTATTTATATCCTCTAAAATCATAACATTGTTTTCTCTCTGTGAAGTAATACGATTATAATTATCAACTGTAAATTGATAACTTCTGTGTACGTAAGGAAGAGTGACGCGTGAACGAAACTGGGGTGTGATTCATGTCCTTTTAGTCTGCGAGAATACACAATAAGAGTAACACGTGCCCGTCCATTCGCAATAATACAAGTAATAATTAAAACGTATTACATTTGTTGATAAACCTAACATCAAGTCTTGTCACTCTCTTTACTGCTTTTAAACAGAAGATCATATTGCAAAGTGTTTCGTAGCCCGGAGTGTCATCTCACAAATAAACATGCAGAAGTCCGTCATTATACATGAGATGGACTTTCTAATAATAGTGAAATAAATCTGAAAACACCTAATTATATCTTCCGGAAAATCCAAGTCTTCCTGTACCAGTTATTCAATGAATTAATTCTCATCCGACAAACTGAAGCACGATACACCAAAGGGCATAGCCGATTAAGATGGCCAAAACTGCCCTTAGAGGTTTTTCAATGAGTCATACACCGTTCGATAGCTGACCAATAAAAACTCATCTGTGCAAAATTTTAACCCTGTAACTTGTCCGTGAGGGTAGTTACAGGGTAAATTAGATTTCGCGGTTTTCCGGCATTTTTCCACCTTTAGCGGCTTTCTAAAATTTTGAAAAAATTATGGCTCATTTTGGACATCGAGCCGGATGTTCTAGAATTTTCTCAGATTTTTCAGTTGCAAGCTGTGACTATCAAAAATGAAAAACCCCCAAAAAATCGGAAATTTGAAGATTTCTCCAAGAATTAATATCTGCAAAACTATTTCATTAATTCCCTGACAAGGTATTATCACGGCTCGTGTACTCAATTTTTCTCAGATTTTTTGCTCGCCTGCAACGTTGTCAAAAAAAATGAAAACCCAACGTGTCGATGTTTTTTGCTGTCAGAATGAAGCTACTACTTTAAGGGCAGTTTTGACCATCTTAATCGGCTATGCCCTTTCCATGGCAGACTGGAGCAACGCGATCCGCGGGTCAAACTACTAAACAGTAGTTGTAAATAATTTATCTGTCGAACCCTAAGTAACAAACACCACCGCGATATATTGGTGTAGCGGTGTTTAAACAACTCGCTTGCTAGGACCCAATCTCTTTGAATCAATACAGAGCGTATACAAACATAGCGCATGCAGGATATTCGACGGAAGATTCTCCGGGACTAGAGTAGAGAGGTACACAGACGGGAACAGTAATTCATTGGAGCATGGCTTTCAATCAAACGTGTCTGTTCAACTCGCAAATCTGAGAAAACTGGCCGACGTAACGGAGCACGGACCAGAACCACTCCATAACGCTCGGAGCGGCTCGATCGAGATGTACTTTGACCGGAGTAATTCAAACGGAGTATCAAACAGTATCGCGTGGCGTTATCCGTACCCCAGAATCGGCGATTACGTGCAATGAACATTTGCATGATTGTGGTCTCGGTTCGGGCCGTGGCGAGCCTCGGTACACGGAGAGGGAGATGCGCTTCTGCAAGAGCCAACATGAACAACGAGAAACGATCGCGGTTTAATTATTAGGAACGAGCGCGACTCCGGGAACGCGATTCGGAAAATGCATCGTTGCGAGCTGCATTCCTTCGAAACCTGTCGGCGTCGAACAATCGAGAAACATTCTGCCACTGATAATACACAAACTCGGTATTCTTTATAGTGCTTGCGGTCTTTCTGGGCGTTTGGTATGAGCCACGTGATGGGTTCGAATCGAAAGTTTCAGATCTCGACGTGAATCCAAATCCAGAAATGTCGGATAAGCGCACATTCTTAACACTAAACCTGCCAAGTCGGTCGCAATCACCAATTCCACACTTTTACTTTTAAAATTTTTTAGATTATAAAGTCTTTTATATACAAAATTATTAAATGGATATCACGATTGATGTATAAATTGTAATACAAATGCCAGAAAGCCTAAATAAATCCAGTTTTGCCATTCTTCAAAAGCAAAACGCGTAGCCACTGTTCGAGCTCGGTAGGTTAAGTGTTAAACGAGTCTGCTGATGGATTTTTCGGAAGGGAATAATGCTGGATTATACTTTCCAATTCTCTACATAAAGAAATAAGCCGTTTATTTTGAAAGTGGCCTAACTCTATTTCTCAAATTTTTCCGGTTGCCATGGTTACATGTACAACTTCATGTTATTTATCAGTAAAACATTTCAGGTTGCTTATATTCCGAGCAAATACGATAATTCTTGACACATAAGTTTTCAGAGTTAGTTCAATAATTGAACCTCATAGTTTGAAAGTGGTCTAACTCCATTTATACTTAAATCAAGATAATATATTTACTACTGATAATGTCTGAAGGCAGTGATGAAGGCAATTTTAAATAATTAGTATTTAACAAGTTAACCTGAGTTTCTGGACAATTGCTTTAGTTGAATAACTAGTACGTTTAATTAATATAAAACCTGAAATTTAATATTAAATTTCAGAAATTATTTCACTCATAGGGAAGAACAGAACAAGACCATTTAGTTCAGATAGTGAAGAAGAAATAGTAACTAATGATTTAAAGAAAAATCGAAAAAGAAACAGAATAATAGAACAATATTCATTTTCGAAACTTTTTTTTTTCCTTTTGTCCAAACTTTGGAAAATAATGTGGAAATCATAGATCACAAATTTTTAATATCAGGACATTCGTTTTTTACCAAATGATAGAGATTTTGGCGTGATAGAAATGTCATTAAAAAAAATAATTTATTGTTCGTTCTCCATTATTAAAAAATGTCGGAAGGGTAACAGCTTTATTGTAAATGAAATAAGACAAGAAGATTTGGTATCAACAAAATTATTAGAAGATGCAAGTTTTAAAAGGGTAAAGAATTCTGATGGAGAATCAATAAGCTGGTTAAAAATATGTTAGTTGCGTTTTGTTAGAAATAAACAGTATAAAATTTTCTATAAGACATCAATGAATGAGAATTAAAATTTTAAAGTCCTGGATTTATTACCACGTCGGGATAGACCAAGAAAGTTCGAAAATATTGTATTGACACCACTGTATAAAAATATCAGACAAATTACAACAGCAAAATTCAAGGACATAATTGACCTATTACGATTAGTATGTATACCATCGGAACATCGTGATTTCTTCAAATCCCTTTCACGCACACAAAATGTAGATGAGTAGTAAATTGTTTTCTAATAAATTGATGTTTTTTATGTTTTGTACGATATGTAGTTAAAGAATGTTTTGAATCGCATAAATTACGTTACCCTTAGACCCTTAGATACACTTAAGTAGTATGACTCCATTAGCATCCTATACGTATATTTTTAAATTTATTGAAACGCAAACCCTTAAATATCTCGATTTGAACATAAATGGAGTTAGGCCACTTTCAAAATAAACGGCTCAAATCAGCTCATCCACTCGTTCGTATACTTTCAGAATGTCAGTTGCCTTCGTGCCATGTTGAATTGTCTGAAACGAGAATTGGCATGCTGTAATTATTTTTGTAGAAACGCGATTATATCCGGAATTTCCGCTAATGAGTACGACGTTTACCGATGTAATAGATCATTAGCAATTTCTCTCGAGGCGATGGTACGCTAATTACCGTTCGTAACAAGTACCAAAGTTAACGTAAACACGTAAACACGTCGCACATCGAGCTGCTGTTCATCAGAAAAAATCTGTCTTGACACAGTGTCGATATATACCTTTCACCAGCGTTCTCATCGTGTTTGTACTCTGACTTTACCAGACTGTTTTACTGAGATTGTTGACCGGTATCTAGCAGACCATGTATAATGATGGCTATACAGTTAAGACCAATTTGCGAAACATTATAACTCTTATAAATCCGGACAAACTGATTTGCATTTTTTTAGATGACAGAGGAACTAGCCTGTTACATGATGATTAACATACTTTTCATTAATTTTGTTATTACTTGGAATAACAAGAAAGTAAAGAATTATTGTTTCTCGACCTTTTTATCTCAGTCTATTGCGTAACTTTTAAAAATGCATTTTGTAGGCCTCGACAATTTCGTTTCTTTGATTTCTACCTACAGTCAGCTTCATATGCTTACATCACGGTTGTCAGTCAGGACATGAATATAAACATGAACAATCTTTGCAATTCTTATAAATTTATTCAATAAATTTTCACCGAGAAATTGTCAATTATTGAACATCTATAACTCGATAAATAGCTACCATAAAATCGTGTTTTCCTAAAACAAAACATCATCATATTTTAATTATTAGTATCGTACACATCCATAACTGCATTGTCCTGAATCGATGGTGTCGCAAAAATTGTTTTAGGGCATACCGTTAACCGCATCGTAAAGTTACACCTTCCCCTTTAATTTCAAGCGAGTATCAAGTCGCTACGACTTTTCTTCGCAAAGTTACAGCTCACGTAACGGGGTTACGGCTGTCCATAGATTGACAATTTCTCGGTCTAAAGAATGTCTGATCCTTTAACCTCTTACCGTACTTTGACGAGTCCGACTCGCAATTAAAATTCCTAGTAATAAATTATTAAGTATGGATGTTATTTGTTCTTTAAAATTGAAATAAAATTCTATAATCCCTTGTTATTAATATTTAAGTATTCGAGTAAATTCAGGCACGGAATAAATGTTAATGTTCTTTCCTTTCTAAGATATTATATCAATCGAAAAATTCCTAATCGCAGTGACAGTGAAGAAAATACTACGGCAAGAGGTTAATCTTGTTGTCGCGTGTACTTTCAAGCTGCAAACAAAAACTCACGTATATTTGAAATCCGGGCAAAGCCGAGGACTTTGAAATCCAGTTACAGGAGCCCGCCGCAGAGGTTCGCGCGAACAGGGCTTGAAAAAAGAAAACCGAAATTTGCAGGAAAGGTGTTCCAGGGTTCCGGCAACCTAATATTTACCGCAAGGGGGTGCGGGGGTGAGTCAATTGCGACGGCGGCGTAGGGCGGAAACGACGCTCGAACGGACAACAGCCTGCAGATTGCTATAAAACGCCGAATCTCGCCTAGCCGGAAGATATATCGCGGCCGATAAAAATGGGCAACCGAGAGGGGTGTGGAGCGCGGTGGCGGGAGCTGGAAAAAATTGGAGCGCCGACACAGTTTCGGGCCAATAAGCGGCCGCCGTAACTCACGGAGTTTCCGAGCTTTTGGCTTCTGGCCGCGAAGTCTGCGGACCGACGCTCGTTTTAGATCCGCGACGCCCTCTCTCTTCGTACCTATGCCTGCTCGACCGTGATTTCGCCCCTCTATCCGCCCTTCTGGACGCAACTTTCCTCTGGGCCGAGCTCCACGACCCGTTTTCCACCCCCGGGATCGGGCCGCCGGCCGAATAACCATCAACGGTCTCGAAAATGAGCACGTTCACCTTAGCTGGAACCGAGGTCGCTTGTCCTTGCTAAGAGAAATCCCTTCCCGGTACCCTGTGCCACTCTATTTTTCAGATTATTGTGGAGGATGGTGCCGAAATTGAGGTAACTGTGAGAGGACTGTGGTGAAACAAGCTTGAAGAGGAGAATTTCTGTTCTCGATTAAAATGAGTGCGCAAATGGACGCAGAAAAAACGAGTAAACAGTAGAAAATATACTTTTCTTCTGTGTAAATGTGTCTGAGTGTTTGCTTCATTCTATGTTATATAAATAGAATAGAATATTTTTAGAACGACTTATTTTATATATTAGGGTGTCCCATAAGTTTCTTCCCTTTTTTTATGCTAAATGAATACACGATATTTGTTATTTAAGGTGGATTTATTATGTTATATACGAACCGTTTTGTTCTATAACCTTCTTCCATCTCTCAGGAAGCCTCATTATGCCCTCTTTCCAAAATTCTTGAAGCTTATTTGCAAAATATTCATATAGGTACGTCTCTATTTTGCTTATGGGTTTGAAAGATTTACCAAGGAGAGAATCGGATGGAGCAAGGTCTGGGGAGTACGAAGGATGAGATAGAACGTCCCAATGAAACTGTAATAATTTTTGCCTTACGGCCAACGCAACATGCGGTCTTGCGCTGTCGTGATGGAAAACGACGCCACGCCGGTTCGCCAATTCTGGCCGTTTTTCTGCTATGGCGGCTTTTAAATTCATCCAGTTGATTGCAATATATGTCAGCATTGATCGTAGCACCTTGAAGAAGGAGCTCGTAGTACACTACACCTTTTCAGTCCCACCAAATGCACAAAAGAACCTTCTACGGATAAAGTCCAGGCTTCGCAACAGTTGGAGGTCTATTTTCCTTAGACCAAGTGCGTTTTCGATGCACAATTTGGTATAAAATCCAAGTCTCGTTTCCAGTGACAAGCCTCTATAAGAAAGGATCCCTTACGCTGGAGAAGTAAACGGTGCAAATCTCGTCTGCAGTGTCGTTTGCACTATTGCCTTTTTAAAAGCATTGAAGCATAACATGTCGCAAATGCTTCTTTTGGCTCTCCATATTGAACGGTGGCGAAAAAATTTTAAAACCAACTTTGTCACCAAGGAAACGTGCTTTGAAAGAGCTCTGGGACGACTGAAACCGATGCCATAAACGGTTAAGAGATAAGGCCTGCATATTTATATAAATACAACCACTTAGTGTCACTCATATCGTAGCGCGGAAAGAACTTATGGGACAACCTAATGTATAGGGATGAACATCAGTACAGACAATGTAAAGAAAAAAGTATAAAATAAACAACAAATAAAGATTTCTATAAATCAGTTGTGAATACTCATCTCGTTGGACATAACCTTGACATTTTTAAGACGACTTTAGAAGTCTGTAAATATGAATAACTATCATTTAAAGTAATACATAGAAACTGGAAGTAATTCTTTAAAGATTCTTGTTGGAGCGTCACAGCAGCGTCAGTAATAGCGACAAATTGTGACGTTATATTTGTGGACTGTATAATGTGTAGGGCCGGAGTTTAGCGGAGAAAAAATACTTATATATTTAGCCTCTTACTATATTACACCTTTGCTTAGGAGGTCGAAGGCCCTCGAATTCTTTCCCAACTAAACATTTTCAAAAATGTTGTCTCTCGAGGTAAACTGCTACCCCTCTCACGCTTTTCTAATACTAGCTGATTGGTTTTCCATGATTTTAACAAGAACTAATCAGCGAGTCTGTTTCAAGAAGTCCGTGTCATAAAGAACATTAGTGCTCGGCACTAACAATTCTTTAAATAATATGTATATTTAAAATCACATTTGCATAAAATTTCAATATTTATGTATTCTGTTATTCTTTCTGTTACAGATACGAATTTCAAGGCTGCTCGAATAGCGCACAGGTAAGAACCAATCATATCGTTTAGAAAAGCCCGAAGAAATATAGCAATTAAATTCAATTACGGATAAATAAGACGACGTATTTCGTTTTTAGAAGTAGTTTAAAGAACGTTGTTTCATTTTCTAAAATCTTGAAATTAATTTCTTGTATGACTGTATGAATGTGCAGGAAAACCAGAGTGGGCGGTAGGCAAGTAACTAAAAATGAGTTGTTAAAACAAAACTGTTTAAGAATAAGATATATAAGATAGTAGAGTAAAAATATTAGTAATAATAATAAACTAAAAATTTTTGGAAACAATTTTTAAAAAGTTGTACTACTTTATGAAATTACCTAAAGAAATTCAAAGCGAGAGATTACAGCATGTGTGAAGTCATTAAGAATGGGATTTGAAGAAAGCTGGCCTGAAAAGAGTGGAAATATTAAAATGAAATAAATAATTAAAGTAAAAGTATTAAGACATAGAAAATTTTAAAAAGAGAATGAATCTAACAGTTAAGTTCTCGCATTATACATTCTCGATTGCATCTACGCAATGACATTTTAACACATTGCTGACCGGTCACGAGTTAACTCGTGCTTTCGTGGCCAAGCGTTGGTGACCGCTCACGAGTAAACTCGTGATAAGGTAGAGTATATTCTTCGAACGGAAAACGGAGCGAAACCCGATATATTTGCAAAACTTGTGGTGTACCATTACACGTAGGTGATTGTTATATATTTTATCATACGAAAAAGAAATATTAAGAGTTGAATAATAAATAAAATTGATTAAACTTGATTTATATTGTTTTACTTCCACATCCGCTTTCAAAACAATAGCCGGGCATGCGAGGTAAATTTTCAGAAAAGATGCCGGTCAGCAATGTGTTAAAAGACACAAGTCGAGCATCCCAGTTGCAAGGGGACAGTTGAGGACACAACATGTTGTGGTCGTGTATAGTCCCCGCAACTCCCCGAAGTAGATTAGGTCGTCGGTCAGACAAGAGAAACGATATCTCGTAGATCGGACAGCGTCAAGTTTCCTTTGATCGGATAAGTGGAAGAAGTCTATCCGCGGTCAGACAAGCTGTATACAGAACACCCGGCAGGTCAGACAAGTAGAATTTTACACACTATGGTGCCCTGTAAGAAGATTAAGAGCCTCTGCGGCCGGAAGAGTAAATTAAAGTCCGCACTCGGCCACGCCAAGTATTGTAGAATGCGGTCCGTTGGAGATCGAGCGAATTGGATAAGGACTATTTCTATTCAACCAGTGGAAATACGTTTAGTCCCAGGCCAAAACAAATAGAGCATCGCGTGGTCGCATTACGGTAAAGTGGATTTGAAACCTTCCTGCTCGGGACGGGCGGAAGCACGTGCCTTAATACATAATCACACGCGATATACTGTACGTCGCGTCGGGAGTCGGCCAAGATGGAATATTCTCATTTCGGAACGGTAATTGCAACGAGCTTCCGACTAAATCCTGATATTTCTGGAATCCCGCCATCATATACCGGCTTTTTCCCTGACCGCAGAAGATTATTACTAGTTAGGATTAACACCGACGAGGGCTCCAATGATACTTTAACTATTTTAGTCCGATCGTAGATTCGTTGAGCAGTACTTTACGGTTTACATAGTGGTGTAAGTATGGGGATATCTCCGAGGCACGAAATTCTCGAATGTGGTTTAATGTGCGCACGTTTGGAACACCTAACAGTAAAGTTTCTACGAAGTTTGTGTGCCTTGGACATAATTCACAAAGCGTGCACTTTGTTTAACTTTATAGCGTGAAGCTGTACAACACGCTGTTAGTAGCCTCCGGGATTTACGCGCTTATGGGAAAAATACATAGCTGCAGTCCGATCCAGTAAAAACATTAGAGAAATGGTGTATTGCAAATAAGAAAGGAATCACAAGTGTATCTCCAGTTTCTTCCAGATAATTTTTATTTTTCACAATGACCTGCAGTTTCCTTATTTGTGATTCGATATTCCTTTTTAGAATTAATTTCTTTTTGATTTTTACATCGGAAAGTTTGTTATTTTATTCGAGTAAATCGATAGAATAAAGAATTACCTAAATGAGTAGATAAATTAAAGAATCATTCGAATAAATTGCTAGAATAAAAAATTATTTAATATAAATAGATGGAATAAAGAATTGTTCGAATAAATGGACACAACAAATAATTATTTAAATAAATAGATACAACAGAGAGTTGCTCGACTAAATAGATAAAATTAAGGATTATTCAAATACATCGATGGAATAAAGAATTACTGGAATAAATCGGTAGAATAATTAATATTGGCTAGTTGTTATTCAGATAACATATTCGACTAGAAAGTAATCCTTCTGATAATTATTACTATTATTTGTATTATTATTATTATTATTATTCTTTATTAACGGGCTAGTAAGAGCCTTTTGTGTTACATAGAGGTTGTATATATACATAGTCCGGAATACATTTAAATAATATAAATTAAAAATTATAATACAAGAGCGTGTCATGGAGTAATTACAGAGGGTGTGTTTTAATGGCTAGAGTTGCTGCATTTGTAAATTGGCTCAATGAATTGCCAAAGAAGTTGATTTCTGTATTAAGTTTATTTGCTGTTCTTAATGCTCTGGTTATAAAATTCTGAGATCCCAAATTGGTTTTAAAGTAATCTACGTGAAATAATTCTTTTGACCGTATTGCTTTGGCAGGAACCTTTAGTTTTATAAGTTCTAGAATGGATGGACAATCGAATATTTGGTTAATAATTTTAAAAATGAAAAGAATGTCTGCCAAAGTTCTTCTTTGTTTGAGTGTACTCATGTTCATGGTATTAAGGATAGGTTCATAATGGTGTGACTAATAAGGCATGGGTGTTCCAATTTTAAATGATGCGAATCTTAAGAATTTGTGCTGAATTGTTTCCAACTTATCGATATAACACTGCTGGCGAGGATTCCATATTTGCGAACCATATTGAAGATGGGGGAGAACTAGCGATGCGTAAAGAATTTTTAGGGTAGTCAGATTTTTGAAATCTGTAGAGTGTCTATTAGGAATCCCAGAGATACTGAGTTTGTGAGATGGGAGAAGTGATCGGCGAAGGAAAGTGTGTGGGAGAAGCGGATTCCAAGATCGCTAACTGTATTACGGTTCACTAAAGGTGTATCACCGATGTCATAGGAGAACTCTATTAAATTTCTGTTCCTTGCGAATTGTAGGGAGTGACATTTGGAGACAAATCATCTCAGCTAACAATTCGAGTAATACCCAAACGTAATTCGTTTACTACACAAAGGCGCCAAATCTGTAGTATAGTTTAACCCGCACTGCGTTTTGCCTATTTACTCGTCTGTTAAATAAATGGTTTTCCGCGCGGACCGCGAGTATCAATAATTTCTGGAAGCAATCGGACGAGAGAATGGATCCGATAGGCCGGGAGGGAGAAGGGTCGTCGATCGTCCCAGTCCTCGACCGCTATATTTAAACGGTCGGCGGGCGCATCGGAGTGTGGGCGTCGCGACGCGACGCGATGCGATGCGATGCGGCGCGACGCGGCGCGGCGCTGCGCGGCTTTTGTCTCGCCGCGGTCGCAAAGTCGAAGCAGCTCTCAGGCAGTCTGGTCCGTTGGGCTTGCACAAAGGACGCAGAGAACATCCGCGTTTGAAGGAGGGCCGGCAGAATGGCGGAGCAGTATCGCGGCCGTTTGTCGCGTTACGTCGACGAACGTCGAACCACGATAGGGACGGGGAGAAAGGGAGAAAGAGAGAGGATAGATAGGGACGGCGAGCATGGGAGGCAAAGCGTAGGCGTTCGGTGCACCCGATGCGGCGGCCTGACGCTCGGAAAAAAGCCCAGGAAATCGCGTCGAATGACTATACACGGCGCATAGTCGCGAAAACGCCGAACCGGCCGCGGGAAGGTAAATGTACTGTGCACGAGATAAAGAGCTCGACGCACGCGCCTCCCACATCCTTCCTTCAATTTATTATACTTGCAAGCTCCCTGCAATGTTGCATCGGTGCAACCTGGATGGAGAATCGCCGCGAACCCCGTGAAAACGTCCCGCGAGTGCGAAAAATTTCTGCATTCATCCTGGAAAATGTTCAACCTAAGTGATTGATGTTCTTCTTGACTTGCGAGATCTCTCCCACGTGTCTCGATTTTCATTTCGCGTTCGAGACTGTGTTATACCAAGTCGAGGGAAGTATTCTATCTTTCAATTAGTCGTGCGAATCTCAAACGAATATTATGTCGATACACCCATGGGAATTCAATTTGATCGTCTAATTTCCGAATACTTTCTAGAGGTTTTATCTTTCCGACTTTGTACGAATCTGTAAATAAGATTTTGGTTTGAATGGACTGCACGAAACCGCAGTAAACATTCCATTCCTGAATTATATAAATTTAAAGAATGTGTCCTCACACATTGTCCGAATACAGTTTCGATTTAATTTGTATTCTCGTGTTTCATCATCCACGAATTGAATCTATCTGATTCAGTTTATACTTGAATGGCAATTCCGAGGAATTTCTGTATTGTCAAATTTGTTTGTACTTCGTTGGAAGAATAGAGCTGTTTCTCAAGGCTCGATTTCATACACATCGAATGAAAGGAATCATATAAATTATTGTAGCTTGAGAGGAATGTCTTCGTTTCGAACTTGAAGCAGTGTCAAGCGCAAAACATTGGCACCATAAAAAATATGTTGACAAAAATTTCTAAATAGGGTAAGAAATGCTTACAAGCATACACGATTATATTATTATTATTATTCAAAAGATCCTCTGTTCGAGTATTATTAACCCTTCGCGTGTTCTTCATTCATCTTTAATCATTTACATAATGAAACAGGTTTTTGGTATCCGGTATGTCTTCATCTACTTTTATTCTTAAACTTTGATAACAGGAGAATCAAAGTTTGCTTCGATATAGAACAAAATGAATACCATTCATATTTGATAAACCATGTACGAAATCACCACCGCGAGACTGATTCGATGTTACAGTGCAGGGGGTTAACTCTTTGAGGCACAGGATTTCAGGAAGTAGTCAGACCCATGTGGCACAGAAATGTCGCGTTTTTAATTGGTAACTAATCGCGTTGCAAATCATAAACGAGGGGGCATGGTTAACACGTTCGTCGCCCAGCGCAAATCGCTTGAATTTCTTACCAGGACCAAATTCGGTAGTCAGAATGCATAGGATAACGTTATATTTGATACATTAAATATAAATTAATGTATAACAAATATAATAATGTATGAATTTTTAGTATTTTTATTTTGTATATTTTACATTTGCCGGTTTTATTCCATTAAATTCCTGTGCTACGAATGGTATTTTCATAAATTAAATAAATAAAATCTTGAATAAGAAGAGCGTCACCCATATTTGGGTGACGGGGCCCCCACAGAAGCATACCTGTTACCCAGATATGGGTGACGCGGCGACGAACATGTTAATTTGTGACAGCTCGCCGAAAACCATCAGTCCTCCAGCAATTGTTACCAGATGTAGTCATAAACCTTAACTTCGTGTCCGTACACCGACCATTTGGAAGCGGTAGGCACGGATGTTTACTTTCTCGACAGTTCCATCATCCTTTTTACAAGCATTGTTTTTTTAAAGAACCAATACGAAAGCGACTGCACCCACCGCTTCAACTAGGAAGGCATCCCCAAGAAATGTGGGTTGCTTACTTCGTCGTATTCAAGCATCACACTGGAATCGTCTGTCCAACAGTCAAGTTGTAAGGGCTTTTCTCCTATAGTAGAGACTCAACATCTATTGTTATACATTCAGTTATTATAAACAATAACATTAAACATAGTGGAATTGTCCAAAGACTAGTGTTCATCTCTGTTTTGTAGTGACGTAACAGTTAACGGTATCTTTTTATTGAAAGCATATAAAAGTATATAAAAACTAAAACAAATAATAATTCAACTAAATTTATTGTTATAGTGCCATGTTGATTTACGAATTAACAGATCAAAAAATTCAGCTATTGCAATACTACGAGGTGGGTCTAAAAATGTTCCACCACCACCATTACCGGACATCAAAAAGTTGGAGCATTTTTAATTCCACCGTGCCCGAAAATATTAAATGAACGAACGAACCGCACCATTCACGGCTCGATCACGAGCGAAATCATAGATTGTATTTCCTTGAGAGAAATTAACAAGCAATTTCAGACAGGTTTCGGAGGATAATATTGATGCGTTAGCGGTCGTTATCGCCGCAAATCGAATTACATCTCCATAAATCGAGCTCGCAATTAGATTTCGGACAAATAATAAGATTTATCTAACTAACGATAGGAGTGCGTGCCGCTAATAATTTTGGCGGCACCTCCTGGTGAAAATACTAGAATGAAAGCCGCGGGTGCACAACGTCCTGGTGCTCGGTTGTCGATTATCCGAAATAAATGGAGAAACGCGGCTGTGGAGCATCCGTGGGCCACCCGCGCGTTCTCCCTAGACTCGCTCTCCCACAAAAACACCATTAACACGCGGCCCGGCACGGTGGGAATTTATTTATTTATTTGTACGCGCCCCCGCAATCCTAGGGGCCACTAATGAGTTCGCGGTATTTGCGTAATTAACCTGTCGACGTCCGAACAAGCCGCCTCTTTTCGCGATGGCCTGCGGTGCATGATTATTCCGATATACATGTATATATTAGTTATGAAAACAGCGGCCACAAACTCGGTATACCAAGGAAGAATATTCTCACCAAACTATCTGGAAACGAGGCGAGCATGCACTGCCGATAATACTGCCGAGTATTATTATTATATTAATTTAAGCCGAGCTTAAAATTAATATATTTTGTCTGCCGGAGCACCTAGATTAGATTTTATAAAGCAACGGACAATATTTATGATGGTCCTCCTAAACATTACTGTCTAAATATCTGCTCTGCTACGAGCCGAGGGCTAAGGCAGTCGTGCGTGACCGAGGATTCGATAATTTGTAGAATTGGGGGTATAAGGATTGAACAATTGCGGACGAGCCGGTGTCTGTTTCACCACCTGGACCCACAGGAAAGGTACTCGTAGATGAGCCGACGTCTGTTTCACCGTTGGAGACTACGAGCGGAATAAGGAATCAGGAAAATTTAGCCTCGTAACTTTTTAATTGGTGTACCTCGAGCGGCAAAGGTACACCGTGGTGGATATGATACTAGCTACTGGAAGAAAAGGATGTGGACGTTGAATAAACTTGACTCCAAGTTTCAATATAAAAATACTAAAGTATATTCTACAGAAAACTGAGTCTATTACAAGTGTTGAAGTGTTAAAGTGTCACGCGGTACCTAAGTCCGGTATTCTCGGTTGTCACGCACTGAGAAATGCGGGGGTTTGTACAGCCTGACAGTTTTGACGAGAATTACACATAGTCTATACCCTGCCGACTTTGGTTGAGTACTGCCCGATGAGGGAAGAAAACGGGTCTCTTTTAACGAATATGGTGGCCAGGAATGCGCCTCGCAAGGTTTCGTGTGGCCAGATGTATGGTAAAAAACTAAGTAGCGCCTGGTATCTAATGCAGGGGATTCTCTGTTTACGGGAAATTTCTGGCAGCGGCCTAGAAATCGTCGAAGGGGAGATAAAATGTCAAAGTGTTGCACGGAGACAGATATTTTAAGAAACGGTGGGAAAGGCCCGTATGTAACAGCTCCAATAGTGATGTTATGTAAAATATTTTATATGAAATTTGACTAGTATCAAGAGACGAGTAGATGTCATGCAAAAATTTGTTTCGGAGTTCCCATAGTCATCAACGTTAATTTACTTGGAAGTACATATTTCTTTATTGCATCGTACAGCTGGCATTAACCCCTTGCATTATAATAACGAGACAGACTCGTGACGAAGATTTCATGCAAGATCTACTAAATATGATTATTAATTTCTTCTAAATCGTAAAAAATTGAATACTTCTCTTATAAAAATCTAGTAACGGAAGTAAATGAAGACAATGGAAGAAACGAAAATTATCTGATCCTATTAAGGATAGTATTAAGATAAATAAATGCTAATGAACGCAGCACGAAAGCAATCGTAGTGGGAAGGGTTAAGATATCTTCAGATTTTTATAGTGACAATTCATCTTGAAATAATCAATCATACTTAACCCTTTGCCCTAAAACAATTTTATCAGTAAATTTAGAATAACTTCTCTGGCTTGTAGTATTTTTATTTTATACAACAATGTGCACTTTTATGCGTATGAAATTTCTTCGTCTGATAGTTTCACTATTTAACCTTGTTTTTAAATAGAAACTTTTATGAGAAGGTATAAAAATGATCTTGGAATGTTATATAACAATTTTAGTGGTGCCTCAGGATCACCACTCGACTGCAAAGGATTAATATAGTCCTATTTTGGCTTTTCGAGCAGTCAATTACAGTCTGAGAATCATTCTTATCGTCATCAGATTGTTGAGATTTATGCAATAAAAAATTGATTGTTCTGATCGCAAAACACGCAAGCTCCATAGTCATTTGTATCCTTTCTACGTAATTTTAATAAGTTGAAAATATTGTATTTTCATTTTTATTTAATTGTATATGATGATGATTTAATTGTATATGAAATTCGCAGTCTAACTCTTTGCACTCGATTGGTGACTCTGAGGCACCACTTAAATTATTCCGTCACCTCCTAAAATAATGTTTATAGCAACAAAGTTTGATTTTAGAAAAATTGTTGAACATGAAACTGTTGGTATGAATAACAAGAGTTAAATTGATATATATAAAATACACTTGGTCGCTTAAAATGGAAATACTGTACAGCAGAAAAATGATTTCAGATTTACAGTTAAAATGGCTTCGAGTGCAAAGGGCTAATTATCATGTGGAGATTGATTTCTTATTTTCTGTAGGAATAGGCAGCTATTTTCGTAATATGTATGAATAGCGCACGAGAAAACTGTAGAAGTAACACACATGATTCTTGCATAGAACTGTTCTTCTACCTTTCTTCGGATAAAATGATACACGTTCCTATTACACTGTAAACGGTGGGAGTAGGTGTAAACAGTGTACGTAGCCCAGCGAGAGACACTCGTCACGTCCCATAATCCGCGAGACCGCCTCAGGAGCATGAATTATAGAACGAAGTAAATAAAATATTTCTGCTTGCCGAGGGAAGAAGCAAACGAGACATGGGCTAGCATATCTACCGAGCAAAGAAACAACGGCTCATCCTTCGTTACATTTTCCACCGTAAAATGCGAAACAACGATAGAGACAAAATAGCGGTAGATATCAGAAACATTTTTGCTCTTTCCGTGAATGTTCGCGAATTTCCGCGGCAGTAGAGACGATATTTCAAATTCAAGCGACCAGACTCTCTCCCACGCCGTCCCAGAGTGATCTTCTCGATGCCGTCCCGCGGGACGTCGCGTCGGAAGCATTGTTTGTAAATCACCGAAACAGAAGGAAACGCGGCCGGGGCGCAGGGAAGAATTATGCGCGATAAATCCCGCGAATAGACGTCGTCCGCGCACCAGAGAGATTACTTTCCCCATGAACTGTTCGCGTCGCTACATATTTCGCGGCTGAACGGGCCTCTCTTTTCACCCCGGATCATTCGCTCGCCGAAGAAAAAGCTCATCGCGTTTCGTTCGGCCATGGTCGGGGAAAAAAAAGCGGGGCGCAAATCCGTAACCGCGATAAATTCTCGCTGCAGCTTTGCGGCCGATCGAGGATCAACGGCGTCATGGATCTTTCGTTACTGTTCGCAAATCGATGAACGCCGCCAATCGGTTTGAAAAAGTGAAAAAATAAGCGTATCGCGAACGTGCTGCGATCGGAACGATCTACTACAGAGGATGATGAAAGCTAGCATATTTCAAGTGAGTTGTTATATCGATAACTTCAGAACGCCATACATATTGCATCTTAGTTTTGCATTTATGCACTTCGGATTTTACATGTTTATCAAAAAGAAAGGATTGAAATTCAGAACGATGAAACTGTTAGAAGAATTTAAAGATGCTGCCATGTTATACGATAAAGAAAAATATCAATTTATTAACTGTGTATGTTATCAGGAAATTTATTTCGTTACTTTATATTAATAAATATACCGAATTTATTTAGTCCTTTTTCCAGGTTAATTACGATGTATGCTTGAACTAAGAAATGTATTAAATCTTTTGAATTTCAACAAATAAGTTGGTATGTTTGAATTGTTATGGCATGCGACATTTTATTTTGTCTTCTCTTATTGTTATTGTTTTTACTGAGGCGAATTAAGTTAGTTATAACAAATATTTCATGGATACAGGAGATATTTTTCACCTTGCTTATATAAATAAAAGTTCTAATTGCAAATTCAAATAGTCAGAAATATTGAGCTATTCCCATAATTAATTATAAGTCTAATACTTGAAATAGAAAACGTAAAACATTGTCAGGAAATGACACGATGCCAGTCAAATCGGTTTCGTTGTAATAACAACGGTTTTGTTCACAGAAGTACATCGCCGAAAAAAAGCAAAAATGGTAATAAATCATCCCATCGCGCCAATAAATTCCTCGCAGCGAATGCTCGTAATAAGACGCTATGCTCTGGCAATCCTCCAACAGCATTAATTAATGTATTCCGCGTTATTCTGAAATTCAATCGCAACAAATTTTATTGTAGGTCATCGTCGCAGAATTAAAAATAAAAATATTAGGAATTGTACTTGGAATTTCCTTTTTCTTTGGACGAATGCAACAATATTTTCACGTAGCAGCACCGTGTCACGGGAAAGGGAATGTCGACCAGATGAACAGTGCTTTTTCTCTTTTAATTATTTTTAAAGTTGCATGAACTTGCAATTTATTAGTATCCAATCAATTACAGTAGCCATGTAACCCTTCGAAACGAGCGCCGGATATATCCAGCATAAATGTAATGACCGGTATAATTAATAAAATTTTATCTAAATATTTGTTAATATCAAAGTTACAAACAACATTATTTGGAACAAGTTTTGTTTCATTAAACACAGTTTTTATTTAACGTGTAGGAGAATCTTCATACAACGGAGAACTGACCGTGTGTTAAGTGGAAATTTTCGGTGTGGCACCTCGCACAGCGGGAGTGTCACAGCGGACAGAGCGTTCGTTCCAAAAGGATTAAGTTACAGTAATCTCACACTAAATTTCGTAAGGTATACCCAAGCACTTCAGACGGTTCTAATACTGTTTTTGCATAACTTGCTGCAGCCGGATGAAAACGTCACCCATTTTGGAATTTTCTACAGGATGTAATAAGTGTGATCGATGGAATTATCCAAGTTGCACAAGATCACACATTGAATGGTTATCATTTTAATTGGATAAGAATGCACGTGGTGTGCGTAATCGATTCTCGACAAGGTAAACAGCGTTTAGGATCGTAGTCGTAATTTCGCGCGACATCGGTGCGGAACTGGATGGCGTGCGGACAAGCAATCGCGCGGCTACGAAATCAAGATCCAAAATAACCGTCGTAAAGCTGTAGGGGTCGTCGATTCGGCTGTTGTCCCGGCGCTCACCGCCCACCCCGCCCGTCCCCGCGGACAATTCAATCCGAAGATTAAACAGTCGATTACAATTTCAAGCGGGGCTCGTTCGAAATTAATTTGGCCGGGAGCCAAAATCGTCCGCCGGTAAACATATTAGGTCGCGTCCCGTGACTAACGGCTGCAACGCGCGACGGCTCGCCTCGCGGCGAGAATAAAAGAACGATGGGACCGGCAATTTCCATTATGAGTTCACGTGCCGTCGACGGAAGTTCATAAAGCTCGGCGCGCACCGCTACGAAACAGGGATTCCGCGCTCTGTCCGAGATTACAGAATAATCAACATACTTCGTTTGTCGTGTTACGATGCCGCTGCTGCTCCTTGCTGCCCGGCTACCCTTGCTGTTGCTACTGTTACGGCTGATGCTCGCCACGCGTTCTACTCCGTAATATCATGCGATATACTACGGCCGTTACTCTGTAAATACTTTACGTTCGTCTATCCTCGTGCACCTACAGTCTGTCCCATAAGTATTCGTACCCTCATTGCTTATAAGAAAACTTTGTTGAAATCAAGGGACGCATGTAAGATTTTGCAATAAACTTTTTATTATGAATGAACACATGTATAAACTTTATTAATACCAAATTATAACAAAATTGATTAACTGATAACAAAAATATATTGATTTTACTCTTCGTAGTACTGGAATGCTTAAATATTAATTAGAAGGGATTAGAATTTTAATTCAATTTTTAAGAACAGAATAACATCCATACTTAATAATTTATTCCTAGTAATTTCCATCACGAGTCAGACTGGTCAAAGTACGGTAAGGGGTTCAAAATAAATCACTTATTTTACAAAATATTTATTTTTTTAACATGCATCAAATTGACGAGTGCCGTAGATTTAGGTATATAAGAAACCTCCGTAAACCTAGTGTTAAACCATTTTAGACAACTGTGTGGAAATTTAGATAGAATTATTTATTTCAATATTCATTTTGGTACAGTGGAATAGTTATTGTGCTCAGAATCGGTTGTATTGAAAACATAAGACGATTCGGTGTCGTAATATCAATACTTAGACCGTGAAGTTTCAGAAGCACGTCAACAAATTTGACATCGTTTACGTCAAATTAAAAACTTTTATGGGAGCTCATATTTTTACCAAACTCGCAAACCCAACTGACGGAGTCGTAAAGAACTAAGTACTAACATTGAAGATTTGTGTAGTTCGAGTTTACCACAGTAATGCTATTAAAATTTGCTCAAGTAATTCGTTGAACGTGTCCTACACAATGGTATGCAGTACATATTCACGGAATCCGCAGTGCAGTTAATCCACTATACTCATATTTATATGGTTTCTCTCTACCGCGGGAACCCGATCTCAATCCTCCTTGTAAACTGCGGGAGTTCCGAAAATACCATTAAATAACTTTAAAGTGTTACGAACTCAATAAATGTATTAATACTATTCCATTGTAATTAGTATATTATTGTGGTCTGGCAGGTGGTCGATGTATACTACTTGTAAATTTTTTAATTGCTTTGCCCAGCACGTATTTTTTTCGAGTTCTCATTGAGTTCTTATTCGAGTTCTTACTCTATTTGACTGATCAATAATCGATTCAAACTACTCGTCTGGTGAATGTTCCATTTGTGCTATTTGCCTCACCAGTGGTACACATATGTCACTTTTGTTGCTGTAAAAGGAATATATTACGTGTTTGGGAATGACATGGTAATATTATTTTTCCGATCAATGACAAAGTAACGCAATTTTTTTAATGAAACAGAAACCCACACTACATGTTCAGAATGTGATCATTTATATCTATATACAGTCAATCCTATAAGTATTCGTACCCTCATTGCTTATAAGAGAAATTTGTATGAAATCAAGGAACGCATAACTTTTTAGTATGAATGAACATATGTATAAAGTTTATTTATTCCAAATTATAACAAAATTGATTTACTTATAAGAAAAATAGAGTAGCTTTTTTACTTTATATTAATCTTCTAGTATCTAATGGGTTCTTAGTGGCCATTATATCGTTTAATCGATTTGGCATACTTCCAAAATTTTGTTTTTTAGCATTTGTTTACTGAAAATTTCATGCTCGTGTAGTCTTCTATCTATTTCCGCCCATAAATTTTCTATAGAATTTGTATCTGGACTCTGAGGAGATGTATGTAAAAAATGGGGAACGTGGTAAAGTATCCACTCACGAACAATCTGAGCAGTATGCTTCGGGTCGTTGTGGAAAATTCCGTTGAAAATTCCATCGATAAAGACAAGTTTGCCCACTCCGGATGTCGCCAAACAGACCCACACCATCATGGAGCCTTCGCCGTACATTACAGTTGGTTGTAAATTTTCTAATCCTAGTTCTGTACTAGGCTTTTTCCAAACTTTTCCTCTTCCGTCACGTCCAAAAATATTAAATTTCGACTCATCTGAGAAAGAAACTTTCTTCCAAAAGGTATTATTCTGTTTTCTGTACACCTTCGCAAATGCTAATCTCTTAGACCTGTTAATTTGACTAATGAAGGGCTTCTTCCTCGGTGTTCGACGATGAAAATGTTCACTTTTCAATATTCTTCGACAGGTTTCAGGAGAAACCTTCTTGTGGAACATGTCGTTACACATTGTAGCTAACTTCACGTATAACAGTATTTTTTTCTCGAACTGTTAAAATCTTTGGTCTTCCAGTACGTTACGTATCCGTTTAATGATAAATTAAATCGTCGATTTACTTCTGTCTACTATTTTTGCTATCTCAACATAACTTTTGCCTTCTTGGTGTAATTTAAAAATTATTATTCGCTCTTCTAGAGTAGTCTCGAACTTCTCTCGACTCATTTCTGATTATTGATGTTACTCTGACAAAATTTCTTTCTCGAACTAGAAATGACGGTGTAACATAACAAAATTGACTCTGCTAAGTATAGTACGAATACTTTTGTGGACTGTTATTACGTACTATAAGGAGTGAAATCAATATATTTTTGTTGTTAGTTAATCAATTTTGTTATAATTTGGTATAAATAAACATTATACATGTGTTCGATCATATTAAAAAGTTTATTACAAATTTTTACATGCGTCCCTTGATTTCATACAAATTTCTCTTATAAGCAATGAGGGTACGAATACTTATGGGACTAAGTGTAAATAATGTTTATATTACTTTTCTAGAAATAATAAAGTAATATTACTTTTCTCATAAATGGTTCTATTAAATTTATCCAGTAAATTATAATTTACAATATTTATCTGTGCAATGGCAGACTGATACCACTTCTCTAACAGTATTGATCATATACTCCTCCCATGGGACTAACAAACTTGCATTACTTTTCTGATGAATGTTAAACACACTCAGTTAAACTAATAGTGAACTCTCTGTGATGAATGATCGGTCGCTACTACTTGTCGCCCAGAAGCCCTGCTAACACACACATAGATCAAACTCCGAAATCGGTCAGAAAAATCCATCCCCAAGGAACACCGTCGCAATCATACTTCCATCTTCCTCGTGCTCGCAATCGGCCGCAATTCTCGAGCACCTAGACCAAATCGACCAATTCCTCGGCGCGCGATCAATTCCCATTTCTCCGTCCACCGCGATAGTTTCCCAGGATCGAGATAAACCTTCGACGGGTAACCGTTTTCCTCCGAGGCTTTCAATACCGCGCGGCGACTAATCTCCACGTAAATACGCATTACAGAGAAGTGAATTTAAATCGAATGTCGCCGGACATTGCTGCCGATCGGAACGCGTTCGGATCGTAGACTACTAAAGCAAAAGAGATGGAGAATCCGAGAGAGAGAGAGAGAGAGGATAAGGGAAACAAAGGTAGCGGCGAGGGCGGGTATCGACATTGCCTCGATTCCGCTTTACAAAGGAAACAGAAAAATGTCCGAGCGATTATAAAGGGAGCATGCTAGAGCGGACGTCCGCTCGGCCGAAGTGCATCTAGCCGAGTGCATCTGGCCGCATGTTATCGGCTCGGGTGCAGGACAATCCGCCGCAGACACTCCGCGCGAGCGGGTTGCGGGAGCGTTAAGGGTGCGGGGCCCGATTCCGCTGCGAGATAATCGCCTATCGACGCTGACACCGGACTGAAATCGGTGTCGTAAACCGGACGATATTCTACAACCGTCCGCCCACGCAGATCCTCGTCCTCGCCGTCTTAATTCCGTGTAATGCGATCGACCGCGCGATTGTGGCACGATTGCAGGCCAATTGCGGCGCCTCCGGGTCTGGTTATGGTTGTTCCTGACCGGACCTCCGCGCATCTTGATGGGGACGCGTGTGCTTCTGCCTCGAGTTGGCGATCTTTATTGCTTGCTCGTGATTGAC
Organism: Augochlora pura; assembly: GCF_028453695.1. NCBI lineage: Eukaryota > Metazoa > Arthropoda > Insecta > Hymenoptera > Halictidae > Augochlora > Augochlora pura. Next base: position 21,236,411 of record NC_135778.1, on the reverse strand, counting down.
GATTAGGATTGGAGTCGTAGCTTACTAGCGGATCCAGGACCGTGTGCATCAGTTTTGATGAAATTCTGAAATTGTTACAACTTCGGGTCTGCCGGATGACAGTTACAGTAGAGATGATATGTTTTTTGCCGTGTCCAGAATGTAGAGGAGCATAAACCTTAGTGGACTCGTACGGACTTTAAGCCCTTGCATTATAATAACGAGTCAGACTCGTGGTGATGCAAGCTCTACTAAATATGAATATTATTAATTTCTTCTACGTCGAAGTACAAATAAATTCTTCTGTTATCAAAGTATAGAAATAAAGGTAAATAAAGACTATTGGAAAAAAAATTGTCCGATCCTAATAGGAAAATGATTAAGTACGCTAATCGTCGCAGCATGAAAGGAGCGATAGTGCAAGGGGTTAACACGTTGACGTCGGCGCCAATATTTAAGATTTTCTTTGCGAGGCGGCGTCCGAAATTTTAAAAAAATGAGATAATTATGTTAAGTTTATAATAGTGAATTGTTATGTTTTTGCTATTGTACTACCTATTTTGTGAAATATAATCAAAATAAGCAAATACACGCTGGCTTACGGAACAGACACCTATAATCCATCAGTGCTACACGCCGGCGTCAACGTGTTAAATTCCGGAATCAATACTTTTTATGTTTGATTTCTTGTCAGTGAAACTATTCCCATTGTATTGATCTGGTTTCTCTGATTATATTAATACGAAACACGATGTAATTACGATTGCAATTATTAATGACGTTCTATGAAACCGCGATAAATTTGTTTGTGCAATATTATTCAGTGGGATATCAATATTCATTAATTAAAAATTTGGGTTCATTGGTCGTTTGACATTTTCTTTATAGAATCTTACATTGCACTATGAAAAAAGAATTATCTCCAAGAATATATGAAATTAGAAATACAACAGCTTCCTTGAAATGAAATTATCCATAGGATTAAATAACGATTTTTGGATGATTATTTTAACAAACATGCAATTGAAGTGTTTATTCTCAAGACATGACTTCTTATATGCGACATGAATTTAACAATGTTTAAGATCTAAAATTTCATTGTTTACATATCAAGGTCTTTAATTGTTTATGATTATCATTTTATGATTAATAGAATATTTATTACAATTATTAGAATAATCATAGCGTTTCTCAATTGCCTTTCGTAGATTTAAAAGATTAAATTATGTAATATTACGTCAAAATCTCCATCGAGAGCGAGGAATCCTTTAGGAATTAACCCATTGAGCGCTATGAATCCATATATGCGTTCGGCAAAGTCATTAACCATCGGCTATGAACGCATATATGAGAACGAGAAATAAATATTTTGTTATTCAATAAAATAAATGGTTTTGTTGTTTTTGCAATCACTATTGAAATTATTTCAACAGCAATCAACATATTTTGCAATAAAATTTCTGTCAGCCCAGCAAGCGCTCCGTCATAAAGAAATGGACAATCCACCAGGTGTTTTGTAATAAAAAGTTGGCACTCCGCAACAAACGCTTAACGTAATATATATATTCCTCAATTTAATGACGGATAAAGTTGCTAGATGAAAAAAGTAGTATTTCACGATTCGACCGCGAGATAAACGCGTGAACTAGCGAGCAAGAGGGACTACAGAGAATGCACAGTTGTTGCAAAACGTCACGATTCGCGGCTACTTGGCCTAAGTAGAATGAAAGCATAGGCAAAAATATTTCAGCGTTTTTCACGGCGTTGGCTATTTGCTAGAAAGCAGGACATGTTCCCAAGCTGATGGACATTTCACTGGCAACACGCTCTACGGCCATTTTTTTTCTCAGGTTTTTCGCTCGGACTCATTCCACGTCGGAGAGCATGCGGTAATAAATTTTGCAAAAATCTACTCTGTTGCTACCCCGCGCTGAACTAAGCTATGGGGAGGGTTTTAATCATTTTTTCGTGGCACTTTATTTGTACGAAAAGTTTGACAATTTAGTAACTTCATGATGTTAGGGGACACGGCACGGTCGTAACTTCAACTTCAGGCCGGGTAACAAGCCTCTGCCATTTTATTACTGCGGTATGGGCTATTATAGCCGCGAACGAAACAACATTCCCGTGTTCTATTGTTTCTGGGAAAGTTCCGTAAAATGCAAAATCATTTGGAAATTCGATGTTCTAAATTTAACGTTAAAGAATTTTACAGAGCTACCCGAGTATGTTGGAACCACCACTTCGTTAATAGATGTTATATATTCGATTCCTTTCCTCATTGTTTTCGCTGTATATAAAGATACTTAAATTGTTTAACACTTTGACTATCGCGTCACCTGTACCTGCCTAATTTAATACATCATATTAGGTGACGCTAAGCGTGAGAATGTTGATAGTAAAATAGATGTTATACAGTTTAACTTTACATCGATAATTTGATTGAATAAAATACTTTAATTTATATTTAACCCTTTCCTTACGGCAGTCCGCGCCGCCGGAGTGACGCCCCTGTACGGGTCACCGCGCCGCGAAGTGTACACTTTGCTCGTCAGTAGTCTTAGATATTCGGATTAACGTTTTTCAACGCCACTTTGTGATTGACTTGTATGTACACTCTTTTAAGAGCTACATAACAACTATTACATCGTATTATAGGAATACACATCGATTAGAGTCAACAGTTGATTATACGTCGACTTATATAGTCAACAAATAGGTCGGCACCCGTACCCACGGGTCGTCGCCTATAGGCGACACTCGTACACACAGGTCGTACACATTTCAGTGTACGCATTAATTGAGCTGTATAATACAGGATTTATCTATTCATCGCAAATAATAACTAAAACTATTTCGATACGTTAAAAGAAATGCAATTTCAGACGCTATTAATACGAAGCATTAACAAATAAAACTTCAAGCTGTAATAACTCAAAAATGTAAACATGCAACGTTGGTGCACTTTTCTGCAACCAGATATTTCCTCGATGAAACAGATACGTGGAAGGTAAAAAATAGTTGAAACCCAATAATTTCGATGTTTGAAGAACTTTGTTATAGCAGAAATATATCTGTAGTATTTACGTCATATATGACTGACATATCAACCGATATAGCAGTTTCCATATCAATATTTTATTCAAAATCTTCCTGTTCCAAATAGAGCTCTAGCAGAAACACGTTATTTTTAATAGGAAAATTCTGTCCGTGTGCACAGGTCGATGTTCTAGCATTTATAGACTTTTTTCCGCGGGTAATAAAACAGCTCCCAAGAGACTTTCTCTTATTTTTAACACAGATACTCTATTCTCGTGACTGCGTCGATATTAATACCATTAGATAATCGCTTTAAACGGATATGTTAGGGACACATTATTTTTAACGAAGAATGCTTTACTTTCCAAAGCTACATCACGCATCACTTTCATAATATAATACCTTCACAACACATCACTTTCAAACAACAATATTTTCACTGTTAAGTAAAACATTAGGCAACGAGGATATTGATATAGTTTCTTTCGCGTTTCCATTGGCTCTAGCTCAAATGCAGCAGCTCTAAAATTGACGTGAAATTCTCTCGAAATGCTCCGACAACACCTCCGAGAAAAATCCACTGCTCTTCATAGCCGAACGCTATAGCAACTCCAAAGACACTCTCGAGTTAAAATCCCCTGTCCACGAACGGCATTAGGAGCCAGCAGGATCCGAAGGTCAGCCCGCAACGGCGACCCCAGCCCGGTTCCCAAACTTTCATTCCACTCAGCCTCGTTTCCATTTGTCTCGGACATTTCGCTACAAATGTCCAGAACAATGGAGTCCAGGATAGCACGTAGCAGAGGTTTTCGATCTTCCAGCTAACGCTCTAGCCAGCCAAACCGAGGTTCCTGGAAACCGTGCTCGGAAAAACCATCGAACATAGCCTCGGAAATAGCTAGCAGAGAGAGGAGAGAGAGATAGAGAGAGAGGGGGGACAAACAAGCAAGCAACGCAGGACCGCGGGACAAAAGCCATCGACCCGGAGAGCCAGCCGGCTGTCGGAATTTCACAGGCGACGCCCTCTCGATTGTCCTGGAACGGACGCTTGACACTTGGCGCGTATCGTTACGACGTTCTGCCCCGTGGTTCCGAGCTGCCCCCTTCCGCAACCGAAGCGTCGCGACGCGGAAACAACTCCTTTGTATACGATTTTTTTCCCTGCTCCCAGCATCCCCGTTTCTGGATACGTTGCGGCGGCGCTCGTCCTGGCTGGTCGTGGCTAAGCATCGCCGGTTTACGAGCCCCCGTAATCCTTCCACGCTGTCTCAGAACCGTTCCCAACGACTGACGCCGATTTTAGTCGGCAACGATAAACCCTCGTCCACCGGTTTAACGATCTGCCTCTGCGATTCGCGCGAGCATTCTCTACAACGAGTTCTCGAATGGATCGCTTAGGGGTGAGGTCTCTTTGAAATGTTTTCTTGGGGCGGGTGGGGAAGTTTCGTTGGGGATAGTCCTCGCCAGCAGAATTTTATAGAAGGAGTAGATAGTCGGATAAGGTGGCCAGATGTGACCCTCGAACAAATTGATTTTTGGTAAACCACTCAAGAGGAACCCCTCTTGGCCAAGATTCAAGTCGGCACCCTCATTACATGGTTAGTTACAGGGGCTAATTCTATTAATAGATTATGCTCTATTGTTATTATTGCATTCTATCCCTTCTATTTTACCTAACTATACATTATGAAATTGTTTTTGAATTTGCTACCTAATCACGATATTCTGAATTTTGATGGAAGTTTTAGTTGAATTGAATAGAAGGAATAAACTAGCCTGATAATTCGATTTGATTGTAACAGTTTTTGTTTCTTGTATACCTTTATGTACTTTCATTTCTAAACCTTGATAACAGGAGGAACAAATTTCGTTTCAATTTAGAAGAAATTAGACGTTTATATTTAATAGATTATGTAAAAAATCTTCATTGCGAGTCCGACTCGTCGTTTTAGTGCATAGGGATTTACATACATTATATGATACAGCTGAATTACTCATATCGTATTAGATTATAATATCTATAATTAGATATTATGCAAACTGTAATATATTTTTCAACTGGATGATTTTTTAACATATTGCATTAAAATTTTATTCTTTAATCGATTACAAATTGATTCATATTTCCGAATAATCAAAATAGAAAAGCATTACGTACGAGTTAAATCGAATTGAAACCAAATCAGAAAATTCATTCAATGGAAACCATTTGTACGTAAGAGTAAGAAAAATCTTGCACTGTCTTTTATACCACACTTAGACATTTAGCAATTTACTACGTAAATTTACCTACCAAACAACAGTGATATGTAAATTTGTGGCCTCAAAGACGTCATTCAAATGCAATGCATTAATATAGAACATATGTCTCACTAACGAAAAGGATATAAGGTACAAAAGATTAAAAAGCTTTAAGCCCTTGCCATACTATTAGGGTATCCCATAAGTTTCTTCCCTTTTTTGATACGAAACGAATACACGATATTTGTTGTTTAAGGTGGATTTATTATGTTATATACGAACCGTTCTGTTCTATAACCTTCTTCCATCTCTCAGGAAGCGTCATTATGCCCACTTTCCAAAACTGTTGAAGGTTATTTGCAAAATATTCATCTAGGTGCGCTTTTATTTCGCTTATGGATTTGAAAGATTTACCGCGGAGAAAATTTTTTAAGAGGAGCAACAAGTAATAATCGGATGGAGCAAGGTCTGGGGAGTACGGAGGATGAGATAGAACGTCCTGTTATGCCGTAAGAAGAAGGAAAAGGATCTTTCGAGACTCCATAGTCTTCCCTGCTGGATGGTTAGAGTTTTTAATCGGAATAAGCCACAAACGGGGTTTTACAAAGAACTTTATTATAAAGTGAATATCACGCGGAACTACATATTGTCAAACTGAGCCCGAGCATGGCGAAGCATGCACTTTTATACCCTCGCACAAGAGGAGTCACCGGACTTTGGTCACCTATACCCGATGCAGTTTCCAGACTGAAGAGGGGATAAAGCGTGATCTATGTTTTTGGTGACGCAGTGTTTTGGCAAAAGTGACATACAGATCAGCCTAATCGGTGACTCACGGTAAATGTTTGGGGTACCGCATTACAGTCCGAATCAAACTGTAATAATTTTTCTCTTACGGTCAACACAACATGCGGTCTTACGTTGTCGTGGTGGAAAACGACGCCTCGCCGGTTCGCCAATTCTGGCCGTTTTTCTGCTATGGCGGCTTTTTCATTCATCCAGTTGATTGCAATATTTGTCAGCATTGATCGTAGCACCTTGAGGAAGGAGCTGGTAGTACACAACACTTTTCCAGTCCCATCAAATGCACAAAAAGACCTTCTTCGGATGAAGTCCAGGCTTCGCAGCAGTTGAAGGTCAATTTTCCTTAGACCAAGTGCGTTTTCGATGCACAATTTGGTATAAAATCCAAGTCTCGTTTCCAGTGACAAGCCTCTTTAAGAAAGGATCCCTTTCATGCCGCTGGAGAAGCAAATCGCACGTAGAGACGCGGTTCATAAGGCTGGTCTCCGTTAATAGGTGTGGAACCAAAACTTCATATCAATTCGCATATCCCATCTTGATTAAATGCTTATGTAACGTGGCATCCACTGTCTCACGCACACTATACCGCAGATTTTCAGTGAGCCCAGTTTTGATAATGCACGTATCCGTCGTTGCTGGGCGGCCGCTGCGGTCTTCATATTTCAACTCGAAATTGCGAGCTCTAAATTTTTTGAGCCAATTGCGGATGGTCCTAATAGTCGTAGTACCGCTTCCGTAAACGGTGCAAATCTCGCCTGCAGTGCCGTTTGCACTATTGCTTTTTTAAAAGCAATGAAGCATAACATGCCGCAAATGCTTCTTTTGGCTCTCCATATTGAACGGTGCAGAAAAAATTTTAAAAGAGACTTTATCACCAACGAAACGTACTTTGAAAGAGCTCTGGGACGACTCAAGCCTATGCCATAAACGTCTAAGAGATAAGCCTCCATATTTATATAAATACAGCCACTTAGATTCACTCATAGCGTAGCGCGGAAGGAACTTATGGGACATCCTAATATTTTTTTATAGTTACAAGGATGCGCACTTTTTCTACTGCACTAATTTCTTAGAAGGGAAAGAAAAAATATTTATTGCATTTGTCTACATTTACTTAAATGGATAAATACCGACGACAAGAGGAGAGAATTCTATTCCGACTTTTAAAAAAAACGAATTAACAAATATACTTAACAAGATATTAATAGAAATCTCTTTGACGAGCCAGACTCGTCGAAATATCATTACAGAATAATATCTAGAATCTTTATGCGATGTTATAAGACTGTAAAAGTTCAGGCAAGACAGATACATCGTCAGGCCGCAGACGACAGAGCTCATCAACGATCACCGGAGAGTTGAATCTCCAGAATGGCATAACGCGTCCGCCGAGACTCGCTAGATATCGCGCGATAGTAATCGCAGTGGGAGTGGCTGGTTGCAGCATCGTCGACCCGGAAACATTTAACGGCTTAAACACCACTACAATCGAGCCCGTCTCGACTCCCTGGAATTCTGCCGCGCCGCTGACGCCGCGAATTGCTTCGAATAAAATATTAATATTCCACCGGCCACCCCCTCAGCCACCCCCGTCTCAACGAGGAAATCGTCGAGACGCGACCGCGGAAAAAATGAATGAACTGCAAAACGCGTTACCCGTGGTAAGCTGCCGCTATTATTTTCGGCGACCCAACCCTTCCGCACACTCGGCCCGCTAAATCCTCCCTCTATTACGGTTATCTACAGTGCATTAAGTCTCGCTATCGCGACGGTTTTACTATCGTTTCTGGGTCCACTATCGTTCGACGTTGCACGGTTCTCGACGATTAAATATGCAATTACGCCTGTCTGCATCGTTAGACCCCTTGGCTTGACAGGGGTTATGCTTGTCGCCAAATTTTCATGGCTTAGCAGTCATTTTTATTAGTCATTTCTACCATTTATTTCTATTATTCATTTCTACCACTCATTTTTATTATCCATTTCTACCATTTACTTTTATCTTTCACATTTAACATTTATTTTTTACATTAATTTTTACCATATTTTTCCACTACTTTTTATCATTTATTTTTCACATTTATTTTCATTATTTATTTTTATCGTTTATTTTCGCCATGTATTTTCACCATTTTTATTTGAGTGCAATTTAATTATTGAACCGGGAATGTTGTTGAATATTTTATATTGCCGCGTATGTTTCACATTAGCTTTCATATGCATATTTATGAACTACATTTAGTGTTACGTTTAATTAATATAAACACATTTTTACAAAACAACTTTAATAGTTTCTCTCCAACTTAAAAATATCAAGATGCCATAAATGAATAAATGTCTTCAGTATAATTGCAAAGATTATTGCAATTAAAAAATGAATAAATACCGTGAGCATAAATATTAAAGTACGCAGCAGCAAAAATCAGCGAAAATGTAGAGTTCGAAGTATACATTTGTAACAGGAATTGGCTGCAGAATTGGCAACGGCTGCGATCGTTCATTATAATAAGTCATCGCAGTAGTTTCAAATGCAGATAATTATATCCGTAGCAGGTACGTTCGACCGATTGGATCGTCGGCCGGAAATTCGACTCCGAAACGGTCGTCGGACAGATCTCGTTAAAACGCGGAAATGTCGATCGAGCTGCCTCTCGAGTCTCGAAGATTCCCCGGTTATGTCAGGCGTTCCTCGCGGAAAAACGAATGTTCCATCGTGCATAGTTGTCCGCCGGTGGTATTGCCGAAACGAGCTCGCTCCGTTTTCCCCCGGTTTTCATTCTTTCGGCGCCGTCATTGTCCCGCGAGAGTTTTTATACGCGCGTGCGCGGATAATCTGTTAACTGGGCCATTTCTGCACCGCTGGAAAATTCGTAATCCGTAACCACTCGATCTTCTAATCGACCGTGCTACAATTCATTTCACTCATCGCCACGGAACGATCAGACACCGTATCCGTTATAAGCAATACGAAATCAGTCATCGCGTAACAATTATTATTTTTTAATCGAATATTTTTCGTTGTAAATGATAATTTTAAGCTATAAAGAATCTGTTCTACTGCTAAAGTTATTCCTAAGGTGAAAAATCTGTTTGAGTTAATCGTAAGAGTTAGAAGAAACTCTATTCTGATTGTTAAGAATAGTTATTAAAAGAGGAAAATTTATTTCGACTATTTACAAGTTATAACTAGACCGCGGACCTTTATGCATAATATAAACATGATAAAATTGAATGTCTCCAAATGTCACTCCCTAAAATTCACAAGGAATAGAAATTTAATAGAGTTCTCCTATTACATCGGTGATACACCTTTAATGAACCGAAATACAGTTTGCGATCTTGGAATTCACTTCTCCCAAACACTTTCCTTCGCCGATCACTTCTCCCATCTCACAAACTCAGCATCTCTGGGATTCCTAATAGACACTCCACAGGTTTCAAAAATCTGACTACCCTAAAAATTCTTTACGCATTGCTAGTTCTCCCCCATCTTCAATATGGTTCACAAATATGGAATCCTCGCCAACAGTGTTATATCGATAAGTTGGAAACAATTTAGCACAAATTCTTAAGATTCGGTTCATTTAAAATTGGAACACCCATACCTTATTATTCACACCATTATGAACCTATCCTTAATACCATGAACATGAGTACACTCAAACTAAGAAGAACTTTGGCAGACATTCTTTTCATTTTTAAAATTATTAACCAAATATTCGATTGTCCATCCATTCTAGAACTTATAAAACTAAAGGTTCCTGCTAAAGCAATACGGTCAAAAGAATTATTTCACGTAGATTATTTTAAAACCAATTTGGAATCTCAGAATTTTATAACCAGAGCATTAAGAACAGCAAATAGAGTTAATACAAAAATCGACTTCCTTGGCAATTCATTGAGCCAATTTGCAAATGCAGCAACTCTAGCCATTAAAACACACCCTCTGTAATTACTTCATGACACACCCTTATATTATAATTTTTTATTTATATTATTTAAATGTATTTCGGACTTTGTATATATACAACCGCTATGTAACACAAAAGTGTCTTACTAGCCCGTTAATAAAGGATAATAATAGAAATAATAATAAAAATTGCCATACGTACGAGCCAAGCACAGTATCTTTTATCTTCTCTAGCAATCTGAGTAACTTTAAATTAATACATTAAGATTCTTTGTTTCTGGTAATCTTTCCGCTGTTCTAGATTACTCGTTTCAGTCATAGTTATCAGCAGTATAGTTATCGATGACCAAAAAGATAGCTTTAATTTCATTCGACCTACCAAAATTTCAGCATTATTGCTGCCTATGTTTCAGCACTGTGGCAGGACAACTGTATGTCGAAATTGATAACAATCGATATCAAATTCGAGTAAACATATTCAGCTCGCCGCTGACCATAGACCGTATAAATACGCATTCAGTTGATACATAAAGCTTTTGATTCTGTCGGTTCATTCAGATAGGCACGGGAGATAAACAAAAGGAATATATTTTATATTTAACAAAAGTAATTATTATATTTGTTCGTTAGTCCGGGTCTCATCGCTAATGCCAACTTATAATATGTTCTCCGCAAATTTCTAGATCCAATCCCATTATTCCGTGCACGTTGCCATAGATTATATCGCGTCGACGCTCATCGACGATTGTCGGCCAAGCTCCGATTCATTTTGAACAGCGATTATTAATCGCACCTGTGTGAGAAGAATTAGTTGCGGAGCGCATGGAGAACGTTGTGATGAATCGTCGATAGAGCAAGCGAAATAATTCCTTTTCGGACGGAAAAGCAGCGGGAAATTGATAGGATTTTGATGGGATTTATTATTGCGTGATTAGTCTGGGCTAATTTCACGTTCAGCGTGAAATATCTATTGATAAATAGATTTATATTCTCTATTCTATTTTAAATAGAATAGCCCCCGTTTTGTCAATACTATACTGAATCGCTCGTAATATGAGACTTCATAATAATTTCAACTTCACGCTCGACTAAAAATATTATAACAAGAAAAATTAACGTACCTGAATGGTAACAAAGAATTGCGGGGCTACCCTATACTACCGCTCTTCAAATAAAATTAATCCCTCGAGCGAAAGTTTAATAAAATCATCCACAAGCATTGTCTTCGTGTCAAGAAACTGTAATCCATATCTTCGTTATTGTTATTCTTATTATTATTCATTTAAGCGACGAAGAATCTCTTTGGGAAACATACGACAAATATTTTCCATAATCAGCTGTCAACAGAAAATATGTATTTATGATCGACTCATTCTTGACGGTTTATAAAAATTGAACGAGCGTTAGCGGTTCGAGGCAGTTCAAAGGGTGCGGATAAGATCGGAAACAAATCGCGAGCTGTGTTATTTATTTCGTCGAGCAGCTCGATGAAATCGTTTCGTAATCGAGGCGTCGGCCATGATGCTTCCGCGCGAGGCAAGAAACTACCGGCTGGAGACGAGGTGCTCACTTTATCGGCGATGCTATCGAGAATACATCGAATTCCCATTTTTCGTCTCCTCCTTCATTTTCGCGTTACGCTCCTACACCTGCACCAGCGGAAAGAGAAAAAAAATCAGAGAGAAAGTGTTTTGTATAAATGATTAATACAGTGCTGCGATAATATCCATGCAATTGACTCTGAATGTATTCAAACATTACTTCATTTTTCGAAACATAATCGCTGCTTAAACTATTTTAAGTAGGAGAAATCACACGACAACTAAACTGACCTCATCTTAAAAATTGAAACATCTGTTTTCGCAACTCTCTATCTATTTTCTTCTGAGATTTTTTCGTCATAGAAAAATAAGAAAATTGTTCTTAGAAGCGACTCTATAAAACTAGATGTACTAGATGTACAGAACAAAAATGATGATCAAGATCGGTCGTACGAAAAGAAGTAGAATAATTCTCTTTTTTTTTACATTTGTCTTTTTAGCAATGTTGGCATTAGAAAGATTGTTGCATCGGAGATGATTGAATAAATTTCTTAATTCAAGCGTACATTGCAACTAAAAGTGAGGGAAGGTTAAAATAAATCCAAGCTTGTGATTTCTATAAATCAACGAAAGTTTTTCCGTTCTAGTGCTCGCTAGGTTCAGTATAACTAAAATTAATAATGCAGTTGCACTATAGATTTTGATCGTTTTCACGATTGCACAGTCGAAACGATGTTTCGACTTCGAACGCCACCAAACACGATTTCAGCAGATACATGCTTGTTCCAAATAGCACCTCAATTCTCGTCGCGTTTTCAGCAGCAGTCGTTTAACCGGCTAAATCGCGGCGAAAGTAATTTACAGAATGCCGTGAACGGTCGCCAGTTGCCATTTGAAAAGACAGAAATTCCTGGGAACGGCGGAGGGTCCGCGTCTTAATGAAACCGCGGGGTAAAAGCCCATGAAATTTCAACGGGCCAGCTCGTAATTCGCTGAACGAGCAATCCGACAACCGACAGACAGTTATGACCGCGCGCGGTCCTTATGATGTTCCACGCTCCTGCCTGAGTAATTAATAAACACTCGCCTTGATTCGGCCCGATTGACCCCCTCCCCCCCCGTACGTTTCCTTGCTATAGGTTTAGTGTCTGCAAATATTGCTTTTAAGAAGATATTCTAGAAAAAATTGTGTTTTTGTTCAATTTTCTCCAGAGTTCCTTGCGAAGGAATTATAATACCTTTTGCAAACAAATTGGCAAACGTTGGAATAATATTTGAAAAAACACTTTTGGCTCAAGAATGTTAAAATTGATGATACTAAATACTCTGAAGCACAGTTGAATTTCAAATATATTATCAAATAATTATTGCGAGTTCGGCTTTAGTCGGAATAAAAAGCAAATCTGATGTTATTAGCATTTAAGCATTGAAATAGTAAAAAATAATAAATTTCCGTTCAGGGAATTATTGAAAACACAAAACAATAGAACAAGGGATTGAACGAGTATTCTGTCGAACAAACTTTAGAGTATTTTCAGACGGTAACTGCAATAGCAATTGATTCTAATTATTCAATACTACAATTACCAGTACCTGAAAATAACTGGTTTCTTATTTTTTTCATTTACAGTTACTGAAACTATAAAAACCTCTTTACAAGAAACTTGTTGAGAAACTTCTTTATTTAAGTATACATCAATTGAAATGATACGAAATTTAAACAAATCTTTACGTAAATTCTCAGGTTCTTTTATAAAAAATCTGGAGAAGTCAATACTCCTTACACCAATTAGATAATTCTACCTTGTGAACATAAAATAATAATGCAATTAATTTTTCTTAAAAGAGACAATATATTTTAATCGTAGTTGGGACTCAAACGTCCTATTGTTAACAAACTATAACAATGTTTAGAGTAGGAATGAACATAAAAACGTTTCATCGCTCCGGAAGAGGAAAGAATATAGTGTCCTCAGCTTCAGACAAGTCTCAGACTGATTATAATTACGAAACGTTCAAAATCTTTCCTTTAGTCGCAGATACTTCAGAAATGGAGAAGAATAATGTGCATACATATATATGTACACATAGAAGATTGGAGAGCAGAGAATGGAGGCAGGAATTCGAAACGTCAACGAAAACGATCTCGCGTGAAGGAGGACTCTGGTTTCGGGTCTCAACAGAAGTAAGCCTCGATTCGCCTCCTCCTCCTCCTCCACCTCCTCTTCCTCATCCTTCCCTTCTGTCTCTTCCTCTTCCTCGGGTTCCAGTGTATTGAAGTGTCTGCCGAGTATCTCAATCTGTTTATTCGATCCCGTCGGTTCGTCTGGATAAAAGACGAAACCAGGGAATGTATCCCCCGACGCGTGTTTTGCTTAGGCTCGTTCCACCATCCAATCTAGCCGAGAGACAGTCAAGGAAAACGTAATCTTTGACTTGGCTAACTCTGAGAGCGCCCGAGAACACGTACACTGTCAGACGTTTCACTGCACCAATTCTAATCTCTTCCTCTGCTCGATTGGTCTACTGTTACCGAGATCTTCTACGATAGCTACGACGTGACGACCGGAACTCTCAGCATGCTTCTACCATAGACACGGAATTCAAAGATCTCTAAATAGTGTATGAAAATCTATACTAATCTTCGGACTGGGTATTTTTATGCAAGATGAAACTTGTCGCCATATATCTTAATCATTTTAATGTGTTGAACGTAATGCAATAGTATGTTTAAATTTTTTTAATGTTTTCACTGTATTTAATTTTTAACTGATATAATTATTCTTACAAAAGTGGCTAGTATACTGGAGGCCAAATAATTGTAATTGTTGATAAATAATTGTAATTGATCAACTTTATTTTGCTCTTAGATAGCGTGTAAGATTTAAGTGTTAATTTAATCCACTCATTTTCGACATAAAAGGATCAGATCCTAGTTTAATAATCCATAGTTCCATAGTTCCAATTCCGCACGATTCAACGTCTCCGGAGATCGTTGCAGCCAAATGAAGTCTCCGGTGCAATTTCAACTGATTAACACGTTGACGACCAGATCGGTCGTAGATGGACGACATTATTCTTTGATCAAGTTTAGAAGCTTTACATAAAACACTCGAACAACTTTCTTCGAACTTCTAGCAAGCAATTAGATGTCATACTTAATCTACTGAACATTCATATTATTCACTACTTTAAAACGAAAGAAAATTTGATTTTTCTGATATCAATGTCTAGGAATGAAAGTCAATGAGGAATGAAAAATGACAAAGTCTTAATCGATACAATTGTGAAGGAAATCGTGGCGCAAGGTATCGACGAAAGTATACTTCCCTGTTGTGTGCTGTACATGTTACCGGCAATGTATGAAAAGCCGGCATTCTATAGAATGTCTAGGCATTGTATATGTATAATGCCAGGCATTTTAAGGCACCGTATGAAATATGAGAATGATTACATACTTTCCTTAAACATTGTACGTAATACCTAGACATTCTATAGAATGGTAAATGTTATTTAGGCAAAATATGAAGAAAGGTCCTGATAAAGCTATGTCAAGATTATGTTAATGAAATATGAATCGCTTCATACATGTGGGATTCCCCTATCGCGAGTCTTTCGAACGGATATCTCGGTTGAGGAATCACTCAATTTAATATTTTAAATAAAGGAATTGATATATTTAGTCTAGTAAAAGTGCAAACGATGTTTGACGCTCTGACTGCCTAACATTCTTCCTTTTTATTCTCACTCTCGCGATCACTTCATCGCCCCTCACGCGCTCTCACGCATTCAAACACACGCAGTTCACTCACCACATGTATACTGACCCAAAACGCTGGGCATTATTCAGGGTGGGGCATTTTAAACAGGTCACCTGAATATTTCGCTTGTTTTCGAAGATAGGAGAAAATGCATTAGACCAAATTTACTTGGTATCGGGGGGCTCATCATCTGGTATTACCAATTTTTCTGTAGGTGGAAGCGTCAAGGAGATATGAAGGTCAATTCTGTTTTTTTAAATGGAACAGTAAGTTTCTTTATTTATATTCTGATAGAGTGTTTCAAGACGAATACAATGACCTATTATGAAGGTCATTCAAGGCCACCCAAAGTCAACTGTCAGAGAGAACTGATTATCTCAAAGCACACTTCGAATACTTGGATACTTCGATACTGCTACTGCAAGTGTTCAAAATGGCGACCTTGGACATGGATAAATAGTCTAAATCATTGCAATACTGATGTCACTGCCTGGCAAATTTCATTTGTATCTATTACAGAGCAAGCTCTTCTTATACGTTCATGCATGTCAAGTTTGGTAGTTGGTTTTCACGGTACACTTCTGCCTTTAATTTTCCCCACAAATAAAGATCTAGAGGTGTCAGGTCTGGGGATCATGCTGACCATTTGTTATTTGACGATCGTCCTATGTATATAAAAATCTCTGAATTTTCTATTTAGAAATTCTGTAACGTTGCTTGCTGACTGTGCAGGACATCCGTCTTGCTGGAACCACATGGATTGCCGTATGTCCAGTGAAGTGTCTTCTAACAATTCTGGCAAAACGTCTTCTAAGATTTTGAGGTACTTACTACTATTTAGCGTGCCATCAATAAAATATGGATGTTGGGGGGCCGGGAACGCGCGGACGGCCCTGAGCCCAGTTACTTGTCTTTGCCGGTGTGCCTTTGTCTAGCTGCGCCTCGTGGCACTTGCGAACGCGCGCCTCGGCCACTCTTTCTGGGGAACCCGACAGGACACTACTAACTCAACAATGAACCAATTTTTGTATTATGAAGAAGGCCGCACCAGACGTTTACAGACCAAGGTTTTTGTTTGTCGACTTCTCTCAACCATCGCGGATTATCTACTGACCAGTAGTGCATGTTGTGACGATTAACTGCTCCATGGTTTGTAAATGTAGCCTCATGGGTAAATAACATTTTACTCAAGAACATTTCATCGTCTTGTATTTTTCGTAAGCCCCATACACAAAATTGTAAGCGTTTTGTATAATCGTTTTCAGTTAATTCTTGATGAAATGATATGTGGAACGGGTGAAATCTGTTAGCGTGTAGTATTCATAAAATACTTCGTCGACTGATCCCACTTTCGCGTTCCAGTTGTCTTGTACTAGCATGTGGATCTTGTATTACAGCTGCAACAATACTTATCGAGTTTCTATTAAATTAAACAATGTAGACGAAAATAACAGACTCGATGTTGATGAGTTTCGGAACAGGGGACTCTGTGAATAGATTGACAAACGGTAGAAACAATCAAAAGACGTGCGAAGGCAAGTTCAACCGCTCGTGCATTTGTTCTACTCTCACTCGCTCTGTAGCCGACCGACTGCAAGTACCGTGTCACGCGCTTCTCCGTAATAATATTATAAACATATATCTATTGGTGATAAATAGTGGCTATAGTTGTAAAGGAATACCTCAATTCTTACATACACCTACACAACACTCGACGATGGCTCGACCTTTGGTTGTTAAATGTGGACAATACTTCAGGAAATGCTAACACGTTTTTCACGAGGCGTGACGGCCTTTTAATAATATTGCCATTACGGTAATTTGGTGTTATTGGAGTCTGTGATTTTGTGAAACATGTCGCGTAGATGAACTTTGAAGGGGTCTAATTGCCTCGTTTATGGTTTGGAAATGCGGATGGTTGCAGTGACATAGCATACAACAAGGTATTCTTTTCTGAAAACGGAACACGTGCATATAATCTGCTCGAAAGAATAGAGACCTGGTCTTTGACGCTTCGAATTCTCGCTCGGACAGGTGGAAGACGAATCGGCAGACGGAAAGGCAAACGATCACGGATAAGAGAGTTGGTGCGGCAGGTAGGCGGTTTTAGCGCGTTAGAGGCGGCATCGCGGTGAATCGCGGCGGCAAAAACCGACGATAGCAGATATTGGATTCGAAATGTCGAGCAGGCAATATCCTCGAGGCCTGCCTTTGCGCGCGCCCCCCTGTCAGGAAACCTCGTTGTACGGGCATACTGGAATGGAGCCATGAAAAACCGTGGGTTTTGCATGCCGAACCGCATGCGCTCGATATTCCGATATCCTGATATCGGCTGATGCCGCGCTCGTCTCTCCGCCCGTCTCTCCTCCTCTCGCCCCGCCGCGGTCGCGAGGAGTGTTTCTTCCCGAGCCGACGTCTTCGCCCACGGGATGCACACGCTCTCCTGTCTCGATGGAATTTATTATCCCTTTCGCGATCTACCCCGCAGTTCCCAGCATGGACAGCCGCCGCGAACCTCCGTCGTCAAACTCCTCGACACTTTCTCCTCCGTCGGCTTTTCTCCATCGCATCGACGTGTTTCCGGAGTTATTCAATATTTCTACGGTAACCGCGTTCTATCTGATCGCCGAGTCGACTACCAATGCAAGATTTCTCCTCCCACGATCTTGGCAGCCGTTCTACCGTGCCGGTCGGCGCTCTTATTCTTTCGAATAAACAAGTTCCGACCGGGCTTTGCGGTTCCTACGTGATTCCGCTGGGTCCCTTCGGATATCGTGATGTTCGATTTTATTTATTGTTCCAGCAGCTGTGAACTCTTCGACTGTTCCACGACGGATCCTATCGGCGCGGTGCTATCGAACCGTGATTTCTTGGAACGTCTATACAGATACTACTGTGATCAAAAAGTAAGGTGAAATTGTCATTTAAAACTCCTGGGCATTAGGAAGGCAGGTAAATTTTTTTTCCTAGGTTGGTAGGACTGTCTATAACATTTCCCAAGCGTCTGTTTGTCAACAGGTTTAATTATCTCCGAGTTACACGTGTTTTTGTAAACAATCAAAAGTGAATTTTTCGATTTTTACAATGGGTGATTTTGTTGAGCAAAGAACTTGCATCAAATTTTGTTTGCGGAACGAATATTCTTGTGCGGACACGTTGAAAATGTTGCGGAAGGCCTTTGGTGATCAAACTATGGCAGAAAAAAAACGTTTACAAGTGGTAGAACGAGTTGAAAGCGGGCCGAGAACGCGTTGAAGACGAACCGCGGTCTGGACGACCATCAACGTCTACCGACGAGGGCCACGTCCAAAAAATCAAAGATTTGGTGCTTGGAAATCGTCGATTGACAATTAGAGACAATTAAGAATATTATTTGAGCGTTATGCGTCGTTTGCGTGAAGCTATTCGTCTGAAACAGCCGGAATTATGGGCGAACAACTCTTGGTTCCTTCATCACGATAATGCACCATGTCATACTGCATTGGTTCTTCGCGACTTTTTTGATAAAAACTCGACTCATATCGTTCCGCAACCACCGTATTTGCCTGATTTGACTCCGTGCGACTTCTGGCTATTCAGCAAACTCAAAAGGCCAATGCGGGGACGCCGTTTTGACACGATTGAGGAGATAAAAACCGAATCGAAAAGGTCTTGAAGCCTATACCGGAAAAAGACTATTCCGCCCGTTTCGAGGACTGGAAAAAGCGTTGGCAAAAGTGCGTTTTTTTCGGACGGCGATTACTTTGAAGGGGATGAAATTGATTTCTAAGAATAAATAAAGAATTTACATTTTATAAACATATTCACCTTACTTTTTGATCGCAGTAGTACATTGAACTGAATCATTTTATGATTATACTTCCCTTTCAAGCGCGATTATATCCGCTTTTGTTATTCTTCATGGGCTGACTCATGTTCTTTCGTTCTACATGTGTAAATTCATCTTATTTTTCCTTATCGTTACTTGCTTTGTACTTTCTTTATTCATTTTTTGTATTCTGGTTGGTATTTACATTGTTAGCTAAAGAGTTTTCCGTGAATATTTCTATGGAATAAATTTATTATTGTTATTGTAAATATTATAAATGCATACAGGATCTAAGAAACTCTACTTGTTTGCTCAATATACCTGTTGGAGACGGTGTGACGCGCCTACAAAACATGGATCATAAACACATATTTTTCAAGACAAGAGAGCACCACGCCAATTGAAGTTCTAAACCCCATACAAATTCCATAGGCTAGACAACGATGTAGATAACGCCCTTTATTAAAAATAAAGCATTTCCGCTTCAAGGAGAAGATATCATTATTCTGTGCGATCTTTCGTCCGAATTTGCGTTCGAGTTGTATGCATGTCACGTGTATGCGAGCGGAGTATGCGAGTTCAGGGATCATCGCGATCACGGCACCTCGATCGTGACAATTGACACAATAGATGAACTTCTAAAGGCAAGCGGTTCGCAGAAACCATCCGCGAATCCTGTCGAGTACGAGAGAATCAACAATCAAGAAGTGTTGTTGCCAACTACATAAGCGCACCTTACAGCAGTCAGCTTTTTCTTGCGTGATCGCAGAATTTTCCGGCAGTTTTGCAAACACGCGATTCTCTCAGCTCGCGCGCGTTTCTTCAAATACTTAGTGTTCGGCGTGATAAAACAAGTTATACGCGGGTTTTCACCACACGAAGCCGTCTCGTTTCTTTGACTTTTTTGAATTCGCGTATCTCGCTCTGCCGCGAGATGTCACTCTTCCTTTTTTCCCGGTCCGACTTTTACGCGCCGTACATCCCTCTTTGTCGCACACCGTTCTTTACCATACACCGAACGTGTCGGCTATCCTGGTCCAGAAAACGAGGGCCGCGTCGAACTCGTCCTCATTTAATTTACGCATCACAATACGCGCTTCTTACACTGTACATATTTCGATTGCTTTCTGCACTTCTGCGTGTTCGTATGCGACTCTTGTAAATACTTTCGTTACTTGCACTCAGTTTGATTGCAGCCCTCCGTTACTTGATCTAATAAACCTGCAGGCGTTGTTCTGAATTTCTGTTAGTAAAAAATTGACTAGCGAATTATTCGCAGCGCCGATCCACACACCTCCCATCCGTTATGTCTACAACACCCGCAATCTAATATTACTGAAGTCGTTTTCGACGCCATTTATTACAACATCAGTTCACAGTTGATCGATAAAAAAGATTACTCAAACAGAATTTAACCATTGAGATATGTAACGTATAAATCTGCGGTTAAAAATTTTTCTCCGTTTTTTTGGGAAAAAATTCCGAAAGAATCTTCCAAAAATATAGATGCTATGGGACTTCATCTTTAAGGAAAATCATGATAAATCCTTCTGAACACGGTCACTACACTATTTTCTCGTTAGCGCGAACATTATTTACGACTTTTAACGCGTTCAACTATTATTACTGATATCCATTAACAGCCTCTCTTCTTTCACCGACGTTATTAAATGCTCAATGAACGTATCCAGTGTGTAATAAAACGCATAATCTGCTTCGAGCCGCAGCAGAACGCGGGGTTTAAAAGAAGAAGCGGCCGCGAAAGCAGAAATGAAAAGGTTCCGGGGAAATTCTATACAAGTCCGCAGAAACAGCCCCGAGGGATCGGAAGCATTTCTCGAAAGGATTAACTTCTCGTTTATGCGACAAGTTTTGCCCGCGACGATACAGCTTCCTCCCGCGACGCTCGCGTTTCCCTGCTCGTTCACGGCCTCTCCATCTGTGCCACTTTCGAAGTCCCCTGGCTACACACTTTCCTACTTTCGGCCGCGGTTCCGCCGGTCCCGCCCACGCCCCTCCCGCGTCAAGATTTCCGAACTTTTCTAGCTCGCGATGTGGGTCAGATTTTTCCATGAAACGCGCGTCGCGAGGGACACCAGGCTTTCTTTCTGCTCGCGGATTCTCCGTCGGCGGAACACTCGTTCCCCTATCTGGAAAATGTCTTTGTTCTCATATTCGATTCAGCAATCATTTCTTCTTCACCGGAATCTTTGTGCTCCGATCTTTAAACAATCTTCTTCCAGCGGATTGAATGTTTCACCGTTATAGTCAATTTTAAAAGCTCCCTTGTTTGTCTCTGAATTTTATGATGGCATTTAAACATTCTTTTAGCATACTTTTCGTTTTCATACTACATACTGTCTAAAATTCTTTGGATGATATTGCAGGAATTCATAGCAAGATAATTATGCATGCAAAGGGCTTGGAAGCTGTATATTATGGTACAATCAGTGTTAACAATTAATGTAACAAGTGATTGTATATATCATGTTGTACTTATCCGGTTAACCCTTCATACTCGAAGCCATTTTATCTCTAAATCTAGAATAGTTTTTCTCATCTACAGTGTTTCCATTTTATATGTACATATTGTGCTTATGAAATTTTTCAAATACAAGTAAATTTGATAATGTAGAAATTATTCTGGAACGTGACATCGCAATATTTAGGAGCACCTTAGGACATAATTAAAATTCTAAAGAGTACGTCAACTTTGAAAATATTGAGTGAATTAATCAATGTGCTTTTATAGAGTATCCAGTATTTATACTCGATATCTATAGTACATTTCATTGTAACTATCTTTTAAAAAAAAAACCTGACAATTTATAGAACAGTATCGTACCGTAAGAAATATTCTAAATGCTACAACGTTGACAAAAATACGAAATTTAATAAAAAAAGTTACATTGTTTACGCTAGTTCTGTGCGTACGATTGATTTTGTAAGGACTATTTAATAATTCACAAACTGCTGTTGCACTGATAGCAATATTCTAAATGTCAGAACATAGCATGCAGTACGAAATTCAAAGTAAAAGTCCCAGCGATTGTTAACCAGCGAAGAGTCAGACGAAAAACGTTAATTGCCGGTAGTCTTCGCGAGATAGACAGCGAGCGGCATGAACAATTAATCAAGGCTAAAGGCGTGAACCATCGATTTCTGAAACGCGCATATCTAGTTAGGAATTCTCCAGCCGCGGCGCTCGTAAAACCGACATCGTTGACGTTTCCGCGGCCGCGGCGTTGATACTGTTCCCGAATTGACGTACTACGGAATTAATAATTAATCGTCCGATCACGCGATACATTTTGAACGAGGCATCGGGCCGCATACAAATCGCGGCATTGAGAGGGGGTCGACGTTGAAAACGGCGCACGTTGTGGCGCGATTCACCCCGGTGAAGGTTCATAGCAACGGCACACCGTCGCGCGCGTGTGTTACACTTTCGAATTACAAGGCAGCGGCGTTCATTAATTCCAAGATCCGATGCGGGAGAGAGGATCGTGAACGAGCCGCGTAAACTTTGCTCTGAACGGCGCCCCGTAATCGATTCATCCCGCGAGACTGTAGCAATACCTTCTCTTGCGAGAGTCCCAATAATCTTGTACGAGAGCTCGTGTTACTGGGAATAATAATCTAATAATCGTTGCGGCTTATGATAGCGACTTAATGCGCACGAAGTGTTGCATCAGCCGTTTGTGAAATTCCTCGGTTTATCCGACTTTTGGAATTTTTCGGGGTTGCACCGTTCATGATATAAAAATGTTTTATAGGCAACATTATCCTGCGGATTTTCTATAAGTACGATGATAAATTATTTTGTAAGCTCGTAAATAACCGAACACGTTTAAGAAGAGTTTGAAGCCACTGAGATACGTTTCCCGTTTGCAAGACGGTCAAGTTCAAATGTATATAAGTCTGCTCAAGATGATGATATACAGTCAGTCCCATAAGTATTCATACCCTCATTGCTTATAAGAGAAATCTGTTGAAATCAAGGGATGCATGTAAAATTTTGCAATCAACTTTTTATTTTTAATGAACACATGTATAAAGTTTATTTATACCAAATTATAACAAAATTGATTAACTAATAACAAAAATATATTCATTTTACTCCTCGTAAAACGTAATAACAGTCCAGAAAAGTATTCATACCACGCTTAGCAGAGTCGATTTTGTTTTGTTACACCGTCATTTCACATCAAAAATTATTTCCACAGTTGACAGTCGGTTGGGTGATTGCCAACAAAGTAGTCTAGTTCGAAACTTTGTCAGGATAACATCAATAATCCGAAATGAGTCGAAAGAAGTCCGAGACTACTCTAGTGTTGCGCGGTGCGTTACAGTGTCGGCCTTAGTTGGTGACGATTAAATAACGCGCCTACTTCGCGATAAATTAATGTGTTGAGGATGTATTAGAAAGAACTGTGATGGAACAAGTGTGCCGTGATTAACAAGGTTTAATAATAAAGAACGAACAACTTATCACAAACTATAACAACTATGTACATAATGTCGGTTGTCAGACTAGATGAGAAATTACCGAGTGCAAAGTGCGAAGTGAAGAAGATACGCTTCTCATCTTCCGATTACGCTTTCCTGCGTATATGGTGTGAGTGGGGTCAGTATTTCATTGGCTGCTTAAATAATATTAAGATCAATGAATACTAGAAAGATGGCCAAAGGAGAAGGGACAGCAAAAATCTGGGAATTTTCTGGTTTCATTGTCTTCAAAGTCGCTGTCGCTGGCCCGTACCCCTGCTCACGGCCACATCTGGTAGGGGCCGCCGAAGGCCCCGCGGTGTTATAAAAAGACTACCTGAGGACCGTCATAAACGCAACTGCATAGGCCGCTCGCGACGCGACATCTAGAAAAGTGTAAAATAATTTTTAAATTACACCAAGAAGGCAAAAGTTATGTTGAGATAGCAAAAATAGTAGACAGAAGTAAATCGACGATTCAATTCATCATTAAACGGATAAAAACAAGTGATAGTTTCTTAAATAACAAACGTACTGGAAGACCGAAGATTTTAACAGTTCGAGAAAAAAATACTGTTATACGTGAAATGCAAAAAAATTCTCGAATTAGTGCGCCTAAGTTAGCTACAATGTGTAACGACATGTTCAGTGAGAAGGTTTCTGTTGAAACCTGTCGAAGAATATTGAAAAGTGAAAATTTACATGGTCGAACACCGAGGAAGAAGCCCTTCATTAGTGAAATTAACAGGACAAAGAGATTAGCCTTTGCGAAGGAGTACAGAAATCAAAGTAATACCTTTTGGAAGAAAGTTAATTTCTCAGATGAGTCGAAATTTAATATTTGTGGACGTGACGGAAGAGGAAAAGTTTGGAAAAAGCCTAATACAGAACTAGGATTAAAAAATTTACAACCAACTGTAATTTGGCGTAGCGGATGTAGCATTTTATCGCAAAATCTTACATGCGTCCCTTGATTTCAACAGATTTCTCTTATAAGCAATGAGGGTACGAATACTTATCGGACTGACTGTAGATATTATTCTAAAATTGTTTAAAAGTGTAGAATCACTACTTGTTACATGATTTTTGAAATTGATAACCGTGTTAGTCTTCGACGAAGTTACAGCAAAAATAGCTCGGCAATTTTCGAAGATTCACTTTCTTCAGGTTTACAGTATTCAATGCAACTAATGCCGCTTTTCAAGCAATATATATTAGAACCAGTCGAAAGCAACATCTTTTCAGTGGAAAATGAGCATGGGTTGCTACGATTTCTTCTGGTCGAATTATTCAACCACGAAGCGAAGATCGTCCTCGGTGACCGTAAAGGCGGGAAATTCGAATATAAATCGAGGTCTGGCCCGACGTTAACCGTTTTTTAATGTGGAAACGGTCGAAACCGTCTAACGGTCGAGCAGTTTACGAGTCGTAATCAGATTCCGGAATTTCTCGGAGTCGGAGTGGAAGGCGCCGGGAACGCTAACTTCTCCGTGTTTCAATTCTGTCGGAGCGTATCCTGTTTTCGAGTTACACTCGCCGTTTCACGCGATACGGCGTGGAGTTACGGATCGAGAGCGGTTTCAAACGTGAGCTGGAAAAACAGGGAATTTTCGTGCACCGCCGATCTCGATGTAATGGAACAGACGAAAACGAGGAAGGCGGGGCATGGGATCTCGAAATGATTAAAGCCTGCTCGCATTTCCCGTTATTACATTATGTAGAAAACGTACGTAGAATTTATAAATAAAACGCAAACTGCTCGAAATCAAAATTTATTTTGTCACCATCAAAATAGGACCCATTCGGTGCAATACACGCATGCTCTGGCTTGTGCTAGTTTTCAAAACATTTTTCAAATGTGGAAGAAAGTATAAGGTTTGAGTCGCCTCGATATACGTTCACCGAGATGCTATATCGAGTTTACGAAATAGGAAAAGGTCAATTGGGGTCATATTTAGTGAACACGGTGCTTGATTCGGCCTGCGATATTTTTCGCAATGTTACACCACGGTAGCTTATCTTAACGCTTTACCGACAGATTTTTATGTTGTCATCAAATTAGCATTAAACAATATTTACTGTATCTATTTTATTTATTTTATTTTATTTATTTTATTCATGACGAAAGGTGTCTAATATTTGAAAAATTATATATAAATACTTCGTAGTTACCAGTAGTAACCCACCAGTGGTTGATGCGACAATAAATAACTAATTAAAAAAAAAGAAAAAAAAAAAAAATTGGTATCTTTTTATTGAAAGCATATAAAAGCTTATACAAATAATAATTTCAATTGAAATCGTTATTACAGAATGGGATTTAAATAGTCCTACCGTGTCACGTGAATTAATAAATGATCACAGTAAAAATACAGCTATTGCAATACTACGTGATTCGGTCTAAAACTGTCCCACCATACATTACCCTAGATCAGAAATATAGGACATTTTTAATCCTACCGTGGCCCAAAGTGTTATAGCACATTATTTCAAAGTAGACGTTTCAAGCTTTAATTTGAAGAGAAAAAAAAATTATCATTCTACGATGTTTTTCCGCTATATTACCGTCAGTCATAGTTAACAAATTTTGATCTGAAATTTTTCTACGCCGCAATCTCTCCCAGCAGCAGACAATATATATCGACCTAAAAATGCATTAGAGTTGCGCGAAGCTCTCGGAATCGCTCGATTATTTTCGGACGCTCGCTGGCCGGTCTCGGCAGATATCAAACGCCAGCGAGTAAAATTTATTGGAAAAACACATTTGCGCTTCGCGCCGCCGCATATTACGGATCAAAATTACCATTTAAAACGATTAAAAGTGCCGCCGTAGCCGACAGCAACGGTTTCACGCCGTCCACACGCGCGATAAAAACGTACGCCATGTGTTTCGTTCCCCGAGCAATATTGTCTGCAAACATCGCCGATAGGTTCATTTGTTTCGCCGTTGTTGTTTGGCCGACGGACTATGCCAATTTCCAGCTCGCCCTGCTTTTCCGTAGGGTTTCGGCCAATCGATTCAATTCCGGCCGCTTATTTACCGGGTTTAATGATTGGTGACGGTTACATGATGTTACCATTGTTTTTTAATGCTCTACAATTTCAAACTTCGCCGAATGTTCTGATAACGACTGGCGCGGAATTTTCATCGTTCCGACGAATTTGGCGGAATTTTTATACAAAGGGATTGTTTGAAAAACCTTTGTAATCCCGTTATTCTTTTATCGAGTATCGTTTACATTTAACAAAAGTATTACTCTATTTGAAAATTATTCGTGTTCGCATGTCTACTCTCAGCTAACAAAGCTATTTATTCATCTTTTTTACTTTTTCTATTTTTACACAAAATTAAAACACATTATTATTGCGTCATATATATCGAAATTTTAAAAGAAGAATTAATCAATTGTGCTTTCTATGACAAACATGACGCTTATGTTCGATAATTTATAATTTGATACGATCGCAAAGGCTCAAGTAAAGTTCAAGAAACTTCATTTGTTTAAAGAATATCATAGATTTGGAATAACAACCGCAAGACATTTTTCGAATAATTCTGACGGTTTTTAACGCCTCTTGTGATAAAACTTGCCGACACATCATAAATAAAAAAAATACCAGCACGTAGCCGCATCATTGGAAAGTGATCGTCGAAAGCTGCGTTCAAAAATCTCTGTTGACTCTCTTGGAAGAAATTCGAGAATCAGTCCGTGCTGAGTCAGTCTCGAAAGCAGTGGCACCGTTTAAATCTCATGAAAGAATAATAATAGCGCAGCGAATCAGATAGAATAAAATGCTCATCTCTGCTAGATTGAAGAATTTATGTGTCCGCGACGGTAGGGCGAGAGCGATGGCCTCTCGGCAGGCAGGGAGCACATCTAATCACACTCAGCGATCAATTTTTAAGAACGTCTGTGGCCGGTGACACGGGATTCCGGGCACGTTCACGGCACGTATACAGAGGATCTCGTGCGCGGCATTGCTGGAGGCACACAGGTGCGGCTGGAATTTTATTTATTCGATATTCGTTGGGAGGGGGGGACAGTGTTCGTGGAAGGGG
This sequence comes from Augochlora pura, assembly GCF_028453695.1. Lineage (NCBI taxonomy): Eukaryota > Metazoa > Arthropoda > Insecta > Hymenoptera > Halictidae > Augochlora > Augochlora pura. The sequence goes on along the minus strand of NC_135778.1, from coordinate 21,208,780 downwards.
CGCTGCTCCGGAGGTAATCGAAATCGTAATGACATCTGTCCGGGCGTCGCGGGACGATCGGTTTGTCCGAGCAACGGAATTACAGTTTCCTCGGGCAAGTTTGAGCGACGCCGGGCTTCGTTTTACAATCAGAAAGAGAATTCCGGCCGAGGGAATTCCCGCGCCCTTACTCGAAAGCTCCCGTTGCCCCGCCCGTTCATCCCCTGAATTACGACGCTTAAATGGGACAATTATCTCGCGATCGCCTCGGCCCGAATTAAGACGAAGAGGGTGATTCCGGCCGGTGGTTTACGATGCCGATCTCGCAGCCCCTCGTTCCGCCTCCCAGCGAGCGATGAACTCCGATTAATAAGGTGGCCGCCCGGGACCGTTCGCGTAACCATTATTTCGTGTTAATAGAAGCTGGCGCAGAACCCTGCGTTCCCGATCTCCGATATCCCAGCCGAGTTCCGTAACTGCCTGCCGCCTCGATGTTTGGGATTTACGAGCCAGGACACGCTTCCACGCAGCCCGAATTTAATCCTGGAACTCGCAGTCGAATCAAACGCTGCTAAACAGACTTGTTCCGGGTGATGGCTGATTCTACGGAGACGGGGTTGGTTCTGTACTTCGGGAATTTGATGAAAGTCGTAGCGCAAGCGGTGTATGCTAGGCAGACTTGTTCGGGCCGACACACTGTCGGGTAGAAAATAATCAGAAGCGATAAGAAGGATGGTGGAGTGTGCACCGAAATGCACAATACATACGCATCAGGAAATGTGCCGTCTTGACCTGATGTTTATTGCACCACCATTCCTATTTAACTAAGGGCCTACAAAGGAATGGTTCAGTCGCTTCAGGACAGCCTACCGAGCTAGTAACAGCTCCTGCAGATTAACAGTTCCCTAGTCTTCATTGTTTTAATATAGTCGTAAAGCTTAATATTGTGTTATGTTCAAATTGGAATAAATTACATTGATAAACGTTGATTTCATTGACGCGTGGAGTTCCAATAAATTATTTAAAACATAAGATACAATTTCATCTCCCAACCTCGTCGTCCCAACAAAGCATTTTCTCACTGATATCATAGATTTATGTCCGACATTTTAATCATTTACAATCGGTATTCTATGCGTGGTCTTATTACCGCATATATTAACACTATTACGTCCGGTGTCACCACAGTGGTGTAACGCGCAAAGTATCGCTCAACGGCCAGCGACACCACAGTGGTATAACGCGCGTACCACAGCCCAATATGGCGTGATGTTCTGTTGTTGTTTTCTTCAACTCCTTGCACTACGAGTCTTGTGGAGTTGCGTTGCATCTTAGAGATTGTTTTGCTTCGTGTCGTCTAAAAGAGAAGTACTGAGAAATTACCAAAGGAAATGAAAAAAAAGAAATATATAAATCAAACCAATTTTACATTTATTTACATATGTATGTAATGTGTGGATCGTTATTGAAGCACAAACCCAATATGATTCTTCTAAAAAATAAAAGCGAGCTTATTATTCAGTAACTAACAATTATCACTATATACAATAATTACACATGTTGACTAACCAAAAAAATAAAAGAATCAAGAATTAAATGCTTATGCTTCCAATGGAACAATGGATCCAAATTTATTGAGCACACTGCTTCACCATCACTATCATCTATCTATTTGGAGAAATCACTTATCCGTCTTTCTCTCTGTCTTCTTATTCTTCGACTGCCAATTCTTGTCCACGTGGTCGCGTCGTCCTCGTGGCTCTTGATGCCAGGTTATGTTAGGTTATGTGTTAGGTTATGTATATTTTCGAAATTTCATGAAAATAGGGAGACAGGATTGAAAACTCATGAGAAGTAACGATGAGATTAGTAAAACTTGGCAAATTCAAATTTATAATTTTTTTATAACCTTAAGAATGGAATTAGTGCTGCTGGCGCCACGCAAACAAAATTATTCGAGACGTGCGAGTGGCAAAGTGTTAATATCTAGTGTTGATACACATATTTTATAAAACTAAGTAACTTTATATTATATTATATTTTATATTATCACTTATAAAATAATGAAGGTGAGTTGAATGTTCATTTTTTGAAGAGAGTTAATTTTAGCATCGCTAGCAATTTTCGTATGAAAATGTCGTTGGTTTCACCGAGAGCAGCTTCGCTTTAAATTCTATTCGCATTTTAGAATCGCAGCAGAATTAGCCAACATTGGACAGACTTGTATTTAATCGCGAAACGTGGTTGATAATCTACTTACACTTACAGTGGACTAGACATGGTTAATTAACCTTACTGCAGCGGTGCTTTTTCCAAACTTGTTGAATTTAGTCGGCGAACGTTGAAATTCATACCATAAATAAATAATAACCATATCGGTAGAATAAGTCTACACAATCAGAATCATTAAACTGCGGATCATTATGCGAAATAGAAACGTGTTGCATCCATTTCACGTCGAAATAACTTTAACAAATAAGAAGTAACACATTACTGCCCAATATTTTTTAAACATTTTTACTGATTAATATTTCTATTTAAAAATAATTCACAGCATGTCTGACGCGTGAGTATTTTTATTGCAAGTTGCGTTAATATAAACAAACCTTATTTTACTGCGATTCCAATATTAATTTTCCCCATAGCTAACTCAACCCCTTGATTACGGCTGACTTTGAAACGGATACGCCGTATCATAGGAATTCAAATTGTGAGTAGGGATGCATTTTTGCAAAAAACATTTCAATAATCAAAAAACTGAATTTCACTACAATAAAACAGTGTTACTTACTTCTTTGTATTCTAAACCGAATTGATACTACAAATGTTACAAATTTAACATTAATGTAAAGCTTTTTCCACAACTATACATATAATAATTTAGTAAAGTATGACACAATTCGAAACATGGATAAATACATAATCCTACAACATATTTCTTACATTCGTACCCTGTCCCGCTGCTTTTGTTATGTTTCGTCATACTAAACATTCGCGCTCTTCGTCCACCTGAGATAAGATCTATCGGAATAATTATCGATCAAATTATCAAGATACCTAATAAGCGCTTTCCGTGTCGGAAACCAACCTGCGTCGAGCGCCTTTAGGCGCCTCCGTTCTCATCGACTACAATAGGATAAAGACCTACAGACGCTCTCAATGTCACAAACGCAAAATTTCTAAGCACCTATAATCGTCTACAGTAGTCTAGGGTCTAAGCTGTTCACATATTTTCCATCTGATGGGATTAGCCTGATTCCACCGTGTGCACATATGACAGACAGGAATAAAGCTTTCATGATTCTCCACAGTGCGGTTATATGTTGTGCGTTGAACCGGAAGAAGCTCGAAGCATTAAACATCTCCGTTCTTAACTGTACGAGTCATGAGGGGTGGGGGAGGGGGCCGCTGAGTAAGGGAGAGAGGCTATAGAGGGGACCGTAGCTTCAGAATAATGGCTCTTTTTTTATAGAAAGACTCACTTAAGGGACGTAAGGGTCGCCTTGACTTCCTCCCAGAACGATAAGAATACTTTCCGCGATATCTTGGCGGCTGTTGGTATAAATAAAGGAATCCTTGTAGTCGTTGAATCGCGTTAATAACCCTGGGAAAAGAGGGCTCTCTCGTCTAACAGATACCTGTAATGATTATCCCCTTATTGCTCGTAAAACGAACCATTCCGGCGATTTATATTTCTCTGGGAATGTAATTCTTCTGTTCATAAAGCGGGCATTTTAAACAAATTTATGTACGCGGTTATTGCAAATGCTGTTACTTGAATTACGATAAAAGAAAATTCTTGATGAAATGGTACTTAATGATCTAGAATGTTTATTTTTAGTAAACTGACTCAAGAATGTTGAAAATTATTTGCTCAGATAGACTGAAATTTCAGAAAATAGATAATTGTGAATATACTGTGAACAAAGAGAAACTTTGCTTCCTTGATTAAAAGTTTGCTTGCTAAAAAGAAAGTAGAAATGTCATCAGTATCTAGTAACCTATCGTGCTGCAACTATTTTTATAGCTAGCCCGATTAGTTTTCCTTCCTCACGTTGCAGTTATTATGGATCAACGATTGCTTCGATTTTTAAATATTCGTAAAAGACGTATAGAATTTCGTATTGACTTGACATATGCACTTGTGCATGTGCACTTTTTCAATTGGATTTGACAGGTTATTATAGTGCAAGAGGTTAATACTAGATTTACGCAGATTTCTTATATACAGTCGGTCCCATAAGTATTCGTACCCTCATTGCTTATAAGAGAAATCTGTTGAAATCAAGGGATGCATGTAAGATTTTGCTTTCTCCAAACTGTTTGGTCTCAAGAAGACCACACACAAGATAAACACGGTCGGCCGCGATAGCCGAACCACTCGACGTGACGCGACTAGTCCCAAAATTATTGGGTGTCATCGGACACCACTTCGAGACCACCGTGAACGAACCCATTGACAGGGAATATACAAACCATTTTTCCAGACATTTTCACATCCTTCGAATCAATAAATTAACCCACCCACCCACTCACCAATTAGAGACCTTTTTCACCCCCATATAGATATTAAGACAACCAATAGAAAAATCATAAGAGTCGACGTTATACACGACACGAGACGGAACCGGCAGAACACAAAAGACATTCGTTAAGAACACATCATAGAACAGAAAACACATTCGTTAAGAACACATCGTAGAACAGAAAACACATTCGTTAAAAACACATCGCAGAACAGAAAACACATTCGTTAAGAACACATCGTAGAACACAGCAGCCTCTCGCATAGAATACCTCGAGCACACTTTGTATGATCAAGGCAAACTATATAAGTATTGTTACTATTTCTTCGTCGAGTTCCAATTTAACTAGGTGTCGTTACATTGTAACCTCGTCATAGCACCGAGTATCGTCGCGAGCAAACGAAACGGGATTTAGGACCCCGCGAAATGCGGAACACGGACTTGCGATATTTCGGCGCGCAACACAAACATTTCCTCTTCCGTCACATCCAAAAATATGAAATAAGATAATAAAAAGAAAGAAAGCCTAATACAGAACTAGAATTAAAAAATATACAACTAACTGTAAAGCACGGCAGAGGCTCCGTGATAGTGTGGAGCTGTATGGAGGCATCCGGAGTGGGCAAACTTGTCTTTATCGATGGAATTTTGGATAAGATAAAGTATATAAATATACTAAAAGATATTCCATACGTGGTATGGAAGATGACTATTATTTTCAACACGACAACGACCCGAAGCATACTGTTCAGATTGTTCGTGAGTGGATACTTTACCACGTTCTCCTTTTTTTAGATACACGTCAGAGTCCAGATACAAATTCTATAGAAAATTTATGGGCGGAAATAGATAAAAGACTACACGAGCATGAAATTTTCAATAATGAAATGCTAAAGGTAGGCCCACTAAATACTAGAAAATTAATATAAAGTAAAACAGCTACTTTAATATGCGATTTTTAGACAAAATCTACACTGGTACGAATACTTTTGTGGACTGTTATTACGTACTATGAGGAGTAATATCAATATATTTGTGTTATTAGTTAATCAATTTTGTTATAATTTGGTATAAATAAACGAATACTTATGGGACTGACTGTACCTGTCTCTACGGCACGCGTAAATTTGACGCATGTTAAAAAAATAAATATCTTGTAGAATAAGTGATTTATTTTTAAAGGAATATTGTCATACAAGCGTATTGATATCAAACTATATATATATCAAAAGTCCTTTGGTGAAGAGTGAAATATTTTAATTCCATTCTTTTTCAAATATTGTTGTAAAAAATGAACGTAAAAACTGATAAATAGTAATATTCATACTGCGCACGTTTGCATACATATTCAATTTTAAGTGTACATTTTCCGCAAACATTCTTCTTGCAATTTCGTCAAGTGTATTTACTACTATGTCTTTTGTAAAATCCGACTTGCTCTGACGCTTTGTTGATATATGAGGCTCTTAAAGATCAATATTTTCTTCAATTTCATTTTCTTTCTTACCGACGAGTTCTTCGGTTAATTAACATATGAAATTATTTCTAGATATATTTGATCCGGTACATTCTTTGTGCAGTATCCATTTTCTGAACCTGAGAGGGCATGCACCCTTTTTCTTTTGAAACACAAATTCCTATTTGCATATTTTTACTATATTGTATAATTACAATTTCATCTTGCTTTCGATGAAGATAGTTTTCCCTATAGTCACTGCTTTCATCGAAACTATCGTCTCTTAGACAGATTTTGTTTTTCAACGTATATTTACCTCGTTTCGTCATCTTCTATCAAGGGTTATTTGTTAAAAAATGGTCAACTTGAATTGACACGAATGTTTAAAATAATGTGATATTTATTTCTCCAATGCACAAACTATCAATACTTCCAAAAACTTAAATTTTTAAATATGTTTATACTATGAATGTAACTAAATTATAGTATCATTGATGTGCTCAATATTTATCGCTTTTCAACACGTAATTTCGTAAATAAAGAACGCAAAAGTAATTTTGTAACAGGCACTGGAGAGTTGAGATAACGGAGTTTGTGTATCGCCTTACTATTATGTTAAATTGACGTATTTGTAGAGATAGGTATATGTACTACGTAGAAAATATCGAATTTCGAAGGCGTGGAAGAAAATCAATTTTAACTAATATTCGCCTCGCTAAATGGATAATTATAAGTATGTGTAGCAAGAGATAAATTTAACCGATTTCCAAATTTTTCTATATGAAATTAAAAATGCGTCGAATTGACACGCTTCGAGAACCTAGCGTTAATATGGTCGTTTCACCATTCCGTATACCTTGGTTCGACAATTCGATTAAAAAGGGGTTTCCTAACGATGTGTACAATTCACAGGGTCAACTATATCGGGGTCGGTTTCTCCCGTAGGTGTTCGGAATCCGTGATATTCCAGTCGGGGATCAGTGAAAAAGGATTGAAATCGCCTCCACGGAGGACCTGGAAATCAGGATTCACCCGAAGGTGCAGTGTTTGCGTTCACGTCAGCAAAATCTTCGGGAGCCGGGTTCAGCCGAAAGTCGCAAACCCCTCAGTTCCTTTGTTACCGTAATTTTATTAGAGAAACGCGCAGCCTCTCCTTGCCGCTCGATTCCGTTTAGGACGTTCCATCGCCTCCAGTCCGACAAGATTAATTTGCGTCCTGCCTCGTATACGTGTTATCCAAGATGACCAGCCATGTCTGCCGGTTTCCGCGAGAACATATAGCCGAATATGAACTGCGAATATCGAGTCGCAACCGCTTGTCCGACGCGGTCATGCAGCTTCTGCAATCTATTACCAGAGTCCCAGAAACTTGGACAACTTGACAGTCAAACTATAATAGTACGCATATTTTATCGACGTGTTCACTGGCGCAAATGACAATTCCGACCAACTGCCGCATTGATGCGATTAGACTCCTGGATGCATTACTGCAGTCGTTGCACATTTTCGTGTGACGAACAGGCGATGCCCCAACATTTACAAATTTATGTCAATGTTGCGTCAATGTTATGTCAAGGTGATGACAAAATACAAATTCAAATATTTATAAACATATTTCAGACAAAATACACACGAAAATAGGTTTAGAGTATCTATTGCTTTATCGATTTTCTATCTTTTTCATGTGTACCATTACGATGAAGTAATTTTATGTTTCTAATATATTGGATTGACTTGTACAGATTAGTTTCTTTTGTCAGCTATTAAACGGTGGAAGAGTCTTTAAAAAACCTCTATAGGCAGTTTTCGCTATCATAATCGGCTAGGCCTATAACGGATCGTAAAAAATAAAATGAGTATTAATATACAAAGTCTGGACATAGATTATAGACTGGGTCTTTAAGGAAGAAATTTCAACGTCAGAAAGTTTCAGTTTACAAGAACCCAAATTCTTACAATTTTTCTATACTTTTGGGTGTGTCGCTCATTGCTCATCAAGTGATAAAATTCTAAAAATAATCGTATACATGGTTGTCACTTAACACTTTACCGACCGGTCATTCGGCCATAAAAATTATGTTCAACGTTAAATTTTCGTTTCTATTATGATTTTATTTGTTTTATTAATCGCGAAAAATATTTAATATTTAAAAAGTTATATAATAATATTGAAGCTTGCGGTAGTACAATTTAACACATTTATCTCAATAATAGATAATCTATAGGCTATCGGTCAATAAAGTGTTAAGTGTACGTTACAGAATTTCCCTTATTTGTTGACTTTAAAAGCTGCCATTCCAAACGCAACAACTGGCCTACTTCTTATACAAAGCATGTATGCAGAGATTCACTATATTAAATAAATATTAAGTAGAAATTAATGCATACATTATTAGAGAATTATTGAATATCTATTTCGTGGACAATGCATCTATGCAGGATCCGTTCGAAGGGAGAGCGTTCCCCGAATCCTAGGGTGCCGAAATTCGAGCGTGGGAATGAGCTTGCGCATCGAGGAACGGCGTCCGTTTCCTGTACAGCATGATTCATAACTCCCTGCGCGAGTAAAGAGCCAAAATAAAAGCCATTGTTCCTGGCTTCCTTCGGAGTCACGTCGTAAATTTCTGGCTTCCCGAGAGTTCACCCATTAGACGCACGCCGTGTCTTGGGTTTCAGTCGCAGCACAGTTTTCCAGGCACCGTCGAGGATCCTGATACGTATCGACGAGGCAATAATTTGATTCGCCTCGAACCGAGTGACATTCATGATATACGTGTTATGGCGGCGTGCCTCGGCGGTCCTGTACCGAATAATTCGTTCGGGACAGGAATCGATCGCACGCCGCCTGTAACTTCCATTCGCCTCGGAGGAACCTTAAATCTTCCGCGTTTCAATCTAAATCAACCGTAAAGCTTCGCCACCTGGTTAGAATCTTTACTACTTCAATGGTCGGACTTTTATTGCCGGTGTTACCCTGCGATGCTGCTCTCCCACCTTCTCTAGCCGATGATTGCGAATTTTCCTAAAGACCTAAGCGGATCTGTCGTAAAGTGTGTTCTCTGACCTTTAATCCGAGTCCACGAACGTTCAAAAATTCCCGCGGGAATACGTTTTAGAATCGAGTCGAAGCGTCCCCTTTAAGATGAATCACTTTGCTGTGAGGAATGCACGGCACAATTTGCCGCTTGTCGATCTTTTCGATGTGTCCTCGAATTATCCTTCGAATCTAAGTAAATTTATCACAAAGTGCAATCTTCCAGCTCCAATTCGAGCTGCAAAACTGTAGAAAATTCCAACGGGAATACATTTTAAAACTGATTGATGTTAAATGATATTGTTCTGTTCTCAAATTTTCCTCCACCTGAACCGTACAAAAATTCTCTCAAATAATGTTATCATATCATAGTAATTAAACAAGTTAAATTTTTAATGTTATTACCAAGTTTATGACTGGGTTGCATGAGATACGGGTCTCTAATAAATAAATAAATGAAACAAACGGCATAGAAGGTGTCTAAAACTTTTTTAGCTTATTTCATCAATGTTAGAATAGTTATATTTGATTAATGTTTAAAATATTTTCATCCAGAAATTTTATGAATTTTTTCAATTTCGTTTTATTAAACGGAATCATTTTTGTCATAAAATACTAAAATGTGATAGGAGCGAACGATGTAAAGAAGGTCTATGTCATTTTGGCGTTAGTATGTAATATCATTTCAATAAATTCAATTAATGAGTTCATTACGATGAATTTGATAGCATGATAAGTAGAAAACAATACTTATAAGATTAATAAGAATAATACTTTATCTTGTTACACTGTTCCATTCAATGCAACTAGTTGACGAGTGAGACAAAATGAACTCTCTAAAAAAATTGAATACAAAGTAAGCGAACGTTTTTATCTTGTTTTAAATCAAAGTATCTCATTATTGTTCCCTGCGAAAGAAGAGATCAAGAAGATAATCGAAAATTTTGAAGACGTCATGTATTCGAAGGAGGCAACAAGTCAAATTAAGTAGTATACGCTGAAGCACGTGCTACGGAGAGTTTACCATAGTCATTCTGGGAACCAAAGCCACTATCATAACCGTTCCCATCCCTATTAGTGCGCGGTGAATGTAAATTTGGCTAGTTTCATGCTCATTAACGCGTACAGTAGCGATCTTGCAAGGCGTCGGGACTACGGCGCGTGCGGCGCGTGCACTACTTGCTGATTCTGTAGGAAGGGCCAAGCGAGAGTCTTGGTAATAGAACGACGCTTCGTCCCGAAGGGCTTCGTCCCTGGACCCTTCGGTCGCTGGAGAACAGGACGAGGTGTTCGTCCTGCGGGAACCGTGGCCGATCGATCCTGGTATCCGGCAATCTTATGGTTCGCCGGAGCGGCTCGTGTTAAAAGATTGCTCCTCGATCCCAACCCCGGGTTGGCGTGAATTACTTTCCCTATTTGTCTTATCTATCGCGAATGATCGTCATCGCGTTTTTCTCGTTCTGAGCGGGACTCGTCGGACCGTTATCTCGGCCGGGATTAGCGTTCCTCGTGGAACCGGTGTAATTGAAGCCTCCTTTTCGAACCGTGAAATTGACTTCACGCTAAACGGCGGCCGGTTATTTGCGATATGCGATTCGTGGGTCGTCAGGACGCGCGGAAAGTAGGATTTCGCCAAGCCAATCGAATCGCGGTTATTCGAAAACTTGATCATCGAATCGGATGTTCCTCTGCTGAACGATAGAGCACCGTCTGTGCTACGCGTTTATGCTAGTCGGTGAACCGAGTAGCTTCACGCTCGATATGATGTCCTAGATTCACTCTAATTTGTATTTCCTCCATGAGTTGTTTCAAATGCCTTGATTTTTGCTGTCGCAACTAGAAACGCTTCTATAGAACCCAAATTATTTCGAGAGTGAGTGGAAGAACTTTTGTGGATGGGAGAAAAACGAGAAACTTTTAATCAATATAAAAATTAATATCGTCGGACGTATATTTCCTAACAATGAGAAATTACGTAACTTTCTTATTTACTATCTTTTATTAATGAATAGAAGAAATATTTGAATATGATAGAAGAATATTTGCTGATTTCAACAGGAAAACCTTTTGTTAACTAGTAATAAGTTAATCAGAGTACAACGATACAACAAGATTCACTTTTATTGATAAGCGAGAAGACCAATAAACTAATCGACACGAAAAGCAAGGAATATCGGTCGCACACTCTACCTAATCACTCAGCCAATAATAATCAAAAGCCTGGAATGAAAACAAAATGGATGGGGCTAGGAGACCTCGGGGAACTTGTTTGTTAACAATCAGCCAGGCTTGAGTCTCTCGTTTCCTCGAAATTGGGGCTAATAGGAAGGGATCATTTCTGCCAATAAAGAAAACGCGTTTACCCTACTTCTACCAAAGACGTTGACATGAGTAAACTGGTAGGAGTCTCGTCCTACATTTTTCTCTATGCCATCTTTCAAACAGCGAACATTATGTTTGTAGATATCTTCGCAATTCTACGATTTACTTCAAGCGTTAGACAATATTTTATATCTAATAGAGTATTGATTGAAGACGACCTTATAATATTTCCACGTAAAAGTATCAACGATTGCTTAAGTTACTTTCTGAATGATATAATCTAGCTTGTGAAATACATTTCGAAACGCATTCTCTGTACCGTCGCGTTGTTTTCAAAGTGAATGAAAGCATCCTCCCGCGTGGCACAGAGGCTTCGTTAAGACCAGAAGCTCGGGGAAACGATGAAAGCCGGCCCAGTAAGTTCGAAGAAGTGTATAATAAAACCGCGACGGGGTTAAAATAAATAAAAGTCGATATCCCAGCCACGAGAACATCCTCCTCCAACTTAAGACGTAACTTACCGGTGCAATTTTTCCCGTATCCGGACTCGTACTACTTCAATGGAGTCATTCAACTGACTGGATGGCTGCGCTGCTTTGAAGGTTTCCTCCGCTTTTCTTGGAGCTGTTACAAATCGCTCGCGCAACACGGTTTCTGGAAATCGGGGTCAATTTGTAGGAATTAATGCGTTTAGTGAAAACAGATGTGCTCAGTCTTAACGTACACGTTACAAATGTTAACATTCACAGATTTCCAAGTACAAGTGCATATTAAAATATTGGGTTGTTCGGAAAGTAATTTCGTTTTTTCCCGACGGAGGATTTAATTGTATTTTTTCCACCCAACTTCACACTTAAGCCGCATGATCATTACATGTTTTTAGAGCAGATATAGCAAAGCTTGTGTGTGAAAAAATCCAGTTGATTCTACGCAGTAGTTTTTGGTTGGTGCCCTTTTAAATATGGAGAGCAATAATCAACGTTTTCGTCATATTTTACTTTTTTACTATAGAAAAGGTAAAAATGCTTTTCAAGCCAGAAAGAAATTAACCGATGCGTGTGGAGAAGATGCGTTGACAGTACGCCAGTGCCAGAAATGGTTTGCGTAAATTTCGATCCGGCAATTTTGATGTCGAAGATGCGCCGCGTTCTGGAAGACAGGTTGAAGCTGATAATGTCACGACGAAGGCATTAGTTAATGCAAATCTGCGAATAACAACACGCGAGATCGGTGAGAGGTTAAATTTATCAAATCCAATTGTTTATGACCACTTGAAAGGACTAGGCTTAACCTCAAGGCTCGATATATGGGATCCCCATGTTCTCACGGAAAGAAAGTGTCGTTGCGTTGACGTCTGTGATTCGCTTCTCAAACGCCAGAAAATTATCCATTTTTGAAGCGCATCATTACTGAGGACGAAAAATGGGTTGTATATAACAATGTCAAACGCAAGAGATCACGGAACAAAGAAGATGAATCGGCCCAAAGCATTTCCAAAGTCAATATACATCAGAAAATGGTAATGCTGACTGTTTGGTGGAACTTTAGAGGAACCGTTTTTTGAGCTTTTATCGGATAACACAACAATTAATTCGGAACTCTATTGTGATCAGCTGGGTAAACTGAATGATGCACTTCAACAGAGAAGGCCAGAATTAATCAACAGAAAAGGTGTAGTGTTCCACCAAGATAATGCGAGACCTCGTACAAGTTTGATCACTCGCCAAAAGCTTTTACAGTTTGAATGGAATACAATGCCACACCCACCATATTCTCCAGATTTGCGACCTTCGGATTATTATTTGTTCCGGTCACTGCAAAATTTTTTAGACGGTAAAACCGTCATTTCAAATGAGGAAGTCAAAAACCACCTCGATCAGTTTTTTTGTTAGCAAAAATCAAAAATTTTATGAGCGTGGAATCATGCTACTACCAGAAAGATGGCAAAAGGTATTGGGAACAGAATGGCCAATATATAATTTAATCAAATATTTGTTCATTATACGAAAATTGTCATTCATTTTCACAAGAAAAAAAAGGAATTACTTTCCGAACAACTGAAATTCATTCGCTCGCAGTCGGCACCCATTCTTCGCGAATTAACTTGTCGCTTTATCATCGTTACGCATTCAGAGAGCGTATACAGGTGCTCGAAAAACCGTGGCCGCGTGTACCACGCCGAAAGACAAACAACCTGCAAATTTTTTCCGCGTCGAGCATGCACGTCGCGGCTGCTCGCCTAAGCGGGTTATAAATTTTCGATAAAAAGTAAACTGCAACGGCTCCTTGCAGCGCCAGCGGGACCGTAAACCAGGGCATCGTTGCCTTTCATAGAGGGAATGGAGGTTTCGTGGGATCAATTTTTTTTTCTACGGCTTGGATATTTCCGGTCACGTGACCTTTCAAAGTAAAAAAAAGACCGTATATCAAAATGGGAAACTACGATCTCGGGGATAAGAAGTTCTGAAGAAAGAGCTTCTTCGAGAATTCCTTCAAGAAAAACTGCTCAAAGGATTGGTTTCATCTTTATTTCGTTAGAAAGATGATGCTTTGGCGATTGGTCAACAATATTGCCAAAGTTATATGTAAGCAAGCATGGGCGGTAAATTAATTTTTGTTTACTTGCAAATTGTAAGAAATTGTGGTGCTTTGCGTGAAACTTGAAGAATTGGAAATTTTTCAGTGGCGTGATCTCGCGTTCCCTCGACAACGCCCGCTTAAAATTCCAACCACAACTACATCAATCTTCCCTATTCCCTAGTAAAACTCCTCGGGAACGCTTCCAGAACCACGCGCAATTAATCAAACAAAAGTACGGTCGATTTTCGAATTTCCCAAGGATACGTACCCGGTGAGAGATCAAAGTCCTCGTTCGTATCGCGAATGATCGAGTAGTGGAATTCGGCAATTTTTCGCTTCGTTGGAGCGGATTGTATTTAGACAAAAAAAAGTCTCGGGGTAGAAACGAGGATAGGAAAGCGGGAGAGTCGGAGCTTTTCTCCTTATCGAACATCGGGGCGCGATTGTCGATTCGTTAAGGCGGGGAACGATAACGGGCGGCGACTTCAAAGCGGCGTGTCCGCTGGAAATGAAGGGAGGGACCCATCGCGCTCGTCGCATTTAATCTCGTCGACCCGTCGAACACAATCCGTTCGACGATCATTTATTCTTCAATTATTAAATGAAGCCCGAGGAACCGTCCCTTGAAATCCGATTCCGCGACAATAACTATTCGGAGATAGAGGCCGATCCTTCGTATCCGCAGCGCGGCGACTCACGGGATTCGTCGATTTTACCGGATCCACAATTTGCCGGAAACGCTTTGGGATTTTCACGTTCTGGTAGCTCTCTGTGAGCCCGGCTTCAACCTTTCTGCCAGTTCTAGGAATTTTTACGCCGCCCCTCTTGCTTCTTCCAGGCCAATTCCGCTCCAGAGCGAATCTTTAATTAGATTTCTTGTTGCGTTGAAAACTGCGGATGTATCTCCTCTTACATTTCCAGTTGCGTTTCGTCTTTGATCGTCTGATAAAGGTAGTTTTATTTAACATTGTAATTACAATTCGCTGTGAGAGGTGTTATTCCGCGCACACACGATTGTTTCGAAGATACGCGGTTCCCGGTCACTCTTTCAAATGACAGGGATGATCAAATTGATTGATGCAAATGTAACAAAAAACTATTTAGTATACTAACACTTAATAACAAAACATAGAATTTACAAATGCTGTTGATTCTGCGAATACTATAAGTCGACTGCGATACTGCGAATAACTAACGGATGAGAGTAATGGATAGGCTAATGAATCTCGTGTAGAGTGTAGTTTTGTTCTGTCCGTTCGTCGAACTGATAATCTCCGAGGTAACCTCGGAGTGGGTGTGTATTAAAACATGGAACAAGCGGATTCGTAGATTGCAATATTTCGGAAGAAGTAAGGGAAACGGTCGTCTTGAATTGATTGGTTAAAGAAAAGTGTGTAGTGAAGGAAAGTGACCGCCCCGAACTGATCGTCACCCGCAGGTAGTGTTCGTACCCTCGGGTGAGGCGATGATAGACCGAGGCAGACAATGAATCGTAAAAGGGCCTTGTGCGTTTGACAAAACACACTATTGCGAGTCTTGACAAAATATTGAAAGCTGATATCCACCTGTGGAGTATATAGACGGAAATAATGAACAATATTTTAAGCACCGGCCTTTTAGAGACAATACCGGCCAGGGATGCGTTGAAACTATTTGAAGGTTGTTCTATGAGCATGTTTTTATGACTGTAGTTATTGCTGTAAAGAATAATTTTGTCCTGCAACGGAACAGGGTGTTTAGAATGGTAATGACGCCTGTAAAAACTAGTTCCGTCGTGTAACGGAACAAGAGGAACTCTACACTTTCGTACATTGTAATGAAACTACCACATTGACTGGTTTGTTGCTGTGTTTTTGAGACATTCTTCATCGAAACAGCGAACAACACTAATATTATTTAACACTATCCGTGCCATTGCTGATTCGAATGATCCATTTTCAATCTTTTATTTTTGGATTATTGAAATAAACAAGACGCTTTTGTGGAATTTAATTGTCTACATCTTCTTTTATTCTAGCATATAAAATGATAAAAATTACTAACAGTTTAAATATACACAATCTTGGCATTTTTTTATGATGACACAAACCAGACACTTTTAGTGCGTGGTAGTGTTAATACAGTTTAACAACTGTTGAGTTTTAGCATTATTGTATTAACCCTTTACCCTCGAATGGCGAATCTGCAGCGCCATTACAACTGTTGTAACACATTTGGAAATTATTTTTATAGATATCGCCAAAGCTTAGATTTAAGAAATTGTTGGAGGTGTAACTGTTATATGAGCCACGAGATTCAAGTTCATATGCGTAGAATAAATTTTGTTATATAAAATCGAAATACTATAAGCAGAAAAATTATTTTAGATTAGCGGTTAAAGTGGCTTCGAATGCAAAGAGTTAATCTAATACTCTGAATTCAACTTAACTTCACACAAGAGGTTCAAACATCAAGTTCCTGCGGCCGTTTCTGAGACGAGATATCAATCTTCGAATAGTACATACTATACACTGGCTCATGAAAGTATTCGAATACTCATTAAAGTGCAATAATTATAACGTAAATGCAAATATTTTTGCAAAGATTAGAATTGATTGAAGCAATACAAAACGCAGTGTCAGCATTTTCGTTACGAACTCAGATTAAACAATTAGAAAAACATAATTTTCTTACTTTTGTAGTTATTACAACCGATTGCAATTTCTGATTAAACATTTTCAAACATCGTCTAGCAAACTGTTGCCCCATAACGGCTGAAGAAATTCAAGTGATTTGGTTAAATACGAAAGAAGTTATTGCGCTTCAGAAGCTGTCCTGATCTACTTTCGCGAGCCATAGAATGTGCAGCACGTTCCGCGACGAACAAGATTTTCCATCGACTACTCGAACCCCGTGAAATATTTGATCAAAATCTGTACTCCGCCGAATTCGCCGACGAGTTCCCGAGGCAAAAAATCCGATCGCCGGAGTAAATGTTCTCGAATTTAAAAACTACACTGCTCGGGACACGGGAGCATTCGGATTCCGCCGGCAATAATTCCACGAGCCGTTTCAATTATTCGAGCAATTCCGTAATATCGTCGGCGGACCGGGTAGAAGTGGAGACAGCAGAGATGAGGAGGAGTCGGAGGGGGTGGAGGTAAGGCCGTTCTTTCCGAGAAACGAGCCAATAAACACGGAGAGCGGACGAATGTAATTAACATCGTTCCGTTATTGGCCATATTAAGCGTCGAAAAGAAAGGAGCCCGGGGTGGAGCGAGGTGACGGAGACGAAGCAATCTTCGTCGCAGTCGCTGGAAATCCTAGCGGAGCTGTTGTCCGCGGTTCTTCTGTCGAGAGGAAGGCCATCGGAGCCGTTCCTCCTCGACTTCCAATGACCTAGACGAACAAGAGGACAACCTACGAGGCCTCTCATCGATCCGTTCGTCCTAGTCGACCGAATCTCCACCCTTATTTCTTCCGTCTGCCAGAACTTCCCGTTCGTATACGTCGCGTTCCCCCTATTCCTCGAATATCCTGTTATCTTCGACCCCCATCCCCACGAACATCCCCATAGTTCCGGCAAATCCTCTGCTAACCAGTCTCGTTACCATGGGATCATATTGTGCCGATTTAATCTTCCCGGCGGCCCGCCGTGATACATTTTTGCCGACGCGGGCGAACAATGGTGCCTGCTTCTTACGACTGCCATGTTTAGGAAATCAATCCTTACATGCTGTACATCGATTAGGGGGTCGGCAATTAATATCGTATCTTTACATTGAATTCAAACAGATAAATTTTGAACTTGTTTTTATTTTTAATAAATTATGTAATCACCCTCGCTATCTACAATCTCGTTACTTATTATCGCCATAGTCGACAAATTAATCCTTTCACGCTACAAATCAATATCCTACGCTGTGAGATTTCGTAGAATTGCTCGAAAATTTGTTTATTCCCTACGAAGCCTTTTGAATTGGCCGGATTTCGAATGAAAAAAAGGAACGACTTAATCTTTTGAATAATCTTCTAATCAATCCTTTCATCCTGCAAATCGATATCCTTTGCTGGGTAATTCAACAGATTTCTGAACACACTTTTTTACCTCCATAGAGTCGGTCGAATTTGTTGGATTTTGAATGGTAAAAGGTGATGATTGAATCTCCTGAGCCACTTCTCTCGATGTACAGTCAGGCTCACAAGTATTCGTACCCTCATTGCTTATAAGAGAAATCTGATGAAATCAAGGGATGCATGTAAAATTTTGCAATAAACTTTTTATTATGAATGAACACATGTATAAACGAGGAGTGAAATCAATATATTTTTGTCATTAGTTAATCAATTTTGTTATAATTTGGTATAAATAAACCTTATCAATGTGTTCATTCATAATAAAAAGTTTATTGTAAAATTTTACATGCGTCCCTTGATTTTTCTCTTATAAGCAATGGGGGTACGAATACTTATGGGACTGACTGTAGGCGAACCATAGAGCCTAGCCATGTTTAGTGAAATCAATGCTTGCTTCCTATAAATCAGTAGCCGTGTGTTTCAACGCATTTGCAGAAAAACGTTGAATTCCATAGAGTCATTTAGAATTGTGGATCTTCGAATGGATCAAAGCAACGGCGCGAACTAGGCTATAGGCCGTAAAAATAGAGGGTTCGCTCTTTCAGCAAAAATCGACAATTTTCGTGGCCCTTTGAAAACGAATTTCGCCATTTTGAAACCCTGAGACTTCCGAAAATTGATCACAAATAGATCAGTTATTTAAATAAGGAATTATCGGTATTACTTTCAGCGTTAAATGTAGGTTTTCTTGAAAAATATTTTCAAAGTTTAGCAAACCATCCCACGCAAAATATTAATGTTGTGAAATCGTTTGAATTCGATATCGCCCAGTTTCATCGCGGGAGAATTTTTCTTCCGGAAATTGTGAGGAGATGTTAGATACAGATTCCCGATTGGCAAAATAAAATCGGCGTGGATCGTTGTTTTCTGATCGTGCAGATGCGAAGAGGATGCTGGAGGTGTCTCGGGCGTTGTTTTCGGCAGCCTCGCAGCTGTCTTCATCAGGATTTGCAGCGACACCGACGCAAGTCTTCCGCAAAAACACCCGGCTCTCATCAAGGGGCTTCCACGCCTCGAAAAAACGACCACACTTTTACAAGCTTACCTTCCCTTATCCCGACCGACGATTAACGTAATGTATTTACTTACGGTCGCCGTGCAATCTACTTCTGTTGCCCAGTAATTCCTTATTGGGCTCCGGCTGTTTAATTCACGATGCTTCAAACGCTGACTGGAGCAGTAAATTATTCAAACGGCGGAGTCGATATTGTTCGGAATTTACGGGAACAAATTATGCATACGCGGAATTTAATCATGGATACAGTAGATTGAGATAACGATAGACAGACATGATAGCTCACTTTCATATCATCGCTAGCATACAGTATATCTTTTTGAGCAGCTAAATCGTTTCTCGTAGCAGGTATGAATGAAAACTAACAAAAATACTGTAACTGTTAGATGAATAAACTTTAATTTCGCTTCACCAAATTGGGTTTTACGTTGACACAAAAATTGCAGTACAGTGTCTTCAGGCGCCTATTACGAGTCATTCAATTCGAAACTGTACGGTTCGAGAAACTGTCGAAGAACGGCTAAATTCATGGAGTAATAAAGTGAGAAGTTGCGTAGAAATTTTGTTGCAATTACTGCCTTCGCCGATGCTGCATCGGGGGATACAAGATCCGAGTATCATAATTTTACAATAACGCGGCGAGTTGCAACGTGTAAGCAAGCCGCCCGTAATTTGCGAGCTCGATAAACTTCTAATGCAATCTTTTGACCTGTTTTTGAGTCCCTCGTCGCAGACGGTGAATTTTGCACGGCGATGAACGCACTAACTCCAGTGCTCCCGAGAACAGGTGCGCAAACGCGCGCGCGCGCACACACTTGCATACATACGGGAACGAAGAATATGAACGTTCATTTGCGAGGAGCATGTGCATACAGAGCGGCCTGGGCTAAAAGGGAACGCCCCCGGTTATGAGGACACGGAATTCTTGGCGAGGACAAAATCGCTCGCCTCAAAGCGCGTGTTAATGCAGTAGCGGGCGGAAGCTTTGTATCTGGGTCTTTGGACCATTCGTTCGTACGTCTTCCGGAAATCAGGCCAGTTTATCCTTTCTTGTTCGAGACTATGCGAGAAATGTAGCCGACTTTTCCACGTGTAATTTCAATCCTGGGAAAAATCGGGATTTGAAAAGCGGTCGCATGAGAAAAGAGTTGAATATACTGTTTGAAAGTCAATCTCGCATTTGCATGTTCAACCTGCTTGCTCATGACAGCCGATCATGGATCCAAAGGATATAGCAATTACCAGGTCAAGAATATATTATAGAATGTATAATATACAATCTCTCGTAGCCAATGAGAATTTTGTAAACGCTTACATGCCAAGCTCGCAGGTAGTTTGCTCAGTTTAACACGTTAACTGCCGACAATCGACCACTAAAATACTCACACAGTTAAAACAATTTAATTAATTAAAGCGAAGCTAGAAAGTTAATATTTAGCATAAGGGGTGGTATTAGAACTCTTTCGCATTCGAAACATTCTAGTCAAATTCAATTTATTCAAATATATTACAATAAAAATGAATTTTCAAGATTGGTCAAAAATTAGTGTCACCCATATTTCGGTGACGCGGCGCTCAACGCGTTAAACATTCTTTAAACATATTTATACACCGACAATTTTGTAAGAAAATATATTATATTATATTACATTATATTATATTATATTATACTATATTATATTATACTATACTATATTA
>NC_135778.1:21126434-21187954 GCF_028453695.1 Augochlora pura | reverse complement strand
TATATTATATTGTATTATATTATATTATATTATATTATATTATATTATATTATATTATATTGTATTATATTATATTATATTATATATTGTTCACAGGCAACGACGATGCAAATATCTATTTGTCAATTATTCTATGAAACATTTACTGAACACTAATGATCATAATATTACAAAAAGATATACCATCGTACTTGAAAGAGGTACGCCATCTCGAGAACGAAATTCCCATTTCTAGTCAAACCGAATGAAAAAGGTGGGAATTTGGACAGCGCTATTGTCGTGATTGCCAATAATCGAGCTGCAGCTTGGATGGCGGCCGAATAATCGTCGCGATGTTGGATAAAAAGGGTGGAACGTATCGCGGGGATATCGCGACCGCAAAGGGGACGTTTACCCGCGGTTAACGATGTCACAGGCTCTCCGTCGTTGCGTAACACGGGCACACGCCTAAACAATAATTATTAGGTCAATAGCGGTATAATTACCGGGTATTAATGGCGACGATTAAAGTCCGCGAACGGCACCGCGCCACACCAATAACGACCGTGGTCGGTTATGCTTTTAGCGGAGATTAAGGTCCTAATTTCGTTATTGCACCCGTGGGCTCAAATATTTCCCGCGTCTCACAATCAACGTCGCGCGATCATTTTATTTTCATTTCATTTTTCAACGTCCACCAGACTTTTAGGGTAAAAAGTTCACTGGATAAAAATTCGATTATCATGCTCCGCTTCAATAAAAATTTCGTTATAGAGTATATTAAATGAATCTTTGACAGCATCTACAGCAATTTGCAGACTTTAAATTTTATTCTTTTATTTATTTAGCATTAACGGGCTAAATGACCTTTTAATTTTTGTACAAAAATTCAACATAACACTATTACTACTACATAATAATAATAACAATAATAATAGTAATAATAGTAATAATAAAAATACAATGGTAACAATGGCTATAAGTATTGTAAAGAGAAGCCGAAAAAGAGGTAGCACGTTTCCTATAAAATTTAATTAAATAGTATAGCCTCTAATAGCATTATGAAGTTGACTTCTAAATTTATTAATATCATCATGGACGAAGTGATTGTTATTGGTGTAAGTGTTAGAAATGCAGAAATTGTAACACATATTGGTGGGGCAGAAAACTTCGATAGGTTCTCTCGTAAGATCGTGGATTATTACGTGAATTCTTTAATTAAACGTTTTATGCATTTTCGATGGAAAAGATTGGCTGGAATTTTGAGCAATCGGTGAAATGAAAACATTTTCAATGAACGAAAGAACAGTCCTATAATAAAATAACAAAGTAAAGTGCAATCCGTGCAATTATTCTACGTTGCATTTAATGCATTGCTATTGACACTGTCGTGATTAATATCACTATAATTATTACTGTTTCATAGAAATGGAATTGTTATGAAATTCTAGGGATACTGTGCGAAACACATGCATTAATTATGTCATTTGGATCTGTCGTACTGGAGGGCTGGTTATTTTGTAAGCCGCGAATCTGTTCGTGCGTCCGGTGCGATACGGGACTGTGTTAGGGCACTTAACACTTTATCGACCGGTAGCCTATAAATCGGCTTTTTCCGCGATTGGTAGCTTGTGAATCGGTTGCCATGGTAATCATTAATTTCGCATCTATTATTGAGATAAATGTGTTAGATTGTACTACAAGCTTCAATATTATTATATAACTTTTTAAATATTAAATATCTTTTGCGATTAATAAGATAAATAAAATCAAAATAGAAACGAAAATTAGACCAGATGACGCGGTCGATAAAGTGTTAAGAATAGGCCAGGTGGCGGATAATAAAAAAATACGAAAGTTCCCATCGCCGGCGAAAACTATCCCTGCAGTCAGTCACAGCCGTAACATTGTATAGTACAGACGTCTTCCTTTTCAACTGTAGTTTTATATATTTTACGACCGCTCCGCCTTTTGCTAGATTTAACATTCCCACAGGATCATCCAGCGAAATCGATAAATATTTGATGGCATCAAAAACATTTCGTTAATTATATTTCACGAGGATGCTTCGGTAACGTCGTAAAATCTTATTGTGACGATAATGGACATTGGAGGATAATGAAAGCCGGAAGCGGAGAGTGTGTTTTGGTAATTACATTATTGTTTGCAAATGTACAATAACTTGCTGGACGGGATGCCGGCCTCGGACCTCGTAATTTGTAATGAAGATGGTGCTTGGCATAGCGAACGCATTCGCAGCATTCTCTGTCGTGTGTGCACTCGCAATTTCGTAATTGCCGAATTTTTCCACGACGAATAATCGCCGTACAAAAATTTAACAACCATAATACATCTTCCGAAAGAAAAGCAAAATTTCGCGTAATTTTGAAGACGAGTTTCCTCTGCAAATTCTGCTGAAAAATGCAAATTATTCCTGTGAGACACCGTGGAGCTTGCGGTTCTTATTCACGCAATCGTGTTAAGTATTTTTGGGAAGCTTTAGGTGACAATATATCACGCGATAATCGATAGCCGAATAGTTCTCGCATCTCCTGTCCTTTACTAGGATTAGCCTCGTGAGATGCGCGCGCGAACGATTCCGGTGCACAATGCTAAGGAAGAAAGAAAAGGGGCGAAGGGCCGCCTCTCTAAAATGCAGACGTTACTCCAGGTTCTTTACGATCCTCCCGGAGGGCCGGCCTTAAATCGTCGATAAGCGAAGAAGAATGTTCGTCTCGGAATAAGTGGCTGCGGTAATAAACGCTGGAAATTCTGCGGTATCTGCCGTATAATGTAGAACGTATGTCAATGCACCATTTTCGATTGGTATTGTGGTCTGCGTGCCACGAAAATATATCAAATTCGTAGACTCCTGGTATGTGTTCGATCTTATGCCAAAGGCAACGAAAACTACAAAAGGAAAGGTTTCGTAAAAATAAAAATTCGCTTCAGTTGAAAAGGAACTAATAATTTCAATTTATGAAATCCGGGTTGATATAGAATATTGCAAAAGTCAAAATATGATTTATAAGTTATGAAAAAAGATATCTAAATAATTTCATTTCAATTCATCATGTACAATATAAATAAAGTTTATTGGAATTTATTTAGATTGTTTCAATCTCACATACAATTACGAAATAATAACCGATGACACGAAGTCGCTTCTGTATAAAACTTCTCGTCAACAATGTTTTAACATTTATACAATTTCGAAAATTATAGATATATAGGGTAGTGCAATCGGATATTTTCTTATTAAAAAACGAACAAAATAAAAGAATAAACAAATTTAATATGTCTTATTCGATAAATTATGCCCGAAAACAAAGCAAAGACATACGAATTGGTTTTTCCACGGTAACCAACTTCTACAATTTTCAAAATGGTTATGTTTAAAAATTCATCTACCTCCTTGAAACATATCTGAAATCATCTAGAATGGTTCATGAGGATATGGAAAAATAAAAATTCCCAAATGACGGCTTGAAACTTCTTAATATTTATGCTATCTCAAATCGTGCGATCTTCGATCTCTAAAAGCTCGAGAAGAGGATGTATTAAAGCGTTCGAACAATGTATCAAAAATTACTTCCGGCCGGGAGTAGGAGAAATCGGTGTAAGAACTTATTCAGGAATGCAATGTTACGACTCGGTCGTATCGCTCTGGAGAGCGACTGCGCTCGTAAAGCTAACGTCGCGTCGCGCCGATTTATGTATCGTCAAGCGCCCCTAAAAATTCTTTTATTCGCGGACCCTTGCGGAAATAAAATCGCTGGTTGTCCTACTCTCGAGTCGCTGGCCACCTCGTGGGTGGCGCATTCTCCAAGATCGATCGGCCACATTTGGTTTTAATATTTTCGTCTAAGAAAATTCCGTAGAATCCCGCGGTAACCGGCCTTGGGTTCCGTAAGACGGATTTTCGGTCGCCTTTCACCGGGAGATCCTCCATTCAAATTCCGCCGGGTCTAGGCACGGTGACCCAAAGCCGCGGAAGAAGCACGTCCTGACAAAAAGAACCGTTTCCCTGTACCCCCCTACCCCGCGAGTAGGTTATTCCGATCAAGAGATAGCGAATTCCGGGATGGCTCGGTGCACTCGATACCGGGGATTTTCAACTTCGACTCGATTGCTTCTCAACTGTGAGGCTGAATAGATTAATGTCGAACCGTATTTGCGAAGAGAAGAATAGAAGAAAGGAAGAATCGTTTGCTTCCAGGGAACGCTGACATCCTTGCGCGTTTATGGAGCTTGATTCTTACCTGCTCCTTCTTTTCTTAACTGAATTTTTACTTGCCGTTAAGTTGATGTCAGTGGTGAAAGAATTGTGGCTTGGGGAGACGACAATTTGGATTTGTAGAGTGGCTCTTTGAAAATGACGAACCGTGCCGAGATAAGGCAGACGCAATCGCTAGATTGTGGATTTTATGGAGCCGTGATTGGGGGTGGTTGAGTGACTGACATTGCGAGTTCCGGTCGAGTGGGGATTTTTTCTCGGGTTCGGGTCAGGCCCTGAAAGTCTCTGATACCCGAAAATTTTGGATACTCAACATCAAAGTCGAGTTAGGTAGTACTTACGACGAGTCGGCAGGTTACCAAACACTTCGTACACTATCTGATTTATCCGCATGATTTATCCCATCACTAATTTTAAGGCATCCGTTTGAGGAGGTGTTCCGACCAAGAGTTAACTTTCAGGATGACCATTGCTGGCCTTTAATTCAGTCCTGTAATCAGCAAGGTGGTCTTTCGAAATATATGTTCCCTTTTATTCGTCATTCATACTTTGTATTTCAGATACTTAAGAGTCGCAATATTAAATTTTTAATTTTAAACGAATTTTCTTTTCTTTTCAATTATAATCGAAATTTGCACCATTTTCATCTAAAAGTTTTTATACAGTTTTTGTCAACAGTTTAGGTTAGATATTTACGACAGATTACGGGCAATTTTAACTCTTTGAGACACAGGATTTCGGAGAACAAATACACCCATGTGAATTTTGTTGCGTTTTAAATGAAATACAATTGGCATATTCTTATTAATAAATGAATCACATAATATAAAAGCATACTGTTGCGACGGCAACACCGATGGTCGAAAGTGCCTAGCCGTCTCTCTTTAGTTATTAAGCCATAAACATACGAATCAATCGACAATAGGCAAAATCCGACGAACGACGACTAACGCAATTACTTTACGACCACCGTACTTACCGAAACTCGACTCGACGACCGGACAACACGTGTGACAGACCCACGGTACCGTTACACGGGCAAACTTTCATAATTTTACTTTAACAAAGAAGACGATGCAAACACGAAGTTCCTACCAAATTTCCCACTCCTCATTCCAAGTTCCCTGCGACACACCCACCTCCAATCGAAAACATTTAATTTCCTCCACCAAAACTATCCTCCACCAATTAACGAAACACCGAGGTGACAACAGACAGAACACGACAAACGAGAGACAGAACGCAGTAATCATTCATACATAACGCATCAAACTAAGATCACAGCTAACATTCATACATAACACATCCAAACGTAAACGTAGTAAACCACCATCAAACATCGCAACTAGTATACTTGTACAGTGTAAATAAAGTGTATATAAAACAAACATACATCTATTAATACGGCATTGTACCAAGCGTTTATAAACAAATCCGGCCTTACACCCCGGATCCACATTAAACGCGAATACAACACATACGGAATTAATGATTTAATTGAATTTGTTGTTATAAGATGGGACTTAAATAGTCATACCGTGCCACATGGTTTCATAATTGTACACAGCAACAACACAATTATTATAATATTAGAAGGTTGATCTAAAAATGTCCCACCAGGCATTACCGTACATCAAAGAGGTAGGACATTTTTAATACCACCGTGCTCCAAGGAGTTGAGAGACACTTAAGGTAGTTTTAAGGAACATTTGGTACAGATTTGGGAAAAATATAGGATAGATTTAGTGTAATTGTGGCGACTACCTCCAACGCTCGCCAGCAGATGGACTTATTATAACTATCTAACTATTATCTATCTTATTATCTCTATTTGTACGCCCGGATCTATTTGTACATATCTCTATATATGGTATACCGCCCGAAACCGTCCTATCAACATCCTCGCGTCTGAGGCAGGGCTCACTAGATAATCTTACTGACAAATCTCCTAGCGGGACCAGGATGAAACGCTCCCTTTCTTTTCTCCCCTCATATCAATAAATATGCAAAACTAATAATACGCCACATATTTCTAGAACAGATTTAGGGCAGTTTTAGAGCAGATATAAGGACAAATTTAAGGCAGATTTAGGACCGTGTTAGGTCAATTTTTGGACAGATTTGAGACCGTTTTAAATAAGTTTTCGAATACATTTATGGTAGGTTTAGAAAATATTTAGGACTGATTTAAAACTGTTTTACGACAGAATAAGAAAAGATTTATGACAGTTTCAGGGCAGATATAAAACAGATTTAGAATGTACAGTATTAAGTGAGATTTGTATGTAACTTTATGTATTCATATATAACACGTATTTAAAAAGACTACATTATTGACCAAAGAACTGGATGAAAGGCCAATAGTGATCATCCTAAAGGTCCATCCTTGGTTAGAACACTTCTAAAAGCGAACCCTTTAAAACTAGTAGTAGGCGGATTGGGTACTTGACTTCGATGTCGGGTCAAGTAGTGCACGTTGGTAACCTATCGACTACCTAGCCCGACTTCAATGTCGGGTATCAAAAACTTTCGGGTCCCGACCCGAGCCCGAGAAAAATTCCCGAACTGACCTGAATCAATGTCAGGTACTCGCCAGCCGGTAAGAAAATGACCTTCATCATATGCTTTCTACAGTATTGTCACTCTTCTCGCAACCTTTATACTGGTAATGCAGTAGTTCTTGCAGATCTATCATCGTAAAATCAATTTAATTAAGTGTCTCTTTTTAAGAGAATTATTTTTGAAATATAAAATGTGGTATATCTCTAAAGGACGCTAAAATTATTAAATATAATATGATAGAATTATTTTCTGCAATGTATGTTCACAGTAATGAAACAACTCGCTTAAAATATCATCAAAATTATTAAATAACAATAATTTTAACAAACATACTGCTTAAAAGTTCATCCACCGAATACCTCATCCTATGCCGGTTACGAATGTACATTATGTATGCTTTGAGCATACATAATTTCAAATTATTGAAACGTGATGTTGGAATTAATTCCAAAGCGGTCAATAACCTTCAAAGTCATACTTTAAAAAAATTAATTCCCTTGCTGTTACAGAATCCTTGATGATCCGTCAGGAACCCACCAGCCTAGCAAATAGCGTCGATGGTCCAGACGAGGGGATCGTCATCAGCCACCCTGACAGCATCCTCGGCAGAATGCGCTCCACGGGATGCCTGAGCCCGAGGTCTTCGAGGGTGTAGAATCCGAGAGAGAAAGTAGCCGGGCGGCCAGTGTGCAAGATGAGATAGAAAGACGCGTCGGTACATTGTGGAACGAGTCGCTAGGCGCCATGTGCTCGAGCATACGAGCCTGGCGGTGGCGAGGTGCAGTTTTGGGGACGGTGTTGCTAGTGTCGTGGGCATCAGCGGTCGCAGTTTGTCCGTCGGTGTGCACGTGTAAATGGAAGAGCGGCAAGGAGTGGGTGGAGTGCGCGAACAGGGACCTTAAGGGATTGCCGCAGGGTGCACGCGTGGAGACGCAGGTGTTGGACCTGTCGGGTAACCACCTGGTCAGCTTGCAGCCCGAATGCTTCCACTTGTTGGGACTCGTAAACCTGCAACGTCTCTACCTGGCTAAATCACACATCAGCCGCATAGCTTCCAAGGCCTTCGTTGGCTTGGTCGGATTGGTGGAGCTTGACCTATCGGACAACCTGATAGAAGAGATACCCTCCGAGACCTTCCCCTCCTACTCGAAGCTGATGAAGCTGTTGCTCAACGGGAACCCGATCAGAGAGATCAGAAGAGGAGCATTCCACTACTTGGAGGACCTGACCACCTTAGAGCTCAGCCATTGCAGACTCGAGACCATCGAACAGGGAGCCTTCGACGGCCTTCATCAGCTCGAATGGCTCAGACTCGACGGCAACAGGCTCACCCGCGTGCCAGACTTCACGCTTCCCCTTGGTGGTAGTCTGAGGGGACTCACTCTGCACAACAACTCTTGGCTCTGCGACTGCAGGCTGAACGCCACGCA
This sequence comes from Augochlora pura, assembly GCF_028453695.1. Taxonomy (NCBI): domain Eukaryota; kingdom Metazoa; phylum Arthropoda; class Insecta; order Hymenoptera; family Halictidae; genus Augochlora; species Augochlora pura. The sequence goes on along the minus strand of NC_135778.1, from coordinate 21,179,746 downwards.
GGTCTGGCTCAAGGAGTCTGCTCCCGCTGCTCCTCAGGAGTCCGAACCTGTCTGCGATGCTCCACCCAGGTTAAGGGCCAGGCAAATCAAGGCAGTCAAGCCGAACGAGCTCGCCTGTCTGCCGGAGATCGAGCTGCAGAACAAAGTCGAAGCTTACGAGGGAGACAACGTCACGCTCAAATGCGACGTCTACGCTGTCCCGGTTGCTAAGCTTACCTGGTGGTGCAACGGGGAACCCTGCAAGCTCCAGACCGAGAATGATTCGGTCGTTGCTGGGTCACTGGGCTATCCGCGGTGAGTAAATTGACGAGCTAATTGATCCAAAGACAGTTCCAAATGTTTGTCCTGATGTGTCGTATTTTGTATAGAAATTTTTATATTGGTTACTTTCCAGTTTCGCAAAGCATTTGCGAAAGTATCTGTTGAAAGTCAGATATATTCGAACGGATTTTTCTCCCGGATCGGAGCATAAAGCACTTCTCGCTGTTCTAAAAGAAGCGCGTCACGGTCGTTAATCACGGACGTATTCTAATTGCTAGTTCGCAGAGGAATTTCCACTGTTTTGAATATTTCACTGCCCATTAAGGGCTCACCGATGATTTTCAGTTAGCCGTTAACGAAACTTTCGGCCTCGTTAATGATTCACGGTATCCCGTTGCTCGTTTGGAGCGTTCGCGCTCGATACGATATCGACGTCGAAGAATTCCGAGTTCAGTTACGCGGACACGTCGCTTCTGTCGTCGCGACGGTCGTTAATGGGCACGTCGCTCTGCGAGAACGTACCTTTAACTCGATTCCCCTTAAATTAACCGTCACGTGCGCCACTTTCGTAAATTTTCCAAGCCGTTCGTCGGCGAATACCTCGTTCAATGAACTGACGTGCTGGTTCCAACGAGGCTCACGCCTGCCTTTGGTCTACCGACAGTCAACGCTTCTCTGAATTGAACACACTGCAAATTTGTGGTCCAATCAACGGTAAATTGAAGGCCTTGCTGCAAATCGATATTGGCTATACGTTGCAAATCATTTAATGCGGGAACCAGAAAACAATTTCTAAATCTGAAGTGTTTAAAATTTGTAACTTTAAGTTTACTTCGATATCATTTTATATCAATCCCAGGAAGATAAACGCGTGTCGAGAGGTTTTGAAACATTATATTTTCTTAGAGGCGTTTGTACAAGAAGCTATTACTGTGGTCGTCCGTTCTCTAGACGATCTAATTACGTTAGAAGGCGCATCAACTCCTAGGATTGATGAAATCGCATTCGATCTGTTGCAGATACGTGTATCGACAGCGGGGCGGCACGAACATGAGCAGCACCCTGCTGCTCTACACTGTAGAATCATCGAACGAGGGCACTTACACCTGCATAGCAGAGAACGAGGCAGGCTCCGCAGAGGCGAACCTGTCTCTACGGGTGCTATTTCAGGAGAAGATCACCGTCGAACCGCCCAACGACCATTCCAGATCAGGCTACATCATGGCGATCGCAGCGGGAGCTTTAGTAGGCACTCTGTTCGTCCTGGGCTCACTGATTGGCAGCATAGTGTTCTGCATGCGCAAACGTCGCCGGGACAGAAAGCGAAACTCGAAAGCCCTGGTATCTCAGAACAAGTCTGTGATGCCGATCACTAAGGACACTACGACTAGTCTGACTTGTCGAAAAGGCAACGGCAGCTTACTGGGACTGGAACATCAGCAGATTGTCTCTTACACGGAGCGCGAGGTGAACAGGGCCGCGACTTTAGAGCATAGGGAGCACAGGCCCGTGGACGAGCCTTACTGCAGCCCGGTGTCCAAGTACCTGACGGAGCCGGACCTCATCAACGAGGTCCCCGAGGCCACGGACGTGGGCTATGGACAACTGTATCGACATCAACCCGGTGAGAGGCAGATCCCCGAGTACGATTCCGGCTACCCTCTACAGCCGGATCTCCGCCAGCCCACCATTCCCCAGCTGAGCTACCTCGACCAGGATGGTTACCCCTTCAACTTTGGTCTACCGAAGATACCCTTCAGCGCTGCCAGCACCTTGCCTCGGCTACGGACCAGAATGGCAGAGGGCTCCGCTGTTGCGCCACCTGCCAGGTACTCCAGGGAAGCCGAGTTCCTTGCAAGATCGCCCGGCTACGACCCCGTGCTGCCCAGGACTGATGCCAGGTACCATTCACGTAATTCTTGTACCTTGAGCAACTGCTACCTTCGCGTTCCTGCTGATACCGTTGTGGAGAACCCAAGTCATATCTGAATGTGATTTATTAATCTTCAGATGGAACCCTTTCTAGATTTGTAAAATATTACACAGGCAGTGAAATATTTATTAAGTATCTGAATATATAAATGTAGGCAGGCTGTAATATCCTTATGTTGAGAGGAAGCTGAATTTGATGTTTGTAATTGTCGAAAACATTAGTGATCAGTAAGCAAAATTATATAAAACGTATTACTTATCCTTATATAATATTATAAGTTGTATAAAGATTATGACAGACTACGGTTTTCGTAAATACTATAAATTAATTGATAAAAAATATATTACTTATTGCTTCGAAATCGAAGGAAAATTTGACTATTCCGTCAACAAAATCTATTGGAAAAATGATTAAGGACATACAATCAGTCCCATAAGTATTCGTACCCTGATTGCTTATAAGAGAAATTTGTTGAAATCAATAAACTTTTTATTATCAATGAACACATGTATAAAGTTTATTTATACCAAATTTTAATAAAATTAATTAGCTAATAAGAAAAATATATTGATTTTACTCCTCGTAATATGTAATAACAGTCGATAAAAGTATTCGTACCAGTGTAGATTTTGTCAAAAAATTGCATATTAGAGTAGCTTTTTTACTTTCTATTAATTTTCTAGTATTTAGTGGGTCTACCTTTATGCCTTATTATATCGTTTAATCGATTTGGCATACTTTCTACCAGTTTTAATGTAATATTTGGTTCAACACTGTTCCAAACTTCCAAAATTTTGTTCTTTAGGATTAGTTAATACGTTGGTAACGAAAATAGTTAAAACGTTGGTTCCGCGTGAATTTCGCAGGTACACCGCGGAGGGCTACCCGTACCCGGCCCAGATGCAGCCGCCGCCACAGATCCAACCGGTGGAGCAGCCGTTGCAACAGCAGCTGCCAATGTCCCCGATGTCCCCGGTCGCAGTGTTCCCGGAGGTGCCGTTCATACCTTCGCCACCTGCCGCCTACCGTGGCGAGACCACTCCCCTCTCCCCAAGGTCGCTGCTCAGCAAAACAGCCCGCGAGGCTGCAGCCGCGGCTGCTGCGAGGGCCGAGGATCTGCAGCCACCTCATCACCCGGAAAGTCCCGACGAGGGATACGTGGGCGACGCCATGGACGTCTAAAGACTTCGCGGTGTCTTCGAAGCACGAGACGTTTCGATCAGACCAGTTTCGGGGAACGCAGGAGAAAAGAGAGAGGAAATAAGAGGGAGATAGACGCATTCCAGGTGTCCCAGGACGGATCGTAGGGGGAGCACGGGACGATCGATCTCGGCGAAATGAGGAAACTGTCTGCGCTCGGACAGATTAATCCACGGAAAACACGAGTCCGGAACATGATTGGCAGAACAAGAAGAAGGGACCGGGACGGGGGACGTCGTCGACATCCGGCGGAATGGATATCAGACGTCGCAAAGTGCCTGCCGGCTGGCCAGGAACAAAGGAGAACCGTAATGGATTAATCAGGTGCGAGGCTGCCGCCACGGATGTCCCGTGTCTGCGGATAATAATTTCTTGTCAGAGCCAGCGCCGCCACTAATCAAATCGCTGCCCGAAAACGGAGCGTCGATCCTTGGATATGTGTGATGCTGGATCTCCAAGATCGTGATGTTCATTCGATTAGTGCGCCGCAGAGACTCTGGATCCGGTCGGACGATTTCAATGTTGGACTCTCGCAGTCTCTCGATCCGGGAAACAACGGTAGTCGAACTCCTGCTTTCCGGTCTCTCTTTTTCCCGTTTCTGCTTCCTCCTCGATATTTCTCTCCCTCCACTCTTTTTCACTCTTCCTTTCTCTCTCTCTCTCTCTCTCTCTCTCTCGATTTTTCTCGCGCTCCCGCGCGCAGCTCTCTCCGACGTACAATGGAACACCCAGGAACGTGGAATACGTTAACGCGGTGCGTCGACCACGGGAATAGAATTTTCGGAGAGTTGGCGAATGCCGCGGAAAGGAAAACAACTCACCGCACAGGCGAAACCAGGAGGAATTCCGGAAAAATGGCTGATCCATGTCGATCCTGAAAGAGGCTAGGAACCGGGAACACTGCCACCCCCAGGCGTTCGCGTTGCTAGTCTGACTCTCCGTCTCTCTGCTCGCTGGAAACTGGGTTTGTCGATCGATAATTGTTGACATTGTTCCCACGATCTTGCTGGGTTTTATTTCGAACCTGCCTGGAACTGATTATCGAACTAGGAACAAGAATCGGCTCGATTTGCAACGATGGTTTGTGGTATTTTATACCTTCGATAGTAGCATATAAATCTAAATCGAATGATGCAGAGTGCGAGTTCATTGATCCATACTAGTTTCTGTATAATTATGTATTTTTTAAATTTTTTGAATTTTTCAAAGCCGAGATCGAATTTTGCGTTCCGATAACATCCGATTGCTTATAAACACATTAATGTTTGCAATAATAATTCGAAGGGTTTTGTTCGGCAGAGCAGTCGAGTACCTTACATAATTAACCTTATATTTACCGAATACGACATATTAATTAATATTTGGGTTTTGATGATTATCATCGACACAGGTTTCACCGATGTTGTTTTGAATGATGAGTTTTGAATTAACTATTAATTAACAGCAATTTTGATCGAAACTGGCTTCGCAGGATTACGTATGCATAGAGTATGTTCGTATCCAGCTAGCATGTTCTTCATAAATGATCAGTGAATAAAAAAATTTGAAGCATTTTGCTGTTTCATTGCATCGAAGAAATTAAAAGTCGTTACGATCGTGAACGTTTGCATAAACGCATCAATTACATAATTTAGTATCTTTGGCAAATTCATTAGCGAACTATCACTAAATGTCTTAATCGATAAGAACCAGGAAACTGTAAACATCATTTAAATGTGATTTCTGTACGATGCTTACATGTATTATGGATAAACAACTGCCTAATCTAAATCCAGTGTTCTCGCGTGTAATAAAAGGATCATTTACCTTTTAACAATTGAATGAAAGATTAAAACACTGCCAGTCTTCAATTATATGTCGGTGGGACCTGTGACTTCGAACTCGGTTTAAGCTAAATGGAGGTACCCAATTTTCAATTGCATATTCAGCGTCCAAAACATCGCACATTCAAGGAGCATGCAATTTCTGCCACAGAGAAACTTCGTGCGATCAAATCGAGCGCGATAAAAGACGTTTTCCAGCGGCAGGGAGCCCAAACGAAGGCAAAAGAAAGACGACAAAGAAAAAGATGAAAACGAAAAAGTCTGCGTAAGCATGGCTGCACTGCATTCATTGTTCAAGAGTCGCGAGTCGAAGGAGACTCGAATATCTGCTCAAGCTCATACGCAACCCTCAACGAACCCCTAGCCCCACCCCCGAAAAAGCATCCACACCTCGACGTTCCTTTCGATCCAATTTTTAGACTAACCAATTGTATCGTTATTAAAAACAAAGAAAAAGGTTTACTGCTCGTCGGTTTCAGGAAACAAACACACACGAAATAAAAACGAAGGAAGGAAATGTAAGGAAAAGGAAACGGACACTCCGTCGGAGAAACTGCCGGCGGATGGTTGCAGCAGCTCTGTCGTAGCGATAATAACGTTAACTCGGTGTTTAAGACTGGTGGAACTGTGCGAGACTCGCGAGCCAGCCAGTGTGTTACTTAACCTGATGTACAGAACTGTTAAAAAAAAAAAAATATGCATATATATATATACATATGAACACGTAAACATATATATATACATATATGAATATAAATATATAAATATATAAATATAAATACGAGATGAGAAATTCGTACACAGACTGGCAGACAGGATCACGGTGAGAGAAACAAAACGATATATACATATTATACATATTAAATATAATACATACACACGAGCATAAGTAGGCGGAGAACAATGGCTGACGGAGGCACTCGGCAACGGTGAAAGTAGATATTTTTTAAGGGTGTCTTCGCGTGCCAGCGGGTCGCCGTAATCCATTATCGAAGTGTGCGTAATCATCGTGTAACAGAGTTTTAAGCGTTCGATCGGGTCGTCGGCGTGTTCGCGAGGCCCGAAATCGGCCGGTTCCTCATCGATCCGTTTAATGGACCAACCGGAACTGCTACTTTTCCTCGAGAACTTCTGACCCACCCCTCGCGGCCGGACCTCCCGGGAGAGGACTCCGGGTCGTTCGGTTTTAATGCGAATCGAAATGCAAATTTCATCTCATGCAGATTCATCGGGAATGTCTCTTTCTGAGTCGAAGTTTGAAGCGGAACGGCCGGGTCTCGCGAAACGAACGACGCAGACGTCGGCCACCGAAGGCTGACACGTATGTAGGTACTAAATAATGCGATCTGATGTTTGGGGACTTGGTGCCCTGCTTCATCCTGCCGACGCTGCCCCCGGTATTATGCGACTCTTTGGGATATTGGCCGAGATGTCGTGGGAAATTATTTGCTCCGAAAGTTCTTCGAAATGGAGCAGCTTCTCGAGCAACTGGATTTTTTGTCACGGAACTGGTACGGGTTGCTGATTGAGGATCTATTCGGTTTCTTCGGGGCTAAAATTAAAGGAGAACATTATTTGTCAGCCGACCTATTTTCCTTGCGGTTTTATATACGAGGAGACAGCCTTTCTCTTTGCACGTAACGAGCAGTTTTATAAAAACAATTTGTCCAATTAAATTAAGGGGCACACTCGATGTGGAATTTTTTTAACATCGTTGCTTAAGAGCCTGTTATCGATGGATTGCGGATCTGTATGCATTTGCTACACTTGCACAGAGAGCATTTCTATCGTTATAACATAACGACACTTTCAGCTGAGTTTTCTTACAATCCTCCAATAGGATAATTTATTATTCCAAAGCAAACTACTGCAAGAGTTTCGTACAGTGTTCCACAGAATTGTTCCCACACGAGAACGTAGTCTAATCAATTTAATCGTTGTTTAACTCTCGCATGATGAGCCATAATAATCCATACTATAACATCTGTAATATTTCACTCTCATTTATCTATTTATTATTTCACTCTTGCTAATATTGCCACAATGAAAGATAGTAAGGAATAAAGACCTATTTACTTGTTCTATTTATAACAGATAATTTATTGCGCGTCGTCTTGCATGTAATTCATAAGAAACATCGCACACCCGGGACATCGTCGTGCGAGGGTTACGCAATTAAGGTTATTTTATGCAAAGTACCCATCGATTCCAAATCGTCGAACTTTCTCGTCATCAATCCGTACAATAATATAAGGATTGATAAATCGATAAGATTAAATGAACTTCATCTTTAAGATGCAATAACACTGTCAGACATTGAAAAATTGTTCCGAATCCAGGTGATCAGGGGAATGATTACGATGCCTCGGGCAGCGTCGGTAGCGATAGATCGATCGGACTTGACGTAATAAAGGAGCCGTTAATCTAGCGTTAGGATAACGAGTTACGGTAAGTGGATGGAAGCGTGGAATGCGGCGGAAGGATGCAGCCGCGGGGATGCTCGAGACACGCCTGGGAGTGAGAAGGACAGACGGCAGGAGAGAGTGTGTGTGTGAGAGAGAGAGAGGTTGAGGGAGAGGGAGAATAAGAAGGAGAGAAAGAGGAAGATCAGGGACCTGGCTGACCTGGTTTCCGCTCCCGTGTCGCAATCGCCGCGCCGAACCGGCCGATTTTCAGGCGAAGCGGTGTTTGCCCTGTGTCTGGCGGGGCTGGAAGCTGGCCCGCGACCATTACCGAAACCCCTCACCGTGCTCCGCGCGCGATTCGTTGGGAAATAAACGAAAATCGACTTCCGGTCTGTATGGGTCAGCGAACCATCCACCCTATCGGCCGGTTGGTAGGCGCCCCGGGCTCGCATCTTTCCGAGTTCGGAACGTCGGATCGTGTGCTCTCACTAGATCACCTAACCACACATGTACACACGCGATCACACTGGTAGGGGACACTATAGACGACTGGTGGCTACTTCCGGACGTGTTCTAACAGGGTACACTGATTCGCTCTGGTCATTTAGGCTGGAGAACAACCTAACAATGGAACCCCAATGGCGACTGAAACACGCCGGGTTTGATGGAACTTTGCGCAAGTGTTCATTAGGTCTAGTTAAGATTTTAGCTGTGTCTCAATCGAATCGCTTTTTCATTATAGAGGAGAGATCAACCTTTTTCCAGAAGATTTTCAAAAATAGTTGAAATAAAAGTAGTAGAGTATTTTCGAGCTCGTACATTTTTGCAAACAATTTCTTTTGCAAAAGATATCGGTCTCTACAAAAGTGAGAAAAGTATAAATCTATCAACGAAATTTTTACACAGATTTATAGAATCAGAGATTACATAGGACCGGTTTGGATAAAAGGGTTGATATCTTCTCTAAAGTAAAAAGGGGATGTGAGTCAAATATGGCCAAATTCTTGTGTAAGTCCTATTAAAGACTTGCGCAATGTTTCATCAAAATCAATGTGTGTGTGTGTGTGTGTTTGTTCTTTTGTCAGAACTTTACGGACTGATTTCTTTCTCACGGTTTTGCATATTTATTATTTTTTTTGATCAAATTTTGTATATTTAGTTTTATTTTCTTTTTACATCGCCCACCGAGCACTATAGTTTCGAATTTTTATAGACATTTTTGAACAATTCACTTGATCAAGAAGATTCGCTAAATCATTTTCCTAATATCCCGCAGTGTATGAGCATGAATGTATGCTCAGTTACGTCGCGGTACAGTCTGCGTGTCAAAGTCGCCACACGTCCACGAACGTGGCAGTCAAAGTGTTAAAGGGGGTATCGACGATACGTATCGGTGACTGACGTCGGTCGCCCTGTTAGCAATGCGAGACGTGTGCACGTAAATGTTCATATCTGTTGGTCCCCAGGCTTTGAATACGTGTCCGAAATATTGACTTGTATGCACGACAACGTGGTATTCAACGAAGACGCGGATTATTCATAGCAAACTGTCGGTATTATTGATTTCGTTGACCAAGATGAATCAGTCCGCAAATTACACTGGAACGAGATCATGGAAGAAGCCCTTCGACCCTCGAGCGACACGAATTGTATCCTCCACTGTGTGTTTTCTAATGTCTACTTTTGTTGCTAGATTAAAAAGGTCCAATTTTTAATTATATTTCATCATTTGTTCCCGTCCGGAATAATGGTTCGTGTAATTGTACTCCAGCGCGAATGAAGGACCAAAATTAATTTGTTGAACAATTTTTGTGTCGCAAAACATGCCCCTTGAGACTTATAAGGATGTAGACCACATCTTTGTGGTCGTCGCGCGTCGTCTGGCGGTGATAACCACGCCCACAAAGAAGCGTAACCTGTTCTATACCGAGAATAAAGACTCTGTGTTTTTTTTTAAATAAATTCTCTGCTCGTCCCAATTGCAATCGACTGGAAATTTAATGGGAGAAATTCTTGATCACATGCGAACGATCAAGGAAGCAATTACATGAACCTATTATAATACGAGAGTTACAAGTTCCAGTATCGACGATTGTTCGTGGACACATTATACGGAATACACAGATGCACGCTCTTCAACTTTCACGAACATCTCCCGACCACGTCGCGCTATCAACCAATCATAATTTAATCCCGCGAAAGTAGGTTTTTGTCGAGTTTACGACGTGGTCCAGATTACCGCGCACGTGCCGGGCAGAATTAGTTTTACGATCTCCAGCGAAATTCATCTCGTGCGCGCCGATACCGTTGGATTTTATCCCGTGTCTTTCATCGACAAGTTATTTCACCGTGAAACAAGCTATCCGGAGTTCTCGCAGTTACCTGGAATAGCTCCTCTGTTCTCGCCGGTGTCGGCTTGGCGACAGGGAATTTGTTGTACTTTCGCCGGATTAATTCGTCGCCCGACGTATGACTGATCGACGAGACCGTCGCGTTTCAATCTCTGCTCCGCGCTGTCGCGCCCGCCGTGATACAGAGCCGCGGAAAAATTGTCGCCCGGCGCCGGTTCGCCCAGGTAGCCGATAATGAACTTATCGCGGACACGGGCTCGCGCCGTTGCCATCACGGAAAAAGGAGAAACTCGAGACGGATCAACGGAAAAGATTCAACGTTCCACTAATATTCCGTCGGTCCGACGTCGACAAGCAAATAAACGATCCCCGGAACAGACGGCCCCGGTTTTTGTCCCCGTTGCAGACTTCCTATTCAATTTCTGTTTCGGTTCGGCGCTTCTCCGGCTTCGGAGTTCGTCGCACTGAAATTTCCAACTAAAAACTATGAAAATATAAGTTGCAAATTGTTCTCCGGTTCAACGAGTCGGCTCGATCGATCGCCTGCTCCGCGTCCAGGCTGCTTTTCGTCAGCTGGAAACGCAAACCTACTCGAAACGACGAAATCAAGCCAGGCCGTACAAATGCTCGCAATCGGCTACAAGACTTCCGATCTTCTCTCTTTGTTGCTCTTGTTTTCGGCAGAATGGAAGGCGTATTTTTTCCCGGCGTGCCGTTCTTCGCGCGTCTGTCGATAGCCAGGGGATCGGTGGCCGCCGCAATGGAATTACACCGTCCACGCACCGAAACGTTCGTGATAGCGCAATTACTCACCTCCGCGATTGATTCGCGGATACGCTCGCCACCCCGGGGGATTCAATTGCTCGCGACTTCGCGAAAACATCCCGGGAAATGTATATCCCGCTCGGATACCAGAAGATCGATTCCACAGCCGTGAACAACCGTGAACCCCGAGACCTGTCCGTGATTCAGCGAGCTTATTCGAGAATTATTGGGCATGGATCATCGGATTTTACCACCGCGTTGCTTATTCTTGGTGAATCCTTCTCTGTGTTGTTTGAAGTTCAGTATTGTCGCAACCTTAACCCTTCGACTACGCCGATACGCACACGTGGTGCATACAATTTTAACCGCAACCTATTTACATTGAAAGGATCAGTGCGCTAAACCGTGCAATAATCGTTCTAATAGTGATAATAATAATAATTTCTGGTACCAACTGCCGGTAGTTTACAGCTATTATGCGTCTATCGGCAGCAACAGAACATCGGAAGGAAATTTTCAAAGCGCCCTGCGGGTTGCAGAAAAATGGAAACAAGCAGAAATAGAATGAAATCTTCGTATGTCCTTTAAGAAAGATCTTTGAGATCCTTTTCTTCGTTTGTTCCTCGTTTTGTAAACGAAAGACCGAACCAATTATTGTTAAAAGGTAGCATCTAATCATTTCTACTCGCCAGCAAAGTCTCGCTTGTGAAATTTCCAAGAACGCGGTATACTCGATTGTAAAATCCCCCTAAACATTGTCACTAGCAAGCTCATAAAGAGCTTTCTGGTGTACCTACATCAAAAATCGTTCCTCCAGGTGAGACCGGAGCCCAGACAACAGGTGGTTGCACCTTGGCGAATAGCGTCATCGTTTGGCCGGTGGCGCCTTCGGAGCAACATTTCGTGTGCAGAAGCTCGGGTGTCACCGCCCTGAAGACAATGTGGGTCGTGTACACTCCGAAGCAGTGCCGGATAGGTCGTGTGTGCTAGCGGAAGCGAGACTTTGTCCGGACGAGCAAGCCCCATGAATCCCATGGAATTGGTACGCGTGCACGCTGCTGGCTTTCATTGAAGGGCGCGTCCGCCGCGAAATCGCATCGACGGGAAAACCTTTCTTCCCTTTGGCTGGTAACGAGCCGCGTGGAAGCCGAGCCCTCGCCGCTGAAAGGGCTTGTTGTCGCCGGCACAACGGGGATAATCACTATTTGCCGGGCAACGCGTGTGCCCGCGTTCGCGTGACGAGAATCGAACCTGCGCTCTCTTCGTTGGACAACGCCCTTGCCTGATAAACACGTCGATTGTTGCACCGCAGTCATCCAGCCTCTTGTTCCACCTTTTTCGGTCACCTGTTCCCGTGCTTTCGGATTAGAGCGCGCCTCCGACACGGTTTGCCGCGTGGAACTGTGCTCTACCAGTCTCTGTCTCTATCTCTAATTCGTTTGCTTTCAAGATTTTGTTTCGACTGACGCAAGATAGGACGCAATTTTCAATTATATCTCTGCATTTATTCATTCTAGATATATACGTAAATACGAGTAATTGTATATTACGTGACTAGTGCCGAAAAATATATAGGTCACTCTTTTCAAAGGCGTTAACTGGTCTGTAAAAAGTGTAGATACGTTTGAAATAGATTAACTGTTCCCTAAAGAGGTTTGTGACGCCTCTAATAAGTATTACTACTTCGCAGAAGGAATAGCGACGTACACCATGTGTATTACGTTTTCTTATGTAAGGAACTTGGTTAAATGAATAATGTTAACTTTTATTTTACAAAGATATACACAAAACGTCTGTTCCCACGTGGCGTCACCGAAGAAGTGTGTCCGCCACGTTCCGTTGTCCCTAGCCCGAACAATGATCCCAATCATTCATTTGTTTCACGCACACAACCATGCATTCATGTTATCATATTACTATACATTCATACAACCGCACACTCCTTCTTACATACCATACACTCTCAGCCATACTATACACTTACACTTAGAAGAGTCAACCACGCCGACAAATATATTTCCTGTGTTGAAAATTTGCCTACATGTTCGAATTACAGTTTCATCCAACCTGATAATAGTATATTCTATTTTAAAGTGCTTTTTAAATATTTTAAATCAAACTCCAGTCATTCGTCCTTTTATATAATTGAGTAATTACGGCGTTTGTGGTATAATCATAGTATAGAAGGCATCATCGTGTGCACGAAGAATGAGTCCGATAACGGTCGGGCCCGGGTTATCGATCAGTCACGGCTCACCTTGCAGGCTGTCTAAAAATAATCAGCTAATTAACAAGGCAGACATTCGCGAAAGCCGTGCCGAGACAATGGACAGCGCTGCACGAAAAACGTATTTATTTAATAATGAGAAACGTGTCCCAAGCATCGCGTAACGAGCGCCGGAAACTATGTTTCCGCCGAAAATCCACGTGCAGCCGATGAATCATTATTTTTAACAATGCATTCTTCGTTGCGGTCGATCGGTGAATGCGATCTACACGGCTGCGGGGGGGATTGCAGTTACGATTAGCGATAAGTTATGCACGCGGCAGCCGACCGTGATAATTATTTGCGGCGCGTGATGGTTATTGGCGCGTGAGGATTTAATTATTTGCCGGTTCGGCAATTTCGGACGGCCTCGCTTTGCTGCTCCTGCCTGACGAACTTTCATTACAATTTTCTTCTCATTCCTGCGACATTTTAGCGGCACAGTTTACATATTTTAGAGAAACGAATGTAAAACAAGAGAAGATAGAAACGCGTCGCAACAGAATCTGTACATCGAATTGCAGGCTGTATGTAAAAGAAATGAACAAACGCGTGAGTTATTTTACGGTTCGTACACGGCGCAGGACCTCCGGTTTTATAAAAGCTGTGTAAGATCGTTGTTCGAGGCATTCGAACGTATTAAAAAAGCAAATTATTCATCGTTTCTAAAACAACCAAATTTAATTCTGACTTGGATAATATAGAGCGGCTCTAATATCCGCATAAAATTCGGCAGTCTACTGATGATGAGTTTCGACGCTCGCAGCTCCCGCTGAAATTTTAACGATCCCAATCAACAATATAACATGAATGTTTGAAGACGCATCACGTGTCTGCGGATGCTCGGCGTTGTATGGAGATGTCGACTTAAATAATCTATCGGTTCTATTTTGAACGACACCGCGGACAGACCTCGAACCAGCCGATTCTGCCGGATATCGTCCGAGTTTAATTTAAATGCATAATAAATCACGGCTAATTGACAATGCGATTGTTGATTCTACGCGATCATTTCCGCGTGTCGAATCCGCCGCGTGTAATCTATATTCAGCAGAGGCTACGCCAATCTCCACATGAGACGCTCCTCGGCGCAGGAACGTTTCTAGATCCTTCGAACGCTAGCAAATACATTCAGATAGTTTCAACTTCATGACCCTCCATTATTTTGTCGACATAAAGAATTCATGAACGTAAGGTAGCAGAATTTTTTATTAAGTAGAACGTAGACCACTCCAACCGGCAGTCACTTCCAGAATGTCAAAGGAGCCAGCAGCAGCAGCTGCAATGTGCAGCTACTCGAGCGATTAACTCAAGAAAGAAATTCTGCGCTGCCTGGCTACGAGAAGAATGAGAATTTGCATGAGAATCCGCACGAAACTTTCAATTCCCGGCTCTGCGCGCCGCCAAAGAAAAAGTAATATCGGCGTCGCGGTGTTCATCAAGAAATCATATTCCCCGTATTCTCGCTCGCAATATTTCTCACCGGCGCTCGCGAAGCAACATCCGGAGCCGTCGAATGACTTAATATCACCGGGAGGAGGCGAGCTATTCATTAGACTCGGCGGGCGATAGATTATCGCGGCGAAGATTGATGTATTCGCTCGAGCGACAACGTTTACCTGTCCCACTCGGATATCGAGTTTCCACGGCGACGGACCGATAGCTGGGAAATGCAACCAGAATGTTTATAGAACTAGGCGGAATTGCACGGCAACCTCCGTCGATCGACACGACACGTTTACACTTGAACTATCGAGCCCTAAAACCGACTAGTTTGTATCGCCTTTTATCACTAAACCTAGTGTTGCTCTGTAACGATGGGAAAACAGCTTTTATTTACACGTTTCGCCACTTTTATTATCATGTATGATTGATTTAACAAACGCATTCAACCATTTTTTTGTAAACAAGAATTTATAATTTCCGCAGCTTTAAGACAAAAGATAGAATTTCAATTAGTCAGAATGTTCCAAATAACTAGACATCGAATAGCTTTTTAACTTTTATATACGAAACGGTGTAACTTTAATTACAGTGTTAGACTTCACTGACTTAAGCAAAATTTGTTTAATGTACGAGATAACTTTAATTGAACTAATTACATATGACACATATTTAGGCAATAAACGTTTGCATAATCGAGGTTCTACAATCCGAGTGAGTAGATACATCCACCAATTGACCGCCGAACTATATTTACGATCTTAATAATTGCTGAAAGAAATAATTGTCTACAAAAGCACGTTTGTAATCTTGATAGTTATAAAACAAAGTAATTTCTCATACAAACATCTTTACAGTCCTGATTATTCTAAAACAAAAAATCCGTCGTTGTGACAGATCTGGTAGCGTCAGCGTAAACTATAATCGGTATAAATAACAGAATTTTATGTCTTAATATTACAGCTGGAAGCAACATTTCTTGTTTAAAAAAAGAAATACTTTCTTATCAAGCACACTTTTTATTTAACAATCTTTCTCAAAAGCCCGAAATCATGGTCAAAATATAAAACTGTGACGGGTTTAATTGAAAATTTGTATATAAGGGTTTTCATGATCGCTGATTACGAATCTGAAACTGAAAATTCAAAAAACAAAATGGCAGATCCAATATGGCGGATGGGTTGTCGAAAAAAAAGTTTTGATTTTTACAAAAATTGGTGTACGTGTATTTTCAGGAGTTCTGGTTACGAATCTATCAAAATTCCAAAAACAAAATGGCGGATGGGTTGTCGAAAAAATGTTTTGATTTTTACAAAAATTGATACATGTATATTTTCAGGAATTCTGGTTACGAATCTAAATTTCGAAAATTAGAATAAATAATTTTTTTTCTCTCGAATCGTCGAAGTCCGAAGAAGGGCGACCGTTTTGATTCGTGGCTTCGTTGCTGATAGATGCGAAGGGCACTCGAAAAACTATGAATTCCTTGAACCATGTTTCAAATCTTGAAAATAATCTATACGCCGTCATATGTACTTTCCTCTATTTGGCCCTCAACGCAGAAAAATTTCTTCAACGCCCGTGTCATGTCATCGTTGATGTCGATGACACATCTTTTTGTTGAAATATTTCCCGCCTAAAATGTTCCAGTACCGTGTCATGTCATCGTTGATGTCGATGACACATCTTTTTGTTGAAATATTTCCCGCCTAAAATGTTCCAGTACCGTGTCATTGTCAGTATTCAAATATTCCTTAACAGTAAAAAAACACCTCTTTCCGGCTTAAACAGTATTCACTGTCACGAGATCCTGAAAATAAAAACACAAAATTGAATCATTTATTTTCAATGTAACAGATTTCATTTTTTTTCAAAATAATTTTTAACATTGACTAATAAAGTGGTTTTTCTAATATCGCAGAACAATTTAAGTAATTTGGCACGATGTTTAAAAAGTTATTCTGTTTTGAATACTCTCGCGAGAGAATATACCATACGTTGCCTCACAAAAAGGGCTGTAAATAAAAAGTATGCAAACTTATGCAGCCAATTTTTTCAGTGCTGCCAGATGAAACTATAAACTATGGATCCTGTAAGTTTAATCGGAGGTCATCATAAGTCGCAAAAGTTTTGTCTGTAACAGTAAAGTAAATGAATTCCATTTGCTCTTATAATATCATTCTACAATTTATCGTTTTACCAGTGTAATAGTTGACAATTCTTGATATGTTAGCACTAGAAAAGTTGTACTTACCACCAGGAACAATATCCATTTTACACAATTCAAAAAAAGAACTTTCACCAAAAATTACAAGCTTCACAATATGCACTTCGTACTGTCGCTCACGTTCACGAGTAATGACTGCCCAAGAAACTCGAAGTTTGAGGTGAAATTGCCATTCAGGTATAAAAGTATGGGTCATTTGGTTTTTCCTATCATACGCAGTCATTATTAATGTACCCAATCGGTAAGTCAAAAACTCCCCCCCCCCCCTGACAACTTTGATTTTTAGGGTTTTGACCATGATTTCGGGCTTTTCTATCACTGTGCGGCGTCTCGTATAGCGAGAGTGTCATGGCGGACAGACTGCTCGTATCGAAAGGATTAAACGGTAGACACACTGAGACCGT
This sequence comes from Augochlora pura, assembly GCF_028453695.1. NCBI lineage: Eukaryota > Metazoa > Arthropoda > Insecta > Hymenoptera > Halictidae > Augochlora > Augochlora pura. The sequence continues at coordinate 21,162,668 of NC_135778.1, read as the reverse complement.
CGCGACGGTAACGAGAGCGTAGCCGAAATAGCAGCCAGCTCCGGTTCCATGATTTTCAGTATCAGGGCCGGTTAACGGCTGGAAACCTTCCAAAAATTCTATTCCACTGATCCTCATTTTTCTGCGCAACACCGCGGGCTCCGCTATTTCCGCGAACTTTTCCTGCGAGGCCTCATTGTAGTCTATCCGTCGGTATTACGGGTCATTACGGCACGTAGAACCCGTACCCTGGCTGGATGGTGTCTTCCATTGGCGGATTCCTAGAAAAATGCCAGGAGCTTCCGCACTCTAGCTGGTATTTTTTAATTGTCAGGAAATGGGTCACGAAAGTGTGAACGCACTTTGTGGCGATTGTAGAAGCGACTGTAATTTGCACGGGGTCAGAGTAATCCTTTTTCCTGTGTAAGATTAAAGCAGAATATGGTCGAGGCAGTACCCGGCAATTTTCAACCATGTGCGATTATAATGTAAAAGTTATCCCAAACATTTTTTAATGTCACTTCCACTGCATATTTTTCGAAGGCAAAATTCGTATAAATTCCTTCGGTATGACGCAAATTACCTTAAAAATTTCAGGAAGAACCGCTTCATACTTTCGCAAAAGGGCAATCAGAAAGCTACCTCAGAAAACGATCACAATGGTCAAAGATTTTTTAATGTCGCTTCTCTTGAATATTTGTCAGCGGAAAAATTTCTACACATTCCTTGTCTAAGAAACAAACAAAGATCGTCGTTATCGTAAACCAGGACCTTCTTTTAAACCGAGTGCTTCTCCTTTGAAGTTTTCGTAAAATAATTCTCTGACAAAAGTAAAGAACAGAAGGGTGCAAAAAGGTGAACTAGAACTCCGTTAGCATTCTGCTCGGAGGTCAGGCGAGAAAACTGGGATTAAACGGGGCCGGACGAAATTTCTCCATCAACGTCCTCGCGTTTGCATTTGACCGCGCGATTCACGGTGAATTATTCAGTATCGTGCGTGGGCGTCCGATGGAAGCACGCTATATTTCTTCGGCGCACTAGCATGTGACGTGTGAACGACGGTCGCCGCTTCGATATTCATTAGCGGGAAACGCGGCGATAGGAGGCCAGGGGCCAAAAATTCATTTCGGCTGCCGAACATTCTGGTAATATCGTTGGCTGCGCGACGCGGTGCGTCTGCCCGTTTGATCACGGTCGCTGCGGGTTCGAATGCAATCTCGGGGTTCGATCGCGCCGGAAAAATACCATCCCCGGACCCGCGGTTACCTCGTAACCGCCGCGCGAAACGATGGAAAATTCAACATAATTTTCCAGGCCGGTCCCGCAATCCTGCGAGATTTCCGGGTTTACACGCGGCCCATCCTCGAACCTGCGAACTGCGTCTGAATCAGTAAACACGCGTTATAAGCTCAATTTTATCACGATTCCCAAACTGCGCGCGAGCCATTTCCCGGAAAAGTGCTGAATTGTTACCTTTTTTTCGCCTGCACGCTCGTTTCCAATTATTCATTTATTCGTTTTACATCGAAAATGATTTCTCGTGTAAGCATCGTTTGAGTTTGTGCTCGAAGACACGGTGGGTCCTTCTGGGCTAGTTAAAGACGAAGGAAGACCCTTGAACGCTTTCAAAGTTTGTCGAAGCCAATGAAAGAACCATCAAGGGACATCAATATTTTCTGAACTGAGGAGAGGCATTTGGAAGGTCTTCCGTAGTCGTGAAATCAACTTGATGATTTTAAGAGATCCATAAGACCTACAGTTAGTCCCATAAGTATTCATACCCTTATTGCTTATAAAAGAAATCTGTTGAAATCAAGGAATGTATGTAAAATTTTGCAATAGACTTTTTATTTTCAATGAATATATGTATAAAGTTTATTTACACCAAATTATAACAAAATTGATTAACTAATATCAAAAATATATTGATTTTACTCCTCGTGGTACGTAATAACAGTCCGCAAAAGTATTCGTACCATTCTTAGCAGAGTCAATTTTGTTATGTTACACCGTCATTTTACATCGAAAATGATTTCCACAATTGACAGTCGGTTGGGTGAATGCCAACAAAGTAGTCTAGTTCGAAACTTTGTCAGAATAACATCAATAATCAGAAATGAGTCGAAAGAAGTCCGAGACTACTCTAGAAGAGCGTAAAATAATTTTTGAATTACACCAAGAAGACAAAAGTTATGTTGAGATAGCAAAAATAGTAGACAGAAGTAAATCGACAATTTAGTTCATCATTAAACAGATAAAACAAGTGATACTTTGTTAAATAACAAACGTACTGGAAGACCAAAGACTTTAACAGTTCGAGAAAGAAATACTGTTATACGTGAAGTGCAAAAAATCCTGGAATTAGTGCGCCTAAGTTAGCTACAATGTGTAACCACATGTTCAATAAGAAGGTTTCTGCTGAAACTTGTCGAAGAATATTGAGAAGTGAAAATTTTCATGGTCGAACACCGAGGAAGAAGCCTATCTTTAGTAAAATTAACAGGACAAAGAGATTAGCATTTGAGAAGGAGTACAGAAATCAAAGTAATACCTTTTGAAAGAAAGTTTTTTTCTCAGATGAATCGAAATTTAATATTTTTCGATGTGGCGGAAGAGGAAAAGTTTGGATAAAGCCTAATACAGAACAGGAATTAAAAAATGTACAACCAACTGTAATGAACGGCGAAGGCTCCGCGATGGTGTGGGGCTGTATGGCGCCATTCGGAGTGGGCAAACTTGTCTTTATCGATGGAATTTTGGATAAGATAAAGTATAAAAGTATACTCGAAGAAAATCTGCACTTAAGTGCGATTAAGCTTGGTCTTGTAGATGACTATTATTTTCAACACGACAACGACCCGAAGCATACTGCTCGGATTGTTCGTGAGTGGATACTTTACCACGTTCCCCTTTATTTACATACACATCCTCAGAGTCCAGATACAATTCCCATAGAAAATTTATGGACGGAAATCGATAAAAGACTACGCGAGCATGAAATGTTCAATAAACAATTGTTAAAAAACATAATTTTGAAAATTTGGAATAGTATTGAACCAAATATCTCATTAAAACTGGTAGAAAGTATGTCAAATCGATTAAACGATATAATAAGGCATAAAGGTAGGCCCACTAAGTACTAGAAAATTAATATAAAGTAAAACAGCTACTTTAATATGCGATTTTTTGACAAAATCTACGCTGGTACGAATACTTTTGTGGACTGGTATTACGTACTACGAGGAGTAAAATCAATATATTTTTGTTATTAGTTAATCAATTTGGTTATAATTTGGTATAAATAAACTTTATACATGTGTTTATTTATAATAAAAAGTTTATTGCAAAAACTTACATGCGTCCCACAATTTCAACAAATTTGTCTTATAAGCAATGAGGGTACGAATACTTATGGGACTGACTGTATACAAGTCAAAGAAAAAACCTTGAATGTCCCTAACAGTTTATCGAAGTCAATGAAACAGCTTTCGAGGAGCTTCTTTTAAATCAAAGTAAGTCATTTAGTTGGTTTTCGGAATTATAAAAGTCAAATAGGTAATTTTGAGATATCCTTGGGATGTATGGAAGTCAAAGGATACTCATTGTTTCCAAAATCCTTTGAAGTCAAAGAGATCCTTCAAAAAGATCTAAACATTTGACAATCAAAGTGAGGCACTGGCAAGATAAAATAAATGATCTGTAGAGTTGCTGGAATATTGTGTAGATCAAGTTGAAATCCTTTAGAGATGCTCAGATTTCTCAATTTTAATGATCCTTTAAAACCGAAGGTCCTTCAAGGGCCTCAAAGTCGCTCGAAGTCAACTCCCACTGTGCTACGAAGTCAAAAAGAATACTCGAAGATCATTTTTGGCTAGGAGTAGTTCTTGAAAATTCTTCGAAACCCATTAAATTCTAAGAAATCTAAATTCAAAAATTTAAGGTATATCCTAGCACCCTCGAAGTACCTCAAAGTCAAAGAAGAGTCCCTAGAGCCCTTTAAATCCAAAAATAGATTCTTCAAGCACCTTTGTAGTATCCCGAAGTCAAGATCCTTGAAGCATCCCCCAAGTCTCTAATGATTTATGAAACCCTTGAAGCCAAGATGGTGACCTTAAAAAAATCGTCGAAGCTCTTGAATTTTAAAGTTAGATACCTGGAACATCCCCAAAGACCTTTAAACCCAAAGAATTCCTTGAAAAATTCCCAAGATATTTAAAAAATTCCCAAATTCTTTCAAAATCAACGAAAAGTCCTCAAGAAATTCCCTAAGACTCCCCGACACCCAGAATGTCAAAGAATGATACCTGAATTCCTTGAAATTGCAATAAATATCCTTGAAGAATCTGTTAATCCCAGAGAAGCCAAAGCGTAGCGAATGTTTCTCAAGCATTACGAATCTCAGCACTGTTAGTACCTAGAAGGGTCTAGAAATTGAATCTTTCAACGCAGTCTGATTTAAAATGTTAGTTCCCTGTAGACATCGTTATTGCATCTAGAAACCCACAAGAAGAATACAAGGAGAATCGGTAAATAAGCTACGGCTTGACTCAGCTTGCGCGCGACTCCGCCGGAGCCGAAACAGCTCGTAGCTGGAAACTCGAGAATTCCCGGATTGCGTTTCGATGTCTGACGTACCTGTATGAATATATGTATGAAATACTACTAGCCGGTTTTTTCGTCGATCGAGCGCCCGCGTTCGACACCGCCAAAGAAGAATTTATATCGAAATTTCCGCGAAGTCAGTCGACGATCTTGCTGATGGGAACTTCGGTAACCAGACGCGCACAGCCGAGCAGCAATCTTTCCACGGGAAAATACAAGTAACGCGTTGAACTGTGCCGCGACCGTATCAACAATCACGCGCCACCGCTCGAAAATATTTGAATATTCGCTTATCAATTTTCCATACGGCTACGAATCATGGAGGCCGATCTTAAACTCACAATATCATCTTACAGAGTCATCGGAACGTAAAGACATTCGTATTTTATAAAACATTCAATTACGTATATTTATTTAGTATTTGGTTCAGTGTGTATTATCAAAGCCATGGAAGTGCCCCAAGTTTTACTAGTACATTTAGGATACCAAAGAATTAAAATACCATCCGTTAAGGTCAATTTTAGCATTCTAATTTCGATTTCATTTATCAAGTTTCCTCGATTTTCTGGAAATTTTCGCAGTTGATTTATTACACTTGTCGTGTTAAAAACCTAACGCAGTGAATTCCTTCCTAATCAAGTCATCAAACTCCCAAGAAATCGCGGGAATCACACGCAATTCCATGTTCCTTGTGTTGCCCCTTAGATCAATAGTCGCAATCAGAGCACCAAAGGACCGGTTCTCCAATTTTTTCCCATAACGAATATTACAGTTACCGGTAGACAGTCAAAATAGAATCCTCGCGGTTTTGCGGCTGTCGTGGGTGGCGCAGGAGCACGAAAAACTGCAGACCGTGCCAACGAGGGGGTTGCGAGAATGTACTTGGGGGTTGAAAGGGATATTTGGATGGGATCGTGACAAGCGAGCGTCAGTTTCTCGACACGGGGCTTCTCTTGGATCATAATCATCAGAATAAGTGATGGTAGGGAGAGGGTAGGGAGGGGGCAGAGTGGAAAAAGAGCGGGGTAACAAGAGAGTGAAAAAGGGGGGTGCGGGGGTAGACAGAGAATCGGGGACAGACGTATCGATCTCGTTCGACCCTCCCTTCGACCGTAAAACTCGCTGCGGAGAGAGTTACGATTCGGCACAGACACACAAATACACATCTATATCATCATTCGTGCACACCCACGCAGACGTCCATTGACATGCATCCATACGCAGAGCACCGTGGAACTACCCTTCTCTTTCTCCCTCCCTCTCTCTCTCTTGCTCTCTCCTTTAGTTCGGTTCCCCTCTTCCCTCTCTTTCTCTCTGTCATCTCTCTCTCACTCTCAATATTGTATACATATATATATATATATACACACACACACACACACGAGGATCTATAAATATATAAATATACCTGTAATACGTACACAGGCTCATGTCCACACGACGTTCCGAACGATTGAGCAATACGATTTGTATTACCGTGTATAACGTAATGTATTCGATTCTGCACATGTCGTACGTACTTTGGATGTAGCGAAGGATTTTTCACGACTGATATGAGATTAAAGAATAAAAATAGCTTTTCTATTAACCGGGATTTTCTTGCTCATCGACCTTCCCCTAGATCGTTCTTCACCATCCGGAATCCAGAGGAAGTTGCAGCAGCTGGCTCCAAATTCTATTCCAGCTGTCGTCGATGCCCTTCCTTTATTTTCATATTTTTGAACCTCCTCGTTTGTAATAAATAAATTATTATTTAAACTCGAAGGACATTCAAGTTTTCCTATTCAATTTACAACTCACGATGCAGCCGAAGGAAAAAAAATTGCACACAACATTATTATTATTATATGCATATTTTAATTATATGCAACTTCGGCTGACACGTTAATTTTTTAAAATTGTGGCAAATTAAACATTTCAATGTTCATGTTAAACGTCTTAATTTTGCGTAACTTGATGTGATATATTCATTCTCGAAGATAATTCTAGTTCATTTATGATCGAGGAAATTAAGTCTACGCAACATGTGTAGATACGAGAGGACTATATGTCACATGTAGGTAAGTACTTAATAAATTTCTCTTCTAGTGTTATTTTACAATGTTAATAATTCTGTCTTTTTCGTTCTTTGCTTAACGTGAACCAGAGTCGGGCATTGCTCGAACTATTCCAAGTAAATATTTGTTTAAAATAGTTGTCCGAATAAATACTTTTTAGTCGAATATTTGATTGGAAAAGCAATTGCCCATAAATTATTTTATCTATTTATTCGAATAACTCTTTATTATCCTCCGTACTCATATCCCGCAAGAATGCTTCAAAAAAATTATCGGAATGCAAGCTTTAGTAAAACTTTGCACCTTCACTATTCCCGTAACTTGTTAAAGCCGCGAGAAAAATTAAATTTCCTCTAAAGTCAATCGCTTTGGACGTCCGCATAAAAACGCACGCTCGTACGCATTCCGCAGTTATTAAACACGCTGCTACCGCTAGACAGTTTCCATTTCCGCTCGCTTAAAAATCCGAAAGTGCGCGTTACAGACTTCTTGGGAAGGCGGTTCTGCATGCGGGTCGTTGCAACTGCCCGAAGCAACGCGCGAAATTCACCGCGTTGTCCCTTTCCCTTGCACGGAAAACCTAAGAACCTGGACACCGTTTCCCAGGATTTTCTTTCAGGCGCCGAGGAGTAAGCTGAAAGTCCGCGTTAATTTTTACTACTCGGACGACGACTTCAAAGCGCTGCTGCTTAAGCTCCGCGCGTTGATTACAACGGCCGGACGGCGGATTCGCCGGGGACTTCATTTTTACGGAGAAGGCCACCGGTGAAACTCGAAATAAGGCGCGCTTAATGCCCGGGGGATTAAATATGCTGCTTACGGATCGTGCGATAATGCTAGCAAGTGAGGCGCCCTTGGTTCTGATTAATGGAAGCTGTTTCTTCAAAGTTAAAACTTGTTTAAGCTTCTGAGATTGTCGAGTACGTTTTTTACGCTGCGAAGCTTTACATGGTTTACTCACATCGTTTACTCGAAGTTGTTGTTTTATTTGGCTACTTTCTTGCTGGTCAATCTAATTTTGAAGAAACTAGAGGACACGAACAGCAATCGTAATTAAGGCGTTTTCACCTTTTAGGCATGGCTGGATTTTGCGCGAATGAAATTCTTCGTAACTAAATCACCAATTTTCTTAATATATATTTTGTTTGGTATAGCTATATGTATATATATGTGGTATCGGGAATATTTCTGTAACCGATAGATAATTTTAAGAGTAGGTTTAAGGACATTAGTGTAGTAAAGTTGTATAGTTATAAAAAGGCCCATCGGCGACGCGAATGCCCACATCTGGGGTATGTGGAAATTTGGGAAAGGGAGGCAGGTACGCATAAAAAGTCGAGTCGGAGTTAAAACGAGAGTTTTTTTTTAAAAGTCGTTGCGAAAGGGTCGTAAGTTAAGTTGTATAAAGTAGAGAGTCGTGGTGGTCGTGGAGAGTTGTTGTAATAAGTCGTACAAAGTTGAAAATTGTATTTATAAGTTGTAGTAATAGATTAACAAGTTGTTAAACCGCGAAACTATCGTACAATACAGTCTTAATTTCTGTTTAATCCAAACTTGTAGTAATAAAATATATTGTTACTACATATAGGATTAATTATAATATATTCTTTTCTTCGTGTATTGTACATATACGCTTTCACTTTAATCGTTTACTTTAATAATTAATAATACAATCGAGTAAAGCACGAAACATCCGCAAAAGCCATTGTATATAGTGGCGTGTCGTGCCTAAGAGGTTAAGAAATGGCAAACTATCAGGATAAAATAGTTTTAATTGTTACTAATGTGGTATGTTCACTTCACTGCTAGCGCAGTGAGGGTCAGAAGTGAGACCGTTGTTAAAGAGTCGTGGGGTAAGCAATTGAAAGTTGAGGGTTGAAGTAGAAAGTAGGGTTACATAGTCGTCGCATGGTTCGGTTACACGGTTAAATATTTCAATAAATGAACTTTAGAAATTAGCCTAATTGTGTAACTATTCTATATCTAAGGCTATTTCTTTCTTTTCAATTTTTACTAAATACATTATACGTGTTATCCCACACTAATGTTACAATATTAATATATGTGTGTTACAACTGTTACATTCAATAGGACACATTTTAAGAAATTCTCAACCATGAATACAGAGAAAATGTTTAACAGAAGTTTCAAGAATATTTTATAAGAATCGTTGCAAACATCGGACTCGTCTGCAAAAAAAGATGTTTTAAAGAGTCTCCAAACTTCAGTATGTAAATGGTAAAGATTTAAAACAATCAATAATCAAAAATAAATAAGAACTGTTGTCTATCGTTGTCTTATTAATACCATTTTACATAAAAGAAGATGTCTTAAATACTACTGATTTTTTTCAATAAATACTAAACACTTGAATAAAATATTCAATCTTAAATAAAAAAAAATCATATAAACCATAGTCCTTCCATTATTATTCTACTTTAAGAATGATTCAAAACACAAATTTTTAAATAGAAGAAGTATTATTAAGAATTGTTGAGCTTCCAATGAGATAATATGGTGTCAATGGTTGTCTTACTTCTTATTATGGGACCCGGAAGAAGATATTTTATGGATTATTATTTGGAAGTAATAAAATAAGAGGATAATAACAAATAAGAATAACAGGGACAGTTTATTAATAATGTATCATATAGCAACTCCCTACGACTTAAGCAACAACGATAACGATTGGAGCAATAACTACGACAATACTCAGCAACGACTATATTCGACAACGACAACCATAGCGATTATATTCAACAACGGCAACGCAACGATAACAAAAACAACTATAATAACGCACAACTTTGCAGAGTGACGGTTCTCTTTTTCATGATGCTTCAAATGCTTCAATTTTTTTGGTCGGCCTTTCCAACCTTAGTCTTTTCTCTCATTATCTCACCTCTCTCTTTCTTTTTCCCCCTCTCTATCTTGCATACACTGTTTCACACTCTGTCTCATTCTTGCTCATTCTTTCTCTTTCTTTCCTTATTTCCCTTTCACTCGCTCACGCTTTATCTTAACTGCCTTAAACACTCTCTAAACATCTGTCTCATTCATTCTGTATTTTACATCTCGGAGAAAAACCCTAGAATATTTCACAGAATCAGAATTGAACGGAGAAGATATTGTTAAGAATTTTGAACCTAAGCAAATGATAGCGCAACGAACTACATATGTGATCTCGACAGAAAGAAAACAATGTGTCCGCATATAGACGTTATTGCGGCTGGGAGAGAATTAACGAGGCATCTAAATTAGCATGAAGATGCAGCTCGATTAAAGAATTTTCGAACAGTATTTCGGTGCGTTATGCGTCGTGTAATACTCTGGCCGGCCGACAGCGGGCGTATTAAGGGTACTTTACATTCAGTCGCCGATCCTTTCATTCAATTGCGCCAGGGCAACATCCTCGGTGTAAACTCCCTGAGAGGAAAATCCTTGTCCTCCCAGTCGTGCTATTCTTTTAACCAAAACACGGTGCTCCGGCTCTCCGTCTGCGTCGCAGAATTTAAAAAAGCATCCACGAGAACCAAGTGCTGGGAGAACAACGGGCAGCGCAGGATCAAAATAAAATTCCGGAAGCGCCGGGTTTTTAAAGCTGGATTACCGTTCGATGCGAATGCGAATATCAAGTAAATATTACGAGCGTACAGCGCCGCCGGAAATGTGTAATTTTTCGGAAAATTGCAGGCCGGTTCTATTTACTTCCTCGCCGTTAAGTCCGCCATTTCGAAAATACGCTGCCCGGACGATCGTTGAACATGCGACTATTGTTCGCGGTTGGCTACGAACTACACACATCATTCGGCGACCATAATTTACCGCAGTTTGATCGGCATCAAAAATTTGGATCCAACCTCGGAGCTTTTGAATCGGATATTAAACGGCAGTGAACCTCTTCATGATTTTTCCGGCATGTCGAAGTCCAAGTAAATACAGAAAAGCTGAAGTTTACTTTTTTTTATACAATGTTTCCTATTATTACCTATAACGGGGTACAAGTTTAACGTGAAAATTTGTTTGCCGTACTATGCAAATATTGGCATGCATTATTTCGTTAGTAACCGTCCAACGGCGAACTATATACACTACTGCACAAGCTATATAATTAATTATGTTTACGATCACCTAGAGCTGTCTTCATTAATTTCCCAAAACGTAGTTTTGGAAACACCTGGTTTAAATCTAATGGCTTCGTTTTTGTTGTTTATAGTTTAATAGCAATTTATTTAATTTAATCACCGGAAAATGAATGAAATTATTTGTAGATATAAATACTAGGTCAATATGATCCGTTAACTGCAGTCCGACGTCACTGACGGTAATTGGAACATTTGTGCCCATAATTATGAAAGTGGTCTAAGTCAAAATTAAAAAACAAATGAGTTTATCAGTTATTTTACACCACATTATTTTAAACTAAATTTATTCAATGTAATTTTTACGATATCGTCAAAAATGAACTATTAGATGATGGTTGTAATTTCAACATTATATGGAATTCTAACAATTATATAAACATAACTTGAAAACGGCGTTTCAATAATAATATTGAAACAATAGACCACAAATTTTTGGTATCGGGTCATCCTTTCTACCGAATCAGCGTGATTTTGGGTTGATAGAAGTGAAAATAAAAAAAGGAAATTACTTATACAACCCTGAATACTATAATATTATGAACTCAGAAAAGTGTAGAAGAAGAACAATACATTTTCGATAAAACGAATGTTGCAGCCGGATTATATTTCAACGAAATCACTGGAAGACTCAACAACAAGAAGAAGAAAAAATATCGCGGGCGGATCTATATCTTGGCTGCAAATACAATGGATGAGATTCGTGAATAATGAACCATATAAAATGTTCTATAAAATTTCTTCAGATGCTCCTGAATTCCACGTTTTGGATCTTTCACCTAAAATATACGGAAATATTAAGCTATTTCCTTTATACGCCACGACAAGACCAGTATCGAAAGAAAAACATAAAGATATTATGTGTTTACTACCATACATTCCTCCAGTTTTTCAAGAACATTTTCAAAATCTTAAAAACTCGAAATGATAAAAATGCATTATTTTTTTAGAATCATTAATAAATGTGCATGAATCATTTCATTAAAGTTATTGTTTCAAATAAAACTTATAGTTCTTTATTGCTTTAGGTCGTTTATAGGACATTCAGTTAATTTTGAAAATGATCTAAGTCAATTCCAACTTTAAAAACAACATTTTCGTATGAAATTCACACAAAATATCATATTCATAATAAATTTCCATTAATCAAGACCATTGAAATTCTAAATAAACAGATAGCATAATGTAAAAATATATTTTAACTTGTGCAAATGCAATTCATTAAATATCTCGAAACAAGAAATATACGATTTATACCACTTTCATAATTATGGGCACATTTATTCTACGTATATGTGTCTCCAGCAATTCGCAAGGGTTTCGGATATCTTATTTTGACGCTGCTATGTCGCAACGCTAGAGTGGTCTATTGTGTTTCCCAAATGTCCGATCTTTGTCTGTCCAGTATTCTGTAACGTCGCAGAAATATGCTGAACATGTTGTCGAATATTACAAATTACTCCACAATAACGTCATAATTGGCATTTTGGAATCTGAAGCGTTCTAGGTGCTTCATCCTAAGAGACCTATGCAGAAGACAATTAACTATATTATTGCGATACCCTAACGTGAAAATGACATATTATCCCGAGAACCCGTGCAAGTTGCTTGAAACGCATGCGTATACTTGTTTCCTCTATGTGTGTGTAACAGGATCTCAGTGCAGTAGGTAAATAACGCCCCAGCCAAGGAAAATTCGCCTCGCAACTGGTTCCGGTAGATTGAAAGCGACATCAAACGGTCTTTCGTCGCGGTAGATCCTCATTTCGAAGTCTCCTGGGGATTTTTAAACGCTGCGAATGCACAATCGTTGCACTCTAGACACATAAATGATTCGGCGTCGACTTGCCGCCGCTGCTAGACGCTTGTTGGCCGAGGATTAATGGAATAAGTAAGAATGCGTGTTTCCAACATTCATATGATAAACTCGAGGTACTGGACCAGTCTAGCGGAAAAAAGCCGGTCTACGATGTTTCGTGCTGTGTCCTGGTAAATGGCACATGCGCAGTGAACTTAAGAAATAATAATCTAACGAAATAACAGAAAACATTCGTAAAGAAACACTGTTTTGTTCGTTCTTTGGCACTAAGAGGGTTAATAATTATTCACATAATCTATTATATCTTCTTAGTTTCAATAGGATCCGCAAAACGTAATAATGTCGTAAATATAATTGCTGCCAGAAAATGAAACATTACAATTTTAATTTGATTCGATAAATGTGAACTTTGCGATTATCTAAATTAAATTAGAATCAAATATTTTAACCTCTTAGGCATGACACGCCATTATAATAGCTTTCGCGGATGTTTCGTGCTTTACTCAATTGTATTATTAGTTATTAAAGTAAACAATTAAAGTGAAAGTGTATATGTACAATACACGAAGAAAATAATACATATAGCTAGTCCTATATTAGCTGTATCAAAAAATATGTATTAAGAAAAATGGTAATTTAGTTATGGAAAACTTGATTCGCGCAACATCCAGTCGTGCCCAAAAGGTTAAGGACTCAGAGGATGGAGACGACACTGGAAAAATATAATGCAATAAAACCAAATAGTAGTTAGATTTTATTATAATTAATTTCCAAAATAGAATCGTCGTTCGCCAGTAGAATACCAAGGCTGATCGAGGGTCTGGAAAAATGGAAATTGAAGGGAACTCACAGCGCCGCTATTTCAAGGTCATCGCTTTCATCCCTTTCTGTGGATTCCACAGTCGCCGGGCCACTTCCCAGCGATTGTTTGGCCGTCTTGGAACGTGTGGCCCATTGGTAATATCCCTTATCTTTGGGAACTTTTATCGCCGCGATTTTATCAATCCTTTATCACCGACTCGCATGCAGAATTGTTGCACGAGTGATCGTTGCGCGCAAGTCAAGTATTTCCACGCTGAATTTCACACGATACAAATTGCGATCCTCCATGATGTAACAGGAAGATGTGCAATCGAGCGGACTCGCAATTGATTCCTCTTGCTTAAAACGAACGCTTTTCTATAAAACAATTGGCATTGTTGTTGCGAAAGAATCTCAACAAATCGGAATAGTTTCGACGGCCCACAACATTGTTAATTTTGAAGTTACCAACAGGAACCAAAACTCGTTTTATAAATAACAGTTCACAGAACATGCACGTATTTCTGTTAAATATTCAAATATTTCTTTATTTTGTATGACTCCATTATTTACAGCGTTCCTTTTAAGAACGAAAGTAGGTGAAAGCTTGTTCATCATGTTCAGTAGTGAAAAATTGGTTTCCTAATTTAATTAAAGTATCTATACATTAGATAAAACCTTCTCGATTAAAATTGGAGAGAAATTATGTAAATCAGGAAAATAATTACCGAAACAAAAAGTCATAAATGAAGGCGATCCATGCTTTGCGAATAAAGATACGCCGCTCCCTAATCGTAACCGTAGTCCAAATTTCCCCGTCTTGAACAAAACTGCGAGCCATTGTTCCCCCGATACATTTGCCGATTTATCGACTACATTTTGATTCTCTGGTTTCCGAGGCTCCTAATCGAGGACGATGTTAAACGTCTTGTGAAATTAAATATTTGCTCGAAAAATTTATCGGCCACGTTTACGGCGGGGTTTGGCTGGCGGAACGTAACATGCGAACGGTCGACTGAAAATTAACGACGGCCGTGTCTGAGAAACTCCCATAAACAAGGATCACATGGCTGGATACGGGCGAAATAAATATCGCGGGAGTTACCGTTCATTTCCTGCTTATGATTCCGCGCGACGATTTAATATCCGCGCTCGGAATGTTCTTTCCGCGTCGGCTTCTTCCTCAGGTACAGTCGCTGGAATTCCGCTTCCGGTTTCGTCTCTAATGGAGTCCTTTGCCTCGTTATGGCATATAACTCCATAACTGTGGCTTACTATGACGCGGACGTAGCCTTCTTTGCCGCAAGGTATTCACTTCACGGCGAGTTTAATCGAATTTTATATTTAATTGTTGTTGTTCAAATTTATGGAGCCAGTGTGGTATTATTCCAGATCGGCGTCGTTGTTGAAATATTTACTCATCTAACAGTATTTGTTTGTTCCTTGGGAACGGCCAACTTTCACAGAGCATTAAGGGTTAATTTTTTAAGGATTTCATAAATATGGGGATTCCGTTTTCTTCAAGGTCTTAGAACTCTATAGAACAATTTTCCATAGGTTGCCCTATAAAAATGAGCAGATTGAATTTATTGAGCATCGTGTATCTATAATTTTTATAAGAGCAAACGGCTGAAGAAAACAACATATTTGACGATTTCCAATCTCAATAATTATAAAATAAGAAATATGGAAACGGTCATTTAACTTACGATGACACGTTTAGAGTCGAACATGAAATGTAAAGTATCACTTACGGAAGACAATAAAGAAAACAGTGAGGAAAGGTACCCAAAACATCTTCGGTCAGCTGAAACATTCAGAATTTATCGTCGACCAATAAAAATCGAATCTCTCGACGATCGGAGCCTGAGAAAATCATTCCAGATGCGGAAAATCTTATCGACCCCGCGAAGATTTCGGCAGAAAGAGGCGAAGGCGTCGGAAGAGCTCGACCCGGGACAATAACTTTTTAGCTGTTCTCCAGCGACCGGTCCGCGTCGCAAATAATTCAGGAATTTTTGGTCGTTATCGCGGCCGATTCAGCGTGCTCGCAGAAACTTGTCCGCGGAAACGCCGCATTCAGAGGATCCTTTTATTCGTTGCCGGGCATCGCGATATCGTCGGACGGTTCCCGCAAAGTGACTTCTTCTCCGTTCATCTTGCCCGCTCCGGCAACTTGTCTTTCATCGGGATCCACTTTCGACGGTTGCCCTTTTCATACGGGCAGCGCGCGCTTGATTCGTACAGGATTTTACGAGTCGGCGTACCTCGAACCGTAAAGAAACTTTTCAGATTGAGCGAGAGCCACCACCCTCTACTACCCCCGCGGCTTTATCGTCGCCTGTCCGCCTCCGTGGGGTGTGGGAGGGGGGGATTCGCCCTTTCTCTCGGAGCCGCGGCTTTCTTATCGGCCGTTCCACGCTGCTGTTTCGAGCAAGGACATCGACCCGCCCCCGCGTCGGACTTTTTTCCCTCCTGCGTCGTCGAGCTCGGCAAGAGAACTGTTTCCACCGAGTCTGTCCTTCTTTAATTTCCGTGCCATTATCGGACTTAAGGCACTCCTCCATCGCTTCTTTTTTTTTGTTTCCCTCGACGCTCCCCGGTCTCTCCTTTTTCCACGGTGTCTTCGGCTCTTCAACGTGCGCGCGTGGTTCCTCGGTCGCATTGTTCCACGGAATCGATCCGGCGAAAGGGTGAAGCACCTTTCTTTTCCTTCCGGTTCCGTTTAATCGCACTCTTCGCAACCCCCCGAACGTTAACACGCTCGAGAAACTGTCTCTCCTCGGGATTTCCTGGAAGCTGCTGTGGGATCTGCTTTTGTTCGGGATCCGCTCGGTTCGATACGCGTTGAATCAACCTCTGCCCGTTGAATTAGAACGTCTATTCACTTATTTATTATCATTAGAATTGTGCTCCGATTATATCTACGGGTGAATACGTGATCTCTCGAAGCAAGGAGAACTACTACTGTTCTTATGCTTTTACACAAACTGATTAACCGCATCGAATGCTGACTCGAACTACTAGCAATTACTGTACGTTATGATTATTGAAATCTACTTGGTTCTTTTATTCAACTTTCTACGAGGTTACAGATCGTGATTCTAACCTCTTAAATCATCTCTTTGTTGAGCCTGACATGTGCTGTACTCATTTTAATTTCTTTTCATAATGTAACTACGTAATGTAATTAAGTGTAACCCGCTCCATCTAATCTAGGTATTATATATTATAATGTAATTACTTTTATACCTCTTATAATTAAAGTAAATTATATTAAATTTACGGATTAAATAACCAACTAGATTACACAATTGAGAACATTTTTCAAACCACGAATGATGGTGCTCTTTGAGAAAAGTTGGTGTGCGAGACAGAGGAATAAATTGTTTTAAACTCATTTATGAAACTCCATTTCAACTACACTCCCAAAGAAAAAGATAGCACACCCTTAACTTCTCACGTTAAAATTATGGTACAGGAAATGTACCAATCATACAGAAAGACTACCTTCTACTAATATATAAACATAACTTTTATTGACTTTTCTTCAACGAATTCTCGTCGTAAAAATAAAAATACCCAAATGAATACAGAGAAAATGATAGCACATCTGAAAAATATTCCATATTATATCAATTTAAAATAGACAAATATAAAAATGATATAACTGTACCTTTGTTTAATAATGTGTGGAACCTCCGTGTTCCCAATTACTTCTATCATTCTTTTTAGTAAGGATTTATACGGTACTTTAATTGCATATTGTGATAATTTTTTCCATTCCCCTTTAATATCGATTTTTAAGTCATTTAAATTTTCAAATTGTCTACCTTCTGCGTAGACAGCTCTTGATAATAATCCCCAACAATCCTCAATTATATTCAAGTCCGGGGAGCACGCCGGCCATTCCAAAACAGGAATTATCTCTTTTGAAAAATATTTATGAATAATTTTTGCCGCGTGTACGGCAGCATTATTTTACTGGAACACAAATTCTGGACCTGCAATGCATTGTGCATACTTATCAATTTGGTTCTTTATTAACCTTAAATAACTTGCATTATTCATTTTTCCTTGTATAAAATGAATATCCGTTTTATCTTCGTAACATATGCCGCCCCAAATCATTATTCCACCTCCTTTCATTTGTCGTCTAATTCTTGTCAATTGTCCTTTTCGAATGTCATGATATTAGAATGCACTATTATCTGGACCAGCCAGACAAAACCGTTTTTCATCTATGAAGATTATATTCCTCCAGGTTTTCCTCCAGTGTATATGTTTCTTCGCAAATTCAAGGCATGCTTCCTTATGCTTCTTTGTTAATCGTGGCTTGGCTTTTATTCTCCATCGGTTCATAATATTACTCATTTGCGGCACACGTCGAACATTTTGAATATTAGTTTGTACATTAGCTTTGCAAGCAATTTCTCTTGCAGTAGCACAAGAATTAGATACATCACGAAAGATGTATATTACTGTTGTGTCACGGTACGATAGGGTTGCTGGTCTTCCAGTGCTTTTCCTTTTACCGTAGTTATCGATGCCGATCACGAAATGCGACAGATACCAATCTCAAGAAACACTGAACACCGACTGACGACTTCAACTTCCTTAAACCTCGCTACATATTGAACAAAAAGATTACGCGTGTGCTATCTTTTTCTTTGGGAGTTTAGCTCCTTTTGTAAACGATTACAACAGTGAAACAGCTACATGCGTGCTTAATAACATCGCTTGTAAAATTGCCTTCCGCTCTGTCTAGTTTGTTCCTGCTTAACAGAGCAGAACCCTGTGTACACAGCAGTGGCAAATGTATCAGTACATGTTTGAATATTAAAAAATTGAAGAGTACGAATTTTGTATATTTATTTGCTTGTACAGGAGATTTGTACATTTTTAAATAAAATTTGAGAATTTTAAATGTAGTGTCAAAATCTAGTCCTACTTTCCTTGTATCTGTTGCGAATTATTTAACCATTCTCATGGTTCAATATGTCTTCGTCCGTATTATTCAGAATTAACATCTGTACATTTAAAATTGATTACACCAGTGTAAAGTGTTGCATGTCATTAAAGCAGTTTCAGTTAGCTCGATTCATTATCGATCAAGAAGGGTGTGAAGCTTCGTTTCACGTTGTCGCGTCTCTAATCAAAAGCACTGATTTACCATTTAACAAACAACGTTAGCTGCAATTTGCTGGAAATACGGGGAATCGTTCGATTTCGAATTTTCGGAATCCAGGGCTGGAAACGTGGAAACAATCGCCAGCAATTAGACAAAGAAGGGTTCGAGTTCCCTCGAGCGGAGCTGCGAAGCGGAAGAACGAGAGCCAGGAAAGGCGACCGATAAGCCGTAATCGGATCAGGTTGACACTTTCTGATCGAGAGACACTTTCCAGGGTGGCGAGCTGTCGTTATCAGCCACGCGGGTTCTATTCGACCCACTTTTCCATTGACTGCCCGAATGGAAAATGATCGAGCTATCTGTGCACGCTTGGCCAACCCTTCCGACGACGATTAACATTCGTCGGCGAACCGTGCGCGATCATCAGACTCTCCGCGGGCGAGTAAATTGTTCTGCTAAAACAACTTTCATTTCGCACTTCTACATACACAAAACATCCTTGGACATACATCGAATTACGTTTCTTGCATTTTGGCTTCTAGTACACAGTATTAGCAATTAGTATTAACCCTTAATGGTCGTTAGTCACCTCTGACGTGACTTTATACATTCGACCTGAATATCTAATGACCGATAAGGGTTAACCTGTTGAGCTATAACAATAAGCCAGACTCGTGACGAAGATTTTATATATAATTTACTAAATATGAATACTATACAATTCTGCTAAATCGAAGAAAAACTTGATTCCTCTGTTATTAAAATCTACAGTGGATCAATCATCGAAACATGTTCGAATCCTTAACATGAAATCTGTCACTAGCGATCAAATAAATGGCTCTATAATTAACTTCTTTTACAATGAACCCTCTACGGGCTGAATTTATTTCTTAAATATTTATCTGCAGACAACTTATAAGGTATCTACTTTGATATATTAGGTTCATGGTGCTGCAAACCATCTTGAATATTGTTATTCATATTGAATATTGATCTTGAATATTGTTATATCTCAGAGACCTTATATAATCAAAAGGTATGCACCATCTTGCGAAAAATTTAGAATTATTTGGTGAAATGTCGATATATTACAATGTAACCTGAAAGCTAAATGGGTCCATAGAGGGTTAACGAAATCTTAAGGACATTTACATAGGAAATAAAGGAATGATACTCTTCGAAAAAGTGGCATAACAAACTGGCAAGGACTCTTAAACTAATTAAATCAACTAAGATCACAAAATGGAATTAAATGCAACGACGCGTATTATTTGAATCATAATATATGCTTAAACAAAGATGGTTATCAAAATGATTCTCATAGAAAGATTTTAAATAATTTCGCTGACAGTAAAAGAAAAACGTTAGAAACTAGCTAAAATATATGGTTTGGTAATGCTAACATTAATTGAAAACAGAGAACCGAAGCTGACGGTCATAAAGTATAGAAATTTCGAGCGTTAACCAAGGAATACTATACACGTTAAACACGTGGCCAGGGTTAGATATACGTCCAGCATTCGATTAATAGTCTCCCTGGGTCCACGGTCGACCGTGCGTGTGCCGTCTGTGCATGACAAGCATGAATTTCATTGACCGCGAACGAGGAACTTCCCTGACGAAAACACAGTCCTATGAAATTGAACTCGCGTTGCGCCGCTACCCCTTCCCGCCCCGCCTTTAATATCCCTTCTCATCCTTACTGCTACGACTTCGATAT
Source organism: Augochlora pura (assembly GCF_028453695.1). Taxonomy (NCBI): domain Eukaryota; kingdom Metazoa; phylum Arthropoda; class Insecta; order Hymenoptera; family Halictidae; genus Augochlora; species Augochlora pura. The sequence continues at coordinate 21,142,417 of NC_135778.1, read as the reverse complement.
TTTCTGGCAACTGTTCAACTTCGCCGAACTACTCTCCGAATCGAAGTTAACCCGTGCCTCTGCTCACTCCCTCCCTTATACAACAATATTCTTCGATATCATCGAGAAACAGCGGAAAAGCTGCGGCTGCACCTCCACTGCTCGACACCGGCGGACTGTCTGCCGCTTTTTCTTCCCATATGATCTCTCGTCGATTTCGATGAACGCTACGTCCTCGTACCGCGAATTCTTGCGTTCTTGATCTTGCATCTTAGTTTTGAAAACATCGCCACGAAAGATAGAATGCTATCCACTGGAACATTGCTTCTTGTCTTTGACATGTCTGACATTTTTTTATATTAAGATAATGTAGGGATTATTTTCAGGGTAAATCCCACGAGACTCCGTGGTAATAATAAAACAACAACTAAGGGCACCTTCGATTAACAATAACAATAACAGTTTATTATCAATAACTCGCAACTTCCCACTACTTACAATAAGAATAATAACAAAATTGATCAGGGTTTATTTAAAGATAAAATCTTCTTCGAGTATTTTCTTTCTTTCAAATCGAGTTTTCTTGGGTTTTTTGTGAAAAATATAGTTAATCTTAACACTTTACCGACTGGTCAATTCTGTCGTAAATATTTCTGTTATTATAAGAAAGAATATAGATTTATATAGAAAGAATTTCACGATAAGAAAACGCATATTATTCACTTAATAATTGCCACTATTTGAATAGGAACTATAAATTGAACACCCTTAAATACACTTAAGCAGTATGACTCATTAGTATGCAATACGTGTATTTTTCAATTCATTCAAACGCAAACCCTTAAATATCTCGATTTGAAGATAAATGGAGTTAGGCCACTTTCAAAATAAACAGCTCATATATACAATAATTAATAACTACATTTAATATATGTGGGAATATATCGAATTTAACCTTTATGGTTGCTAGGTGCAATTGGGTTTAGAATATAGAACGTCCGTTTTTCAGCAGATGATGTATGAATTACAAGTCGCTTACTCCTCCGCCCAAATACAAAGAAAAAACTCTGGTTTGTATTCGTTTCACTGTCTCGCTGTTTCGTCGTTTCGTTGTCCTTCACTCGCGGTTTTCATACTGCTTGCACCACCGTATCGTACGCTTTATATATGTACAGCATTTCGCCGTTCGATCAGAGGACGAACGCGTATCGACCTAACGGGCACGGGTCGATCCAACGGCCGTGGTCGTTGCTTTTTTCTAGAGCTTCCAAGGACGGTTTAGCTAGATCCTAACATATATCAATCTTTAGTCAAAATATCAAATGGCCTGAACGGCAAGTCAGGCAGAAATGGCTTGGCACGGAACGTGTTAAACAAGATCGCTCGTAGACAATGTCAGGCAGCGGCAGTTCATGGCTGGAAATATTTGCGAAAATGGCGCAGTTCGAGGGTGGCACATAATTCTCGGTGATACGCTTTACAGCGTAATGCAGAATTGGCAAAAGTAGCCTTGCCGAGTAGTGCAGAGGCAGACCCGGGACAAAATGCCGGGCACCTTTTTCCTCCTCCTCTTTCTCCACCTGCTTCTCCGCCTCTTCTTCCGCCCCATCATTTCCAGATATTGCGAAGCTCTACCCTCGAAAGGTTCAGCGAAGCAAGAACTCTGACAAGCCCCGTGCTCAGGTATTCCGTTCGCCCTTAGAAAGCTCGCGCGCCGCCAACCCGAGCGAATAATCCGTCAGCAGGGGATCCATGGCCGCCGGAAACGAACGTTGCTCGCGTTCCCTCGCGAATTCTACAAGGCTATGCAAATCGGAGGCGGCGAAACGGTGGTCACCGTGTGCCAGATGCACTCCGGAATCCGCGTCCCTCGAAAACTGTCTCAATGAAATTATTATTATTGCCGCCAGACTAATCTTTATCCGTCCCATGCAAATCCAGCTGTTCGACAGAGTCTAATTAATTATCTCCGTAAAACTGTTATCTCTAGACTGCGGAGTTTTACGCTTTTCTATCAAACTCTGAATGCTCGTACTAACACATATATAATTTCATAATATTCGATGTTGTCCACGGTTCGCTGCTAAAATGCTGGGATTATCCGCAATTTAGACCGTTATTTTGTATGCGTTTTCATCAAACATGAATGCGAGAAATACAATGAAAGATATAGTTTGGATTATTCAATAGTATTTGCGATTCAGGAATAAAGGGGTAGACACACTGATGGAAGAATTTAACATACATTTAATTAAAGTTTAATGTTCAAAAGTAATACCGAGAATATTTTATTCCGCATAAAGACTCGCGCTTTAGAATTAATCTATAGGCGAATTACTATTCACGACTTTCTACAAACAGGGACACCTGTTTTCATTCGTAAGATTTCTTATGCGAGAGTAAAATCAATTCTACCGATGATATTAACTAGACTGCGGATATTTATGCAAATGAAATAGTTAGACCCCGTAACTCCTGATAATTGAAGTTTCCTTTCCAGCGACGATCATAACCAGACCGCAGAATAAACATTTTCAATGTTATTTGCAAGAAACTGAAATAAAATAAGGGCATCATTAATTTGTGTTAACGCTGTGAAGTATTCTGCAACGAACGTATGTTGCAGCGAAAAGTTTTTCACATTAACTATTGTAGAATACACGCGTGGAAATAGAATAAAAGTAAAAATTACTCCCCTGCTTCCTCTTGTTTACAATTTTTTACGAATCTACACGTACGTTCAATGCATACAATTCAAATATAACAAATTACATGTACATTATGCACATTTGCACGTTCTTCTGTGTTCTTTTATTTCATGGTAAATTTATCCCATCTCACGTTAAATCATTTAATTCGGTAATAACTGTACTGCATATTTCACAATAACATACGTAAGTACCTGTTATTATTATCAAATAGCATATCGTTTTATGAAACCCAGCTTATTATGGTCTCTTTGTATTTTTAAATTTTCTGCATGCTACAAATGCAGGAAAATCAACAATCTGGTAATGATTCCAAGTGAACTGCAGATTACATTTTAAATAATAATGTTCCATATTAATTGCAGTTCTTTATACACAATATAACGTTTTTATTTCGAATAACTTTTTATTGGTATTCATTGTTATTCAAAGTATAACGTTCTGGCTATCATCCTCACGCAGGGCAACAATTTGGAAGGGCGGTAGCAAGTAGCGGGAACGAAACAAAACTTAGCCAAGTGGATCCTGTGGTCGCTGCGATGACAGGTGAAGCTGGCATGCGGGGATCAGGATTCCCAGCGGCATGAGCGACACCGTGAAAGTTGAAGAGGACGTCGTGCTGGCCGTCTGGGAAAAGCGGCGCGGAAAACGCTGAACGAGGACCGGCGACGAATGGAAATTTCTGCTGCGCGCAGCACAAGGCCCGGTCGACGGGTCGGCTTTGAATTTAAATGGCGCTTCAGACAACGTTACTTACGTTTTACCTCTGGCGAGCCGATGCCCGTTAAATGTGTAACGAGTTAACCGCGGACGCGGAATATTTTCGCGGCCGACCGACCGCCGCTCCGCCGCCGGAATTCCAATGGGTTTCCAGGCTTCTGGTTCGGTCCCTTTTTGTCTCACCGCCCTCTCTATTCACCCCCCCCCCCCCCCCCACCCTCACTCGACCATACGCTTCGGTTTCGGGGATTGCGAGCTGCTTTTTGGATTTCGGGATCGTTCGTTTTCGCTGTTGGCGAGCCCCTGTATCCGGTATGAATTTTCGCCACTCTGAACAATCTGAAACGCGGTCACGAATGTTCATATTGTGTTTCTCTCGCAGACTGTACTTATGTTTATGCGGACTGGGAAACAGGAATTATTGTCCCGCCCCTGTAAGTTAATTTATAATAATTCTTCCAACAACTTGTGTATATGTCTCCTTAATCAATGATTGATATTGTTAAAACATCGTACGGATATATAGATTTTATTTATGAAAGTGTAGCCTTGTCGAAGACATTCTAAATGTGTAGAGACACACTGATTGTTCATGGTAGAATCTTTTTATAAATTATTTACAATTTTCCTGTAATACTGTAGCGCCACACTATAGAATTCAATTACTCGAAAGATATACAATATGATGCAGTATCAGCGTACAAAAGCATACAACATGAATCACTAGTGACATTGGAAGATTAAGTATCAAATCTCGAAACTCGTTCACACTTCTTTAATTCAATTGTCCCATACATAAATTAGAAATCGGCAAAGTCGAGTGGTACATCAAATATGAGAATCGCCACTTTATTTATCCTTCGAAAAACAAATACGGTGCAGTTATGGGAAAATTGACTACAAATTTTTAAACTACGTTCAGTGACTAATAGTCTGCGGACTTTAAATGCATGTTTGGAAAAAAGACTGGGTCCAAAACAAATATAAAAATGCAATAGAAGTATTTTTCTGAATGATTTTCTCACAAATGAAAGACATTTTCACTAACTTACATTTCCTGCAATCGAGTTAGATAATTTTTATTTTTCATAAAATCCGCGGTTTAGCGATTGATCCTGTACAACAATTGGCGGCTTTCCCATTACGAACAGGCATTGTTTATCATATCAGTAAACTCGCAGAGGTCTTAATAAGAACAGAGGCGAAACATAAACGCGATGAATAGGGGTGGAGGGGAGGGAGGGAGAGAGAGAGAGAGAGAGAGAGAGCTGCACACCATCGATGAGAAATGAGTACACGTGCAAAGGGAGACCGGAGTGCAAATAGAGAGGGAATGGTATATATGCAAATAGAATGATAGGTGTACGGGAAGGGTGAGAATGGTATTCTATAGACATTTCCCTAAAACTAGTCTGCTTTGTCAGACAATAATGAGGACTCGACTGTACAGTGATCCTGAGCGGTGAATAATTCTTGATTAGATAATATGACGGTGGATTCTCTGCTCATTGCACCTGCTTCTTCGCGAGTGTTTGCGGCGCGATCTATGGTTTCGACAACGTGGAGAAGAGATAATCCGTGTAGTCGGAAGGCAACGGCTGGATTGTCTTTCCCCACAGAAGTTCTCATTTATGAAACTGTCACAAGCATCGGTTGGGATGCGTCCTTTAGTCGATTAAACAAACGCTTTCTAATTAAAATTAACACGGAGCTAGTTGGTTCGGGGCGCGAGTTTCGCATTTGTTTTGCGACTGGAATAGTTGAGTATGTTCATTGTCAAATATTGTGTCCAGCGTCAAAACTCTGTTCAAGGAAAGCAGCAAGCCTCCTTTATATCGAATATTTCTTCGCGTGACAGTTACGACAATAATTAACCTGCGGATTTTATGCGTTTATAACAAAAATGGTTACGTGGATTTTAGAACATTGAGAACGTTGGGAAAATTTAAGGGCATATATATTATTGCAATTGACGAAGATCATTTTTATTTGACACAGAGGTCTGCAGTCTAATGATAATAGTAATTATTTCATGATATTAGTAAGCTGTACAGTCCCTGACTAGGAAGATAGCACAGATAAAAGTATAGAGCCGATTCCCACCAATTCATGTTAAAGTTATGTCGAGGTTATGTCAAAGTATAGCTTTATCATCCGGTAGCCTATAAATCGGCTTTTTCTCTCGATCGTGTAAACTTCAATGTTATTGCATAATTTTTAAATATATCTTTCACGATAAATAGAATAAATAAAATAAAGTGCAAATAAATAAAATAATAATCAAAAAAATAATATAAATATTGTCGAATGCCAATGTCATAAAAATATTCATTTTTTTCGTCAGAAGTTGTGCCACCTTTCCAACCAGGGACGGTACCTATATCGCGGTTGACACGTGTCATATACACAGCCATATCTCGTAGTTACCAGTGAACGTGATGATATATGTACAACAAAATGCTCCGCGTGTTACACAAGCGGTCTGTGATGTTGAATATTTGAAAGTCGGTTGCGTTCGCATGCTGCGAGTATATCAAGCGTTTGAATGTATAGACCTCCTGCGTTTCCACTTGTTGGTGGTAATAGAAAAAGATATCTTTGCGTACGATGTGCACGCGACGGTCAGCTGTTTAGGCCGTTTGACCGCGTTTGAAACGGTCCAAGCGAGCCACGCGTGTCGCTTTGTCATTCTTCGCACGTTCCCGCTGCTCGCGCAACAGTCGGCAATTAGTGGGCGAGCATGTGAAAAGTTTTTGAGCGACTGCGGCTTATAATTCGCAGCTTGAAGGAATCTCATAAAGCTGCGCGGCGCCGTTGACACGAATTTCCGTGTCAAATTATGCGTCGCGGTTTCGACAGCGACGGCGCGAACGAATGCACTCGGAGACAAAGCATGACGAGGACAAATTGCCGGCACGCGGGACTGATACGCGCGTGTTGCCGGACGGGCTTTTTTCGTTCTCTCGTCGTCGCTCGTCGCGCCATGTGTACACGTCAAGAAAGTAATTTGAGGACAGCCCGGGAAACGGTGAAACGTGCCGCGAAACGGCGAGTTATTTGTCGCGGCTTCGATCCCCGCTTCGGGACCGTCGCTGACAAATGCCGACGACTTCGAATAAACCGTGGCGGATTGCAAGGATTGAAAGACGTTTATCCGTCGCTGTTTGAACCGCGCCCGCGCACACCGGTAACACCGAAAGATGAATTTGTCCCTGGGAATTTATGAATAAAAGATAAGCGATGTTTTAACTCCGGCGGCGTCGCGGGATAAAAAAACTCGTCGATACATTGACTCCACGGTTTTAGAATAATAAATTGACCATCCAGCTACGCGTGTCTCTGATAACTACACTACGGATCTATAGGAATTTATGGCAGTCGCAATTGCGCCGGAAAGAAACGTCCGATAGGATTTTTAGGTTGCCGATAGCTGTGTCGTTGTGAAATATTTTACTTTTTCTCTTTGGATATACACTCGGATCTGAGTCTGATGAATCTTCAGATAAATGGTGGGTCTTCGGACACTTTTTATAGGTGCGAGTCGAGCAATTACTTTGCTACTTTATCGTGTACAGTTTTAGGGAAAGGAAATAATCGAACTTGATAGACAAAATTATTTTCAAAGCACAAATGTTTGGAACGATAATTACATCAAAGATATTTCTTTGACATATTTGTTATTTCTTCCTTTTTAATGTTCATCAGTTTTATCATATCAATTTTATTATATCTGTTTCATCATATTAAGTTTTTATGAGAAGCAAATACTCAACGAAAACAAGATGCACCAAACACATTTTTACCGACTTACATGTGCTAACCCTTTGCACTCGAAGCCATTTTGACTGTAAATGTGGAATAATTTTCCTGACTCATAGTATTTCCATTTTATATAACAAAATACATTTTATACACATGAAATTGTTTCTTGTAGCTCATAGTAACAGTTCTACTACTTAACAATTTTTTTAATTTAAACCTTATTGTTATAAAAATTAATTTGGAACGTAATAGAACAATTTTAGTGGTGCCATAGAGTCACCATTCGAGTGGAAAGGGTTAAACATCGTCCTACTTATTACACAATGTTGTCAAATAACTTGAAATGTATTAGAACAGATTTTTTTACAAGGCAGTGGAATTTCATGAAACAAGAATCCGGCCAATTAAACGCCTTCTCCAGTTCCCTTTGTCTGACTACAAAGTGACCCATTCTACTTGCATAGCCACACGCTCACTCTGCTATCCTTATCCGATTCCCATGGATTATTTTTATTCCACTTATCTAACTATAATTCACTTCGCCATTAAACAACGTTTCTATACATCATCGAATGTTTTACGTAGAATTTGTAGACTGAAAATTTTGCTAACTTCATATAATTACTTAGTCTTTAAAAATCACAAATTTCAGATTCGTTATTTTATAATTACTACGAATATAAAAATGCTTTTGCGAGTAATTATCATCAATATATTCCGGTGTATTTGGTAATAAAAATTATACAACATATTCTGAAGTCATTTCAAGTAACCTTTTCCTTTGTCGAAATGCAATCCGCGGCTTTGTTAACGAGTCATTAACGAATGACGTTGGCTGCGCACGGACGATTTTTCGTGCTGCTGCGCATGCGAGCCAGCCGGTTGAAGCCCATCTCGATGTCAGGAGAGGGGGCCGCGTATTGGTTCTGAGCCGCATTTGATCATCGAACAAGAATTTCATGAATTTCTTATTAATTTCATAAATTTCATAAATATTATTAATGAAAAACTTACCAATTCAGTTGTAAATGTTGTAATCCAGAAGTTGTAATCCACGTATTCAATCCACGTATCTAGAACGGCACAGATTACACTAATTTTCACTTTCACTGCACTATTATTCCACACTGATCACGAATTATTCAACAATTGACACATGTCCAAAGTTTCCAGTGTTATTTTGTGTGGTCCTGAAAAGGGCCGATTAATTTCAAATACGGAGAAGTTATTAAGTAATTTCAAATACTTTTTAAAGAACGGTGAAGTTATAGCGACGAAATCTCGAACAAAACTGACGTTCTCCACGAAGATGTTCAGACAGACTGTGTCGATTGTCATAACAATGGTCACTATGTTTTAAAGAAATCTGAAATGCTCTGACGAAAAAAAGGTTTTCCAAACTGCAACACGGTGTAAGGATTTTCAGACGAAAGCCAGACGGGTACGTCGGCAGAATAGTCGAGAGTGAAAGTCATAAAATAGGGAATGAATGAGACAGATATTTCGAGTGTTTTATATATATTGTTGCGAATGGTTCGGCCTCGCCTCGCCAGTGAACTCATTCTTAACACTTTATTCACAAATAACACACTATACAACTCTTCTAAGATTAGCAGTACAATAGCAATATATCTAGATCTAAGAGTATTATTTATATGCGTCCTCTCGCTTTGACAGCTCGAGAGAATCTCGCGTCTCGCTTCTCATTAAACAACTTCGTTGGCCGGAAACCACCATATCGATTCAACGGTCAACTTCTCCCGATCTTCACAATCGATAGCTTCCATCGTCACAATATATATTCGATATATTTGATACTTGATGTATCCTCGTTACTATGAAAAAGAAGTACAATTTACTCGCTTTTAGTGCTTCAACATTATATTTAACGTTAAAATCTTCACTAGTCTTATCAGTGTCCATAGTGTCGATTAGCATTCGTATCATCAAGCTTCCGGTTAGTTCATCCGGCGAGAGTATAGTTGATCATAGTTGGTCTAGTTCACGAGCAGCTGCGGTGGTCGGATCGGTGGGCGTCGAGTTTCATCAGCAACAGATTGCCCGATAACGGCGAACGATAGCCTCTAATGAAAACGAAGCGTTCTCCGAAGGAATCAGAGAAATCCCGCACCGCTGACGCGTTTCCTCGTAAACGGAATTTACGAGTGGGGACAATCGCTAATTTTCGCCTGGCAGACACTATCCTGCGAGATTGAAAGTTCGTTTCAGCGAGCTTCTTTTCGCGCTTAAACCGCAAGGTTCGAACGACGAGCGAGCACCGGTCTCAGACGAGTGTCAGTAAACCACGCAGGAAGCAATCAAGCTAAGCGAAACGCCTGCGGAGCGTAAAACCATGGCCCGCAATCCGGAAGTTCCTCCTACGGCAGCACGACGCTCCGAGGAGCACTACAATCGATAACCCTTAGGATTATAGTGAACGCACCATCGGGCAGAGGCTTGCTAATGTGTTCCTCGATAACCGACGGCACAGCTGCCTAACAGCAAACATCCTTATCGCCGATGACTCGAGTCGAGACCTTCGTTAACCATTTATGAGCTTGCCAGAGATACCATCGAGTTTTTGGCTTGTACTTCCACCTTCAGTTCCCTCATATTTGGAGACCTTGATAAGTATGTACAGATTAATTATGGATTCGTTATTGACCGTTTAACTAATATTTTTTCGTATCTATTGTAGGATTTATTCCGAGTATACTACTGTGATCAAAAAGTAAGGTGAAATTGTCATTTAAAACTCCCGGGCATTAGGAAGGCAGGTAAATTTTTTTCCTAAGTTGGTAGGACTGTCTATAACATTTGCAAAAAAAAACGTTTACAAGTGGTACAACGAGTTGAAAGCGGGCCGAGAACGCGTTGAAGACGAACCGCGGTCTGGACGACCATCAACGTCTACCGACGAGGGCCACGTCCAAAAAATCAAAGATTTGGTGCTTGAGAATCGTCGATTGATAATTAGAGACAATTAAGAATATTATTTGAGCGCTATGCGTCGTTGTATGAAGCTATTCGTCTGAAACGGCCGGGATTATGGGCGAACAACTCTTGGTTCCTTCATCACGATAATGTACCATGTCATACTGCATGGGTTCTTCGCGACTTTTTGCCAAAAACTCGACTCATATCGTTCCGCAACCACCGTATTCGCCTGATTTGGCTCCGTGCGACTTCTGGCTATTCAGCAAACTCAAAAGGCCAATGCGGGGACGCCGTTTTGACACGATTCAGGAGATAAAAACCGAATCGAAGAAGGTCTTGAAGGCTATACAGGAAAAAGACTATTCCGACTGTTTCGAGGACTGGAAAATGCGTTGGCAAAAGTGTGTTTTATCGGACGGGGATTACTTTGAAGAAGATGAAATTGATTTGTAAGAATAAATAAAGAATTTACATTTTATAAACAAATTCACCTTACTTTTTGATCACGTCAGTAAAAGGCTGAATGGTGGAAAGTGTGAATCGTAAAATACAGAATGAATGAGACAGATATTTGGAGAGTGTTTGGGCAGCTTCGAGTGACCTGGGATCATTGCTTAGGTTGCTCTATAAGGTTTCTATTAAGTTTCCTATAAGGGAAATGAAAGAGGAAAGAGAGAGAATGGGCAAGAATGAGACAGAGTAAGAATGGTAAGATAATGAGAAGAAATACTGTAAGGGTGGAAGGGCCGATGGAAAAGATTAAGGCAGTCGAAAGAGAACCGTCGCCCTGCAATCTTATGTGTTTTGTAGCAGTAGTTGTTGTCGTTGTCGTTGTTGTAGTCGTTGTTGAGTATAGTAATCGTTGTTGTTGTTATAGTTGTCACCGCCGTTGCTGAAATCATAGGAAGTTGCTGTACGATATTATTAATAAACTGTTGCTGTTATCGTTATCCTACTTTGTTTGCGTCGTTTGTTATATCGTCACGGAGTTTCGTGGAATTTTCAAACAATAATTTTTGAGCTATTTTCATTTATTTTACACAATGCTCCCCTATTCGAGCATGAATATTTTTATTGACAAGTACAACAGTCCCATTAACAAGGATTTTTCTTTCATGATATTGCTCACGATGATTGAAACGATTTTTCTGTAGAAAATAATTCTGTATACAATCAAGTTTTGGGAAACATTATTACGAGCAATAACTGCTCGTTAGTACTAAGAGCTCTTTACTGATTCATATTTGTACGACTGTTATGTCTCTCACCGTAAATTATCATCGCAACAGCCTGTCTACGCGGATCGACATTTGAAAAAAGAGTCGGAGCTGTGATGCAGCTAGGGCACATTTGAAAGCCAGAAGCCTCGAGTTCCGCTCCCCTGAATCGTTTTTTTCCGAGAACAGTATGCCCCAGCAAGAATTTCCAATTTTCCCTGGCAAATGACGCCTCGTAGATTGATAGTCGTGATTTCCTGAATAATAAAAGTGTGGGTCGCGGCAGTGACGAATGCATCAGATAGAGTGGCGTAAAGCCTCGGCTCGTGGCCCGCTAAGCTACTGTTTTTCGAGATTTAAGGCCGCCGCTGCGCCATACAGTCATTACTGTAGAGCCCCTTTTAGATGTCCTTTCGGAAAAATTATTCCATTCCGCCATCCGACTAATTAAAATTCTCCTGTGCGAGGGCCGTTGGCCCGTCACAGTCGAGCTCGCGCATCGCGGTGTATAATAGCGGAGCATCAGACACTACGCGCACCCGCGTATCAGTGCCGCCTTTCGACCCCTGATGAAGCTAACTGCAATGTTGGCGAAATGTTGGAACAATTTTTCCCGGCCGGGACCGACGCTCGCTGCCGAATGGCTTCGCGGTAATGACCGGTCCGAGTATGTTCATGTGTGTTCACGGTTTTTCTACGGCAACTCCCAACAACGGAAATTAAATGGAGAGTTTAAGTATCCTCGATTTCAAATAGAATGTACAACGTGCTTCGTTCGACCGTGCATTTCATTGCTGGTGACTAGACGGCGGATTCTCATTCTCATACATCATGTTACAAAAACTAAAACGAAGGGAAAATTGTCTTCGTTCACTGAAAGATTACTTATTATAACAAAGAAAATATTCATTTGAACGTTTAAAAATCTATACATGCTATACCGTGCATTATGCGTCGGTTAATGTTATGAATAAACATTCGGTACATCCTCATTATATTCAGAACTTATATTTTCAATGCACTTTCTTGATTTTTTAGAGATGATTTATTGCTGTTTATAACTAGAACTTAGTTGCTTTACGTTCTCACTGTTCATCCTGAATGCAATCGATTATCCGAACTGCTAGACTGTGTCGTGAATAACTTCACAATGTTTAAACATACAGCAGCATCTAGTGCTATGCAGTTTGAACTTCAGAAAGTTGTTGTGCAACAACTTCTCAATTGTAGACAAATCGTTGATATGTAACCCTCGTACGTCGAATGCAGCTACGTTTTGACCCTCGAGCAAGACGCCAGTTTCCAACGAGAATTTTATTATGAGCCAAAATGACCCCGCATTCGTCTACCTCGACCACCAAAAACTGTTTATCTTCCGAGGTTTAAACTGTTGTAACCTGCTCTTCCTATGCGAACACTCGTGTTCTTATGGGCTGTATACGTCTCTTGACACTGCTGTAATTAGTTGACAAGTTGTAACGAGAGGCCGCGCGTGATTGTCTGCTCGATAAGTGTCATCCCGCGTTGGAGCCCCAAGTCTCCAGTTTATCGAGCGTTCACCATGTGGTTACTCTTCTAACTCTATTTCCTCTCACTAATTCTCACAAAATAGGAGATTAAAACTCTCTAGAGTCACTGTATAGATCCTAATTAACCCCTTGCCGTACTTTAACGAGTCAGACTCGTGAAGGAGATATCCAGTAATAAGCTGTTAGGTATGAACGTTCATCCGTTGCCTTAAGTATAAATCAAGTTCTATTCTCATGTTACCGATATTTAAGCATTCAAGTTGATATGAACACACAATAAACATAAAATTCCATTTTCTTCTACAAAAAAATTAGTGCGATAAAAAAAATTCTAATCATTGTAATTGTAAAGATAATGGTACGACGAGGGGTTAAAGCGCACAATGTTCTACTCACTGTTGCAAGAATCTCCGCACATACTTCCTTAAAATACTAACAATATTAAAAATATTCAGTAACCGTCGCTGTTTCTATTAAAATTAAATATTAGGTTGGTGCATATGAAATGTCGCATGTTTAAGTAAATATATAAAATTGTATATCTTTCTTCAAAAGCTGTTGATTTAATCAAAATATGCCCCGTTTGCTTTACTACACTTTTTTCAACGAGACTTCAATACAAAAATGCCTATCTTAAACAAATTCTGATCTCTGGAATGAATAAACTGTGGTAAGGAATATATCAGACTGTCTTCATTTATATACTATTTAGCCCGTAAAAACTGTCCTAAATGTTTAAAATAGTGAAAGTCGGTTGGCGAAAGACCTATACTTTATAACATTTTATGCTTCACTTCATTTAATTTCGCAATTGTTTTGTACGACGTATGCGCAGTTTTTATGGGCTATACACGGTATGTAAATGGAGACAGTCTGAAAAATTCCATACTACAGTTTATCGATCCGAAAAATCAGAATTTCTTGAAGACGGACATCTATGAATTAAACTCGCGTTGGGTAAAGTGTGTAGAAACAAATGGGGCACATTTTGATTAAATCAATGGCTTTTGAAAAAAGATATGCAGTTTTCTATACTTGCTTAAAAATCCGACATTTCATATGCACCAACCTAATAGAACGTGCGAATTTTATACTGAACTAGCTCCTAAGGAGAAAAGCATATTTCAGGCTATCTGTTTTCATTTTTGATAGTGAACTAGAAGTGAAGGCAGGAGGCGAGCAAATAAGGCGAAAGGACACGATGAAAGTCAACGGTGGATGGTCGAGAAGGAGGGGACTGGGGGGACGGTCTTGCGGCGTTTAATAAAAGAAACCGTTCCGTGGCGGTATCAAACGTGCGAAACAATTACGGGTCGGGGTTAGGTCCGGGTTAGGTCGATTCCCGGTAATAAGCGTAACTGCGAACGGCGCTCGAATTGAAATACTAAAGCCGGTAGCGAAAAGAGGGTAGCGGCTAGAGAATACCGACAGCGGCGCTCGGTAAATGAAACGCGTGGAAGAGACGAGGAAAAAAGTTTCGTGGAGCCGAGTTTAACTATTCCGACCTGTGTGCGAACACGGGACTCTTTTCGGACCCGAATTACCACGATTCTCGGACCGTCGACGCCACGCACGCTCGATATGAATATCGAAAAGTTCTGTAATTAAATGTAGTTTCGCGTCTGCTGTCCGTTTACCGCGGTTTTTATGAATAGACTTCGTTAGCGAATCGGCGACGACCCCGATTCAGCGTGGCCAGGATTTGTTTAATGGCTTCCGGACGCAGCGTCGTCTGCGAATCTTCTGAAGTTTGTCGACTTTTTGAGTTGAAGGCACTGGACTGCTCAGACCTCTTTGGATAGTACAATTTTGACTTCTGTGAAAACGTGATCGTAAAGCGATGTTTACTTTATTTTTGGAATCAGTATACTTACAAACTATTTTAAAATTGCAGTTGACTTTATTAGTATAATAATTTCTGCAAGAAACGTGAATAATATGAAGAACGCGAAATTATACTTAACATTGAAGAGACCTGCACGGATCTAAAGAATGTCGGGAAATTAAGTTATTCTTACATGGTTCGCATATCGCCAAGGTATAGCAGCCAAACAATGGGAAAGCGAATAATAATATGGCACAGTATATGATATAAATTAAGAAAAATAGGAGCCCATGACATCACAGAGAACTTCGTCTTACAAATGCCGAAGTAGAATATGTCTAGGAAGGACGGAATAATTATGACAAGAATCAGATTAGGACACTGTAAAATAATTGGCGAACGCCTTCTGAAAAAGACTGAATATAAGAAAATAACAAAACAAAGGAAGAAAATATAAACTGAACCCTTTATTGAACTTGACGTCACATAACTACGCAGAAAACATCCTAAACTTGTAAAGAAATAAAACGTGTAAAAGAAACACCGAATTATTTTCAGAAATATAATCACCAGCCTAAAAAGCAGAGGTGAGCATTATTCGGATTCCATTTGGTTGAATATTTCATCAAAAATTATTCTATTTATTCAAATAATTCTTTGCCCGAATAATTAAAAAAAATAATATGAAATAAATAAATCGATAATCTATAAAGACGCTCTTTATACTCTTTCATTTTTATTCAAATTGATTATTTGCTGTATGAATTTCTGTATGTATAAATTATTTGCAGAAATTGTTGTCTAGATAAAGTAATCAACAGTATCGAATAAGATTTAATAAATTAATTAATTTTGACTCGGATAAATTTGTCTTCGATTACGAATTTGCTTCGGTAATCTTTGTCTCTTATTCTTCAACCGAATTCGCCTAATTCTGCTAAATATTCGATAATAACTAAACAATTGATACGACATTAAACAGCGATGGAAACAAGGTTATTGTTAAAAAGACCAATGAGAAACTGATTCGTTCTCTTTCTTTGGAGAGCGATCATTGTGAATACGAGGAAATCAGCGTCACCAGGATTTAACCCTCTCGCTTCGGGAGTCTAGTCCGCTGAAGTGTCGTCACCGAACGGAACCACGAAACGGTGCAACAGTAAGCATAGTTTTTGTATATACATTTTTTAAGTCTTAGATAATTACTATGCTTATAAAACAATTTTTGTCCTAATATAGTACGTATTCTTTACAATTTTAACCATTTGCACTCGGCTGTCTCCTCTCAGGGGACACCGTAATTCTA
>NC_135778.1:21122821-21126334 GCF_028453695.1 Augochlora pura | reverse complement strand
CAGGACAAAGAGATTAGCATTTGCGAAGGAGTACAGAAATCAAAGTAATACCTTTTGGAAGAAAGTTTCTTTTCTCAGATGAATCGAATTTTAATATATTTGGATGTGACGGAAGAGGAAAAGTTTGAAGAAAGCCTAATACAGAACTAGAATTAAAAAATGTACAACCAACTGTAAAGCACGGCGGAGGCTCCGCGAAGGTGTGGGGCTGTATGGCGGCATCCGGAGTGGGCAAACTAGTCTTTATCGATGGAATATTGGATAAGATAAAGTATAAAAATATAAAGTGCGATTAAGCTTGGTCTGGAAGATGCTACTATTTTCAACGCGACAACGACCCGAAGCATACTGCTCAGATTGTTCGTGAGTGGATGCTTTACCACGTTCCTTATTTTTTACATACACCTCCTCAGAGTCCAGATACAAATCCTATAGAAAATTCATGGGCGGAACTAGATAAACGACTACCCGAGCATGAAATCTTCAATAGACAAATGCTAGAAAACAAAATTTTGGAAGTTGGGAATATTATTGAACCAAATGTCACATTAAAACTGGTAGAGAGTATGCCAGATCGATTAAACGATATAGTAAGGCATAAAGGTGAACCCACTAAATGCTAGAAAATCAATAAAAATTAAAAAAGCTAATTTAATATGCGATTTTCTGACCAAATATACACTGCTACGAATACTTTTGTGGACTCTTATTGCGTACTACGAATAGTAAAATCAATATATTTTTGTTATTAGTTAATAAATTTTGTTATAATTTGGTATAAATAAACTTTATACATGTCTTCATTCATCATAAAAAGTTTATTGCAAAATCTTACATGCGTCCCTTGATTTCAACAGATTTCTCTTATGAGAAATGAGGGTACGAATACTTATGTGACTCACTGTACATCGACCGGTCCATATATCTCGCGAATCATCAAGATTCCATCAGCTGTAGCTTTAAATTCGCCGTAGACAAGTGTGCATAAACGTCTGTCAGACAGCACGTTCTTAATCGAGAGCTCCGCCGATCCAGAGATCCGATAATTGCCGGACGGGAGTTATCCTTGCCGGTGTATCCGGCAGCGGCATAAATCAGTCCGTGATCCATGCGTTGCACGCTTGAAAAATATATTGCGGGGGCACGCGTTTATCGCGGAAACGTCAGCCGGCAGTATTACATTTTCAAAAGTTATAACACGCCACTGCTATTTATCGTCGGCTGCTGGGCCACCGTGACTCGCGGCGCTCCGCTCGCGTTCGCTTGCACCCTCCTCTACTTTTTCACCGGACTTTCCCTCCCCTCCACCCTGATTTCCAGTTTCAATCGTTTTGCCATCCTGTAAACCGTCAACCTTGATCCTTTTTATCAGGTTCCAGGCTTTCGCATTATGTATTTCCTCCTGACTTAATTAATTGACGCTGTTCTTTAACCCCTTAATGCAAGTTTTTTTTTAAAAAGACCGGCCAAAAAATCAATATTTTTTTAATGTAAAAATCACAATTTAGAACGTTGTCTTGGTATGAAAGTTACAAAAATACAAAAATAATCCAAATTTTTTGAAAAATTATAGCAGTATAAAGTACAACGCCGGTCGAATTATCTCGAGTGTTTACAGTCTCGCCAGTTTAGCGCGCTCGAGTTAACTCGAGCGTGCACGTTAAGGGGTTAAATCATTGTGCACAGGCAATGCTTTCATAGAAAGAATAAGCGATGAGAAAATTTATTTCTCCCATACTTGATTTTAATATGCTGAGACAATCTTTCTGTGTGAATTGACGTGTACAGTGATTAAACATTATCTTATTATATGGGAAAAAACGCAAGACATATTTTGTTCACAACGATACATTAGATTTGTTACACACCACTTCTAATTTGTTACACATTTCATTCGTTTCATGAACAGTTGCCATCCTTCAATGCGTTCAAGAATAAATATTGCTGTTTAAAAGTTATTAGTAGTTTGCTAAGCTTAGTAGTTTGGTGTAGTTCTCGCAGAAACTTATACTATACTTTCTATAAAAATGCTAGAACCTACTTAGCAGTAAAACAGCTTGATTACAATAATATCATTCAAAATCAATGAGGAATAAATATCTAAAGTTTTAATGAACATACAGTTTACGTGTCCATTCATTGGACTGGTCACCGTATTGATCGACGCTCAAATTTGTTATTTGTGCAAGAATTACAATTTTAAAAGAAGACGAACGAGTTGTTGAAATTTCACGTATGAACATGGCCACGTGTAAAATCTTTTCATCTGCTCCACCACAATGATGCGTTTGATTAATTTTTAGAATAGTTACGAATTTAAAGGTTAAACGGCGTTACGAGAATCCTTTGACGTAGCTCAGCAGCTGTTTGACGTCGGAAGGACGTCTTGGACGTCGCAGCCCTCGCCCGCTTCCCCGAGTCTCTTTCACTTCAAATATTTGGTCCGGATATGGCGAGGGTGGCGATGTCAGTGGCAGCCAAGCTGTTCTCCCGTGTACTTTCGAGATTTTCCTCGGCGGACCATGATAAAGAGGCCAGGCTCCAGCCGTGTAACGCTGAACACTCTCTGCCCACGTATTCCCATTGGCTTCCTCTTCCGTTCGCCAGGCCACTCGACAAACACTCCGCGAGAATTCTCGAAACGCCCCCCCCCCCCCCCCCCCCCGCTTTTACGCGCCGCGGATTCCTCGGCCTAGCCAGCCGACACGAGTTCCCTTTAGTTTCTGGGGAATTTCTGCGCCCAAAGGGGCCAAGACTTTCTTCTTCGAACCTTGAACCTCCTCTGCATCTCTAATCAGCTCGGCAACGTGGCAACATGACCATTCAATTAGCGACATTTTCTTGATGATTGTAACTGGATCGGTTTTACCGGCACAAATTCAACGGGCGACTTGTTTCACTTTCTTTTAAGTTGAATCTCGAGTTGGAATTACAAAATTCCATTTTGATTCCCATGTAAGCGTAGAATAGTTACTGTTTAAGAGTTTACAGAGGTCGTACTAGACATTTAATTATCAATAAATACAAGGCAGCGGATTTCTGCATGATAAATTCCAGGATCTATAATCTTCAGAAAAATTCACGAAGAAGGTTAATTCTTCGCACTCGAAGCCATTTAAACTGTAAATCTGAAATCATTTTTCTGGCTTATAGTATTTCCATTCTATGTAGTAAAATGCATTTTTATACATACGAAATTGATTATTGTGACTCGTACCAACAGTTTCACTATTTAACAATTTTTAAAATCTAAACTTTGTTGGGACGTGATAGAATAATTTTGGTAGTTCCTCGGAATGACCACTCGAGTGCAAAGAGTTAGAATGTTCTTCTGAAGACTCCTTTCGCGACGGCAACACTGCAGGTCGAACGTACATCACCGTCCCTTTAGAAAATTAACTCTTTGGCTACGGTAGACTTTGGCACGCACCGGCCCACAGTGGTAGAAAAGCCTGAAATCATGGTCAAAATCCTAAAAATCGAAGTTGTCGGGGAGGAGTTCTTGACTTACGA
>NC_135778.1:21056766-21122721 GCF_028453695.1 Augochlora pura | reverse complement strand
GTTGACATGACACGGCCGTTGAAGAAATTATTTTCTGCGTTGAGGGCCAAATAGAGGGAAGTGCATAGGACGGAGTATAGATTATTTTCAAGATTTGAAACATGGTTCAAGGAATTGAGAGTATATACATACATCAATTTTTGTGAAAATCAAAACATTTTTTGACAACCCATCCGCCATATTGGGTCCGCCATTTTGTTTTTTGAATTTTGAGTTTCAGATTCGTAATCAGCGACCATGAAAACCCTTGCATTCAAATTTTCAATTAAATCCGTCACAGTTTTATATTTTGACCATGATTTTGGGCTTTTTTTACCATAGTGCGGTCGTACGGTACGGTACGAATTCACTCGCGACGTCCACTGGGTACGGCGAAGTTTTTCATTAGACATGCATTTCTGAGAAAGTATATTAAAATATTCAAAATACCGAATTCTATTACATTATACCAATATTACTTGAAGTGAACATTAACCCTTTGGGGACGAGTGTCGGCAAATAGCCGCCCAAGCGTTTTTACCGTTGCGGACGCGTGTCGGCATATAGCAGCCCAATTCTCGCGCTGCTGCTGTACGTCTCGCGTATTAATGCTCGCGTACGTCTGTCATCTTAATCGATAAGATACGCATGGGGATACTAGCCTAAGAAGTCTAGTCGCCTCTCAATGAAATTAGAGATTTTTAGCAATGAAGTCGTATCTTCCGTATAATGTAAACTTTCGATGCGAGACCATGGTAGGGTCAGAACGAATTTTAGCTTGTCAAATCAGTCTTTCAGTGTCACTGCCAGAGAAATCAGCAGTTTTACACGTTTTACACGACTAAATTTGTTTGTTTATGATTTTGTTGGATTTTATGAAACAGTTATTTGTATAACGCAAACGTGCGACGTGAATATTTTCCTTACTGTGCGCTCCAATACCTGTCGCCACAGCAACGCTGGCTCGTCGAGCGGCTCCGTCCCCAAAGGGTTAATTTTGAATAGGATAAGGTCTACATTACCATGAGAGCAGTTATAAAATTTTAAAACGGCCGAAACAGGCGAAATTTGATCTCAACGCCCATTGGCGCCTACAGCACCTGGAAGCCAACATGTTTCGGACGCCAATAGTGGCCAACAGTAGTCAAAGGGTTACGCGTTGGAATCTAAAAATCGGTACATTAGGTAAGAAATCATCCGGGTGAATTGGAACTGGCTGAATTACTTTACGATCATCATACTCCGACAAATTCAACCCCACAAACGCATAATATGTGCGACAGACGCACCAAGACTATACATAAAACATTACTTTGTAACAATTTCCCACTCCTCAATCCAAGCTCCTTCAGACACACCACCTCCCATTAGAATTACTGTATCCCCCTGTTAGAATTTATTCAAAATGAAGGAATCTCACGATAACGCGTGTACAATGATAAAAGGTATGTACAGTTGAGTACGTGAAAGTTTATGACAAAATACAGTAAATGATCCATAATCCCTTGCACTATAATAACGAGTCAGACTCGTGGTGAAGATTTTATGCAAGCCCTACTAAATATAAATATTGTTGTAGCGGGATGGTGGTGGTAGGGTAGTTGGTATGAATTCTCGACACAGGATATAAGGATTACTGAGGACGAAAGGAGATATATTCTGATTAGCGGGTTACAGGGTATTACAGGTTTATTCATTGATCAATTTCCTTACTAACTTTTATGGCGAGCAACGAAAGCAACTTTGATCAAATAGAACATCTACTACTATCAGGCGGCCGGCCTTCATGGCCGTCTTCTCCCAATAGATCTAAGCTACGCTGCAAGGCTATTGTATCCCTATGTTCGAAAGTCGGCCGGCCTTCCTAGCCGTCCTCTCCAACCGTCATGGTCACCGAAGAACCTCTACAGATCCCTACAGCGGGCGGTCGGCCTTCTTGGCCGTCCTCTCCCTGGCTAAGTTACCCTGCAAGGCTATCGTATCCTTATGTCCGGAAGGCGGCCGGCCTTCCTGGCCGTCCTCTCCAACCGTCATGGTCACCGAAGCACCTATGCAGTTCCTACAACGGGCGACCGGCCCTTCATAGCCGTCCTCTGCCTGACTACCCTATGATCGGCCATGGCTTACCTCGTCCTCTCTCACAGGTGTAGCCCCGAATCTGCCCAAGATCCCTCTATATATACTACCTCGTTGCTAGTCATAAACCGTTAATAACAATTTGGTAACTAAGGAGTCTGTCGCGTCTCGATGTTTCCAGAAAGTTCGATCGTGGTCCAACGGAATTATCAATCGGTCCAGAAATAGCCTCAATGATGGTAGTCTTTTGTCTTCTTCTCCTTTCGCCTCGTTATATTGTTAATTTCTTCTACATCGAAGTAAAAATAAATTCTTCTGCTATCAAAGCATAGAAACGAAGGTAAATAAAGACAATAGAGGAAACAAGAATTGTCTGGTCCTTTTAGGAAAATTATTAAGTACGAATAAGTGGTAATCGTCGCAGCATGAAAGAAGCGATAGTGCAAGGGGTTAATAGAAATGTGACAACAGGATACCTTCGGTGGTTTACTTGAGACTGACTGGGTCCTCGCTTTCTCTTTTTCACTGCAAGGGTCGCTTATAGCTGAAGAGTGCAAACCGACCCTTAAATCTACAGCAATGAAAGAAATGATCGTTGCACACCAACACCCCCGCCAAAAACTATCTCTGATCGATCACTAAAAAACCGAGGTGACGACGGTCGGAATACGACAAAGCTTAGATAGAAATCGCCGAGAAGTCATACAGAAAAATCGGAGAAATCACAGATACCATTGTTATGCAATATCTTATTAATAAAGTGTAAATCAATACAACGAAGAATCTTTATTACACAACCCAGGGGCTCGATATCTCTCTGTGTTTATTGAGAGTGGTCATCACTTCAATATCGTGCATCTCCCATTCAGTCCCTTGAATTAAGAAAGAGAAAATAGTAAAATAAACGAAGAAATCAAAAACATTGCATAAAAGTGTAAAAATGTTTGATGACTTCATGGAATGATTAAGATAAACCCGCCTCCTCAAAACAATTACTAAAAAATAAGGCAAAAATAAAGTTAGATCAGCAAAAATCATAGTGAAAGTTTAAGATACACTTTAGAAAAATATCTGAAATTGCGAAAAGAAAGATGTCGATCGCATTATGTTCAAGAGATCAAAAACAATGAACGTAAAAGATGTAAAGTGCGATTACAACAGTTTGAAAAATCATAAATAAAGTCGTCTATTTGAGAAACTACGATAATAAGCTTTTTTGAGACTTGAGAAGAGTTTGAGATTTATTTTCAAAGCAATCTCAGCCCGAAAGTATTTTCGTTCATCTTCGATGTTAATCTGTCTCATGAACGCTCGGAGAGCACGGTAATGTAATTCACACGACAAAAATGTTAGGAAATTCGATTGATGTAACTCGGAACCGGCGTCACCGGTTACAGGAAACAGTTTTTCCGCGACTGGGTTTTTTCGGAGAACCGTTCCGGGGCCCGGTAAACTATTAGTCATTTCGTTGGCCTTTCTCAAGCAATGAACGTCACATTGACGTCCAGTGAATCTCGGGGAAAATTGCACTTTTTTTCCAGAAGGTGGTGGAGGATTTATGGAGCCGCGGGTAGAATTCGAGAATCCCAGCGCGACGCAGCGCGGCGACGCGATGGAATCGTCCGATAAATTTGCTGAACGCCGGCCGACATTTTTTATCTAAACGACTCTTTTGACTATCATCCGGCGCGATCCATCTCGGGGTTGGGAAAGCTGGATAATCGCGGAAGATAGCCGACTTTAATCGCGGAAGTTAACCGACTTTACTCGCAGCCTTCGAGGAGCCTCGAACCACTGGGTTGACCTTCGTCACTGTCGAACCACGCTCGAACTATCGGACGGCCTTGACAAAATTGAAAAGTCCTGGCGTATCGACAGCTTCAACTGTCGGAATAATGGATCGGGAATCGCCAGAGGAATACGGAGTAGCACTAGCTCTACCGATTTTCGCCGATGATGGTCTTTCTTTCCTGACTTTCAGAAACATTGACACTTATTTTTGATCGTCTGCAAAAATCGCCTTGGGAGTGTTAGAGCTCGTCCGTCCAACTTATGATTTAGAGATCTAAAAATTTATACTACTGTGATTAAAAAGTATGGTGAATTTGTTTATAAAATGTAAATTCTTTATTTATTCTTACATATGAATTTCATCCCCTTGAAAGTAATCCCCGTCCGATAAAACGCACTTTTGCCAACGCTTTTTCCAGTCCTCGAAACAGTCGGAATAGTCTTTTTCCGGTATACCCTTCAAAAGACCTTCTTCGATTCGGTTTTTATCTCCTGAATCGTGTCAAAACGGCGTCCCCGCATTGGCCTTTTGAGTTTGCTGAATAGCCAGAAGTCGCACGGAGTCAAATCAGGCGAATACGGTGGTTGCGGAACGATATGAGTCGAGTTTTTGGCAAAAAAGTCGCGAAGAACCAATTCAGTATGACATGGTGCATTATCGTGATGAAGGAACCGAGAGTTGTTCGCCCATAATCCCGGCTGTTTCGGACGAATAGCTTCACGCAAACGACGCATAACGCTCAAATAATATTCTTAATTGTCCCTAATTGTCAATCGACGATTTTCAAGCTCCAAATCTTTGATTTTTTGGACGTGGCCCTCGGTAGACGTTGATGGTCGTCCAGAGCGCGGTTCGTCTTCAACGCATTCTCGGTCCGCTTCCAACTCGTTGTACCACTTACAAACTTTTTTTTTGCCATGGTTTGATCACCAAAGGCCTCCCGCAACATTTTCAACGTGTCCGCACAAGAATATTCGTTCCGCAAACAAAATTTGATGCAAGTTCTTTGCTCAACAAAATCACCCTTTGTAAAAATCGAAAATTCACTTTTGGTTGTTTACAAAAACACGTGTAACTCGGAGATAATTAAACCTTTTGACAAATAGACACTTGGCAAATGTTATAGATAGTCCTACCAAACTAGGAAAAAAAATTTACCTGCCTTCCTAATGCCCGGGAGTTTGAAATGACAATTTCACCTTACTTTTTGATCACAATAGTACATTAACACGTTGACGCCGGTGTCGATATTCGCGATTTTCTCTGTGAATCGGCGGCCGAGGTTTACAAAAATGAAATAATTATGTTAAGTTTATAATATTGAATTTCTATGTCTTTACTATTGAATATCTGTTTATAATGTTCAGATAAAATAACATATGAGAGAATGAGAGAGGTAGTTCTAATTAGAGTGGACGATTACTTTTCTATAATAACAGAATAATATTAGTACCCACGAATCTCTCAATAAAACGTAAAATTTAGAAATGTAATGACTAGGCTGCGAATTTTATGCACACATGCCACAGGTGATTCTAGATCGTTTCTCACCCTTTTAATACGTTAAATAAATTGTTGATCCTTATTCAAAATAAAAATTTTCTAAGCCTATTTTCATGAAGCCTGGTTTCATAAATTACTCTTTTTAGGGATACAGCCACGTATGTGTACGTTTAGTTTTCTTAAATTATGATTATTCTAAGTGTAAAAAAAAATGAGAATCAGTTGATAAACTATTTGCTGCATAATCCCTCAGTAATACCAACAAAGCCTTGTGGAATGAAGTGAGATGGATGATAAATAAAAAGGAAACAATTAAATAGATTGTTCCTTACTATAAAAATTCATCTCTGAAATGGTTAAGTTTGATAATTTACAAATAATGTACTTCAATGTCATTACAATTTTGTGTTTCATCTATTCAATTTTATCATGAATGCATCAAAACCGCCGTCTAATATTAAAGACACCTTCTTGTCGACTGCTACACGTTACACATTCATTCGCATCGTAGTACCAGCAACTTTATTTCACCTCGAACCCGACATTTCCAATAAATCCATACAGATTGTAGATGGACAAATTTGAAGACTCGTATAAACATCGAGAACAGATCGATCGATGGATATGACGAGTAGCAATATGGACCGCAATTAAACGCGCTTCGACTCGAAAGAGGTCGCGTCTGCCGTTTACGGGCATGACATAGCGAACGTCGGACAACGAGAGAAGGAAACGAAGAAAGAAAAAGAGAAAGAGAGAGAGAGTGAGAGAGGAAGGTAGGGCAGCAGAAGGAATAAAGGAAAACGATTTTCCGGCAGGCAGAGAAGAAACAGAGAGACAAGATAGTGGAAGCAAACGATTCGCCGAGGGAATTTACGGTCCCGGTGTGTCCTCGCGCTTACCCAAGCCCATTCTTCCTTATCATTGTCTATCCCCGTGCTCCGCGATACCCGCCGGCAGGGAAACAAGACCACTTAGACTCCTCGTCATAGCCGTTGCCCTCCCCTCCGATCCTGGAACGATTTATCGAGCCACTCGATCAGAACGCTGTATCGCGCCGCGCCGACATTACCAGCCGCGAATTTTCCAGTCAGACGAGCTCTCGATGCTCGCGGACAGGCGTCCCGACGCTTTCGACAACGTCCTTGCATCCCCAACATTCCTTCTCCTGCCAGGAAATAGGCAGACGTTGTGACTCGTATCGACCGATCACCGTTTTTTGATTAGTCACTCGAATCCTTGCGTATTTCCATCCCGATTATCAATTCTGTTTCAGTATTGAGTCCCCTTTGGTCTCATTGTTGCTACTATACCATCGTTTTAACTGAACTGCGGCTTCGAGGGATAACTCTTTTTGTAATTACCCTCCTGATCAGGTTAGCCCCTTGCCATACTTTGACGAGTCTGACTCGTGATGAAAGTTTTGTGCCAAACATGAATATCACGAGTCTGACTCGTTATCGATATTTGGTGCCAAACATAAATATCACGAGTCTGACTCGTTATCGACATTTGGTGCCAAAACATAAATATCACGAGTCTGCCTCGTGATCCTAATCTCGGGTCAGCTCAGGTCCATTCTTGGTTCTCTTGAATGGGATTATATGTCCCCGTATAAGACTAATAACGACTATGTAACTCAGTCGTAAGGTATTGCGTTTCAATTTGTACCACTCGAGCTCAACCGTTCGGCACCTCCCGCAAGCGTTCCGACGGCCAAGTTTGGCACGGCTTTTTCAGAGATTCGCGGTAGTGCAAGGGGTTAAAGGATTTTCTTTGGTACGACATATTTTTCTATGAACTTGCATTGGTTCCAAGGATTCAAGCACTGTTGAAAAAACTCGAGAACCCTCGTACTCGTCGCTTTTTTTAGTCAGAAATTAATATCTAGGCTGCGATACTTTGTACACAGTGAAAAGGAAAATGATAATATTCTTATTAATTATTATAGTCTTATATATGATAATATTCCTTATTTAATATGTAAAGAGGCTCCAGGATACTAAACGCAAGAAATGCCGTACTTTCTTTATAATTATGTTAACACGTTCGTCGCCCAGCGCGGATCGCACAAGTTTCTTACCGGGCCCAAATTCGGTTTTTAGAACGCATAGGATAACGTTATATTTTATACATTAAATATAAATTAATGTATAACAAATATAATAACGTATGAATTTTTAGTATTTTTATTTTGTGTATTTCGCATTTGTCAGTGCTTTTTCCATTAAATTCCTGTGCTACAAATGGGATTTTTATAAATTAAATAAATAAAATCTTGAAGAAGAAGAGCGTCACCCATATTTGGGTGACGGTGCCCCCATAGAAGCATACCTGTCACCCAGATATGGGTGACGCGGCGACAAACGTGTTAAATAATGGAACTGAATTATAAAATTGGTCTAAATCGAAAGCAGTTTTAGTATACTAGTTTCCTTTAAATATTTGCGAACTCTACAAATATGACCTTTAAATTCCAAGTAAACCATGTTACGTTCTATAGGTACGAGCTTCTTTATAATGATAGGTACGAGCTATCTTTATAATACTCGAATAATGTAAGATTAAAAGTACATAATATGGATCCATAATTGCTTCATATTCTACTAAAATAATAGAGTGAAAAGGCGTTTTTGAAGTCAGTAAAAATAGCGTCCACTTGCCATCGTCTCTAAACATGATATTATAAATTAAACAATCATAATATTCCAATAAGTTGTAGAAAACACAAGGTGAGAAATTAGGTGGGCTGCTTCTTTGGCAAAGATCTTTATTCGACTGCCTCTTTCTCTTCGAAAAAGGGCCTCCTCCCCCCGACGAACCATCTCATCACCCAAACAGAGACCTATTTATCTCCGAGACATAAACAGTGCGCCGCCTGACCGGCGACCATCTCAGAGATCGCTTACAAAGTTGATTTCAGTAGACTGATTTGCTATATGTATATCCATGCTGCTCATTGATAATAATGTTTGTTACGCAATGAAAGCCGAAACAAATCGGGAATTCTCCAAACATAACTGTACATATATCTGATAAAGAGCAAACAGTTTGGGTATCTTACTACCTCATCTGTCCTTTAACCTCTTAGGCACAACGCGCCACTATAGTAGCTTTCGTGAATGTTTCGTGCTTTACTCAATTGTTTTATTAATTATTAAAGTAAACGATTCAAATGAAAGTGTGTATATACAATACACTAAGAAAAGAATGTATGTAATTAATACTATATATACATCTATGGAAAAAATATATATTAAGAAGAAATGGTAATTTAGTTATGAAAAACTTTATTTGCGCAAAATCCAGCCGCACCTAAAAGGTTAAACAACACCAATTCATCCGTAGCATGCAGTTTCTCTGTAAAGTGGTTACTTTCTTTAAAATTTACCATTTTATTTCATTATAACCCACAGCTAGTCACTAGAAGACAAGTCACCGTCTAGGCTTCAAAAATTTCTTTTTATTTTATCGCATATTTTGCCAAGTCGATGCACTTTTCCGGGTTTATATTTCTCGTTACGGTCAATCCTCGAGACACGCGAATTCTTCGTACGGGTCAACCAAAGGTACAAAACATACCTGCGGGTTAGTTTGGGTAGTCCTTTTTCTCTCAATGGAATTTCAACCCTTTCTTTGCGTCAGTACGTTCCGCTAAAATGACGGAACATTTATAGTGTTATATTACGTTATATTATATGATATTGTATTATATTTTATTGTATTCTATTATGTGTATATTATTTTATTTATATAGTATTGTACACCGATTATAGTCAGCACCCGTACACACAGCAAATTGTGCAGACGCCGACTATAGTCCGGCGCCCGTAGATAAAGGGTTAACCAATCACTCCCAACGACCGTTTCCCTTACTCCATCGACAGGTGTTGTTACAACCCGTCTATGGTCGCACCGTCTCGTCTTTCTGTTTAGGTTTAGACTGTGGTCGATTTTGCCGACGCCATTTTTAAGAGTTTCTTTAGTATCTCTTTGACTATTAGTTTACGACTTTGGTACGGCTGAAGGGTATCGGTTAACTTTCCTGGGAAAGTCAGCGTAGTCGTACTGTCCTCAATGGCACTTGACGTGGCCTAAGCCCGCACAAGAGGGTTCGACAGTCTACTATCCCTAATTTCCATGGGGTATAACAGGTATCTGTCGGCCCGCACCCCAACGTCTCGACCCCGATAGATTGTTTCTAATTGGTGGGCTTAGTGTCCCATTATTTTTAGTGAATGGTGGTTTTATATCTTAGTGGGACGACGAAGCCTACATCAGAATCTCATCATCCGTCGTTGTAACCTCATTATTCATTTAGTATTTTGTTTATCGTAGTTTTAAATTGTAACTATTTACTTCGTACCACTACTTCGCTTCCTTAAGGCGTACATAAATCCGTGATTAATACCCGCGTAACTATAGGTACCGTACAAATGTGTAATCCATTAATCTCTTTGTTTAATTCTCAAATCATGCGCATACTAAAATTACCTCAATAAAATCAACTTTCAAAACTCAGTTCATCATCCTCACTTTGTGGTTACACTCGTAACATTCAATTATACACCACTTCATGCTTCGTTACTTATTATATCTTATTTGCAGTTTAAAATGTTGGAGTTTCAACGATGACGAGCGATGGAAAACAGACCCACCGAACTGTTTTATGGCCCTTTATGAGGGTGAGCCGTTGGCGATGAAGGGCCAGACACTTTTCAGTTCTAAGGCAGAAACCAAACCGTGAGGTTGCCACCTCGGATTATCACTAACACTGTTATATTTTTCTCTGTATCTCTATAGTTCTGTAATTTATCATTTATTCTACTGGATACGCGAATCTTCTGCAGTGTAGTTTGAATTATTAATAAAGTGCATTTAAGTTTTATTTCAAACACTTTCAACATAAAATATCTATATAAAATAAATAATGTTGAATTCAATCGTTTCTATCACCCTGTCCCTTGTGACGCAGCGGACAAACAAGCCCTTTGCACTAAGGATCATACTTCTAATCACGCCTCCCTAGGACCAATCATCTGCAAAGCATAGATCTTAAACACATATTTTTCAGGACAAAATACCAGCGCGTCCCTCCAAAACCTTAACCCCATACATATTCCATAGGCTAGACAACGATATAAATACCGCTCTTCACCAAAAATAAAGCAGTCTGTATTTCTACCTCAAGGCTTGAGTATCTTTATTTTGTCGATCCTTGATCAAACTTCGTGTACGAATAACTTTTAACCAGTCAACTGTGGTGATCTCTTTGCTAAACGTCCACCAGTGTGCGTCGCGATAATCAAACGATGACGAAGGAAGTTATGAATCCAACTCAAATTATTTATAATCTTCATTTATTTGTTCGATTTCGTCTTGACCTCTAAATATATTATTAGGTCTATCGGAAAGTTCTGTCCGTGAAGGGAAAGAATATAATCAATTTTTCGCACATTTAATAATATTTATTATACAATTTAATTTCGTTATCTATGACGACTAGCCAGCGTGATGGCGATTTGTAAATAACATTTGTGAAAAATATATGTCTCAAATGAGTATATGCATACTTATTAAAACTCGATATGACATTGTCAGACAGAATTTTCCGATAGACCTAATACATATATTAAAATTTTACGAATATAATTTAGTTTTCGCCAGAATTGCAATTTAAATATTAAATTGTAACAAAATTTTACGCATGACGGATATAGTCGTCATGACACCAAATTTTGCCACATGTCCACGACGGATATAATCGTCAAACACCCTTAATTGGTTAAGTCGTGTCTAGTGAAATAACACTACGGAGTACGGTACAATTAGCCAATTCTACGGATAGATTAATTGATCCTATGGTTACTCTCCACGTTATATAATAGTACTTAGTTCGAACAATATTGTTACGGCCAATTTTCTTAATCGCGTCGCTGCAATGTGATACTGCCCTGAAGTGGACAACTCCTAAAGAAATAACTGAAGATAGGGGTAGTCACGGAACCGTTGCACTGCTATG
Source organism: Augochlora pura (assembly GCF_028453695.1). Taxonomy (NCBI): domain Eukaryota; kingdom Metazoa; phylum Arthropoda; class Insecta; order Hymenoptera; family Halictidae; genus Augochlora; species Augochlora pura. The sequence goes on along the minus strand of NC_135778.1, from coordinate 21,111,349 downwards.
CCGTGAGGAGAAGGAAAAGGGTCTCTCGGGACTCCGTAGTCTTCCCCGCTGGATGGTTAGAGTTTTTAAACGGAATAAGCCACAAACGGAGTTTTACAAAGAACTTTATTGTAAGGTGAAGATCACGCTGAACTACATAATGCCAAAATGAGCCTCGAGCGGAGCAAAGCATGCATTTTTGTATCCTCGCACAATGGAAGTCACCGGACTTTGGTCACTTAGACCTGTTGGGGCGTCACGGCGTCGATCAGTAATAGCGACGAACTATGACGCTATAGAAGTGGACTGTATTAAAATGTGGACTTGGAATTTCACTCACTTTATTATTTAGCCTACTATAATACACTTTTGCTCTCAGGTTTAGAATTCTACACTAATTCGTTTCTATGTTCTACTCGTTTCTGTGGTCTAAATGTTTCTCTAGTCGAAATGTGTCTGATATTTTGACGTCGTACGAGCTTTTAGGAAAGCTCGGTCCAGGAAGAAGTTGGTGGAAGTGGTAACAAATCTAAAAGGTGGGGATCGGAGAAACTCTATGGTAGGGGTTGGTTTTCGCAACGATTGACAGGGATTTCCTCCAGGTTTGAATGAAGCGTAAAAATACATAGCTGCTCGCGGAACGGTCGCGAGCTTGCCTTGGGCCTTCAGGCCTCTGTCCGCGGAGCCCCTTTGGAAATCCCCGAGTTTTATGATGCCAGCGTTCGCTATTGAGACCGAGAACAAGAGATTGTAAACCGATTACCATGCGTCGCGCGAAATACTAAAATTACTTGGTGGTTCGGTTCCTCAAAAATAGCATTTTACCATTACTAGCATCATAAACTATAATTTGTCTTCATTGTTTGAAGATCGTCCTTGGGGCCCTATGCCCAGGACTCAACAAGACCCGATGCAGTTTCTAGGCCGTGAGGAGGCAAAGTATGACCCATGTTTTTGGTAACACAGTGTTTTGACATAAGTGACACATAGATTCGTCTAATCGGTAACTTGTGGAAAATGCTTGGGGTACTGCATAACAGTACAGACGGACAGTAGACAGTGGAGATTGAACCGCCGAGCGATCAACCCATGTCATCATGAAGAACTGTATAATATTAGATACTTGAAGCACAATTGTAAATAGTGTAAACTGTAAATGAAATGCCGCTTCATATAACGCGTGGAGCAGAGAGAGCTTGCAACAATACTATAGTCTCTCTCTGTTACTATGGTCAGAGGAAGAGTCAGTTGGTTCTCCATATATTTATTTGTCCGGTTTGCAGTCCCATGCCACCCTATAACTCCAAAAGAATTATAGGGAACCCTGTGAACATGACTGATACGAAAATCGCGAAAAAAAATGTTCCTCGGCGAGATAATTTGTGTGAGATTAAACCTAAAAACAATTGCAACGTGCAGCCATCGCCCTGTCGATGCACTCTATTAATATTTTAGTTTAAATTTTATCTTCAGACTTCAGTCGAACAAACTGTATTGTAGAATCTCCAAAGTTCTGAATGACCTAGATCTTGAAGTTCAAGGTGAGCGTTATAAGGCAATCTTACTCGATATCTCTGTGTGAATCGAAACAATTAGAATGATCTGTAAGAGTACCCGTGTTTCTATAAAGTGTGCAGCGTCTTCGCAATTTATCGGATCGACAGCGAAACGCTCAAGGAAACGGGACTTCCGATGCGGAGGGATTAACGACCGAGACACCAGTGACGGCTGGTTTTCTATTTCCGGCAGTGTGATTCGCGGGTAGCATCGCGTGATTCATCGACGCCGATGCATCAGAGTCGGCCGGTGCAGCCCGGCCAGGCCGGAACGATGCACGCGTTGTTTCGACCGCCGGGAAATAGGCACATTCGTCAACGAGCTGACTCGGTGATGGTGTCCGGCCTGTTGGAGAGGCAGTTTAAACCTGGCGTTCACCATCTCGCAGGCCGCATTATTGTCCGTCCGCTGGGAGACCTGTTTCGGATGGCTCGGCTGACATTTGCGCTAGACAAACCCGGCATCCAAATGTTTCCACACCTTCGCCTGGTTTGCATTTCGGTCGCTCCAAGGTCGTTTCTAGGTATTCTCCAGGGTTTCTTTAAGGTGTTCTTCAAGATTGTTTCAAGGTACTTTCCAAAGGTATTTTAAGGTATTTCTCCAGATTATTTTAAGGCATTTTCCCAGATTATTTTAAGGTATTTTCAAAAATTATTTTAAGGTATTCTCTAAAATCATTCGATGATCATCACTTCTGGCAATGCAGCAAATCATGTCATTTCTAAGATCTTTATATGGTGCACATGCACTTTATCTGTGCACTTAGACGTGAATTCCAACGAAAGTTTACACAAAACAAAAGTAAATAGAAATAGAGAAGAAATAAAAATTACGTCGGATGGAAGAAATGTCGAGAGATTTTGAGTTTAATATTATAAATATAGTAATCATATTCAGTAAGTTATGTATAGAAGAGTGCAATTTTGTCTAACTCAAATTCGTAACTAAATAATGAAAAGGTGAACCGTGCATGTCGGAAGATCAAAATGTTTGCGGTACTACTGATGAAAAGGAGTGATCATGCAGTGGGTAACCAGAAATGCTTTGTTGGGAAGTTATAACTAAAATAAGAAATGTGAAACGTATAGGAGACGAATTTCTTACAAAAATCAATATCGCCTGTAATAAAATTAGCAATAAATTCAATAACTCGTGATTGTCAAATTTGTATAAACAAAGGCGGGCATTTTAGTCTCATTTTTACTTGCAGAACTCAACGCCGAAGTATGGAGAAATGCGACATAAATGACACCCTGTATATCATTGTATATGCTATTAGGTTGTCCCATAAGTTTCTTCCGCGCTACGCTATGAGTGACTCTAAGTGCCTGTATTTATATAAATATGCAGGCTTACCTCTTAGCCGTTTATGGCATCAGCTTCAGTCATCCCAGAGCTCTTTCAAAGTACGTTTCGTTGGTGACAAAGTCTCTCTTAAAATTTTTTCTGCACCGTTCAATATGGAGAGCCAAAAGAAGCATTTGCGACATGTTATGCTTCATTGCTTTAAAAAAGGCAATAGTACAAAGGACACTGCAGACGAGATTTGCACCGTTTACAAGAGTGATATTACGACTATTAGGATTGTCCGCAATAGGTTTAAAAAATTTAGAGCTGGCAATTTGGAGTTGAAAGATGAAGACCGCAGCGGCCGCCCAGCAACGACGCATACGGACATTATCAAGACCGTGCTCACTGAAAATCCGCGATATAACGTGCGTGAGATAGTGGATGCCACTAATATTCCCAAGACAACGGTACATAGTCATTTAATCAAGATGGGATATGCGAATCGATATGAAGTTTGGGTTCCACACTTATTGACGGAGGCCGGCCTTAGATTCTTTCTTAAAGAAGCTTGTCACTGGAAACGAGTCTTGGATTTTATACCAAATTGTCCGAAGAAGGTTCTTTTGTGCATTTGGTGGAACTAGAAATGTGTAGTGTACTACGAGTTCCTTCCTCAAGGTGATACGATCAATGCTCACATATATTGCAATCAACTGGATCGATTAAAAAGCCGTCATAGCAGAAAAACGGCCAGAATGAGCGAACCGACGTGGCGTCGTTTTCCATCATGACAACGCAAGACCGCATGTTGCGTTGGCCGTACGGGAAAAATTGTTACAGTTTGATTGTGACGTTCTACCTCAACCTTTGTACTCCCCAGACCTTGCTCCATCCGATTATCACTTGTTCCTCTCCTTAAAAAATTCTCTCCGTGGTAAATCTTTCAAATCCATAAGCAAAATAAAAGCGCACCTAGATGAATATCTTGCAAATAAGCTTCAACAATTTTGGAAAGAGGGCATAATGAGGCTTCCTGAGAGATGGAAGAAGGTTATAGAACAGAACGGTTCATATATAACATAATAAATCCACCTTAAACAACAAATATCGTGTATTAATTACGCATCAAAAAAAGGAAAGAAACTCATGGGACACCCTAATATATTGTGTGTTCAGGACATTTTCTCCGTAACGTGGCGATCTTAATGTCTCGGATGGAAGGCCGTTAATCGTCGCATCGACAGCCAGGGTCGACGACCTTCTGTATTTACCGCATATCCAACGTTATACCCCCGGACCGCACTTTATTGCGCGTTGCTAGTCGAGCGGGATGAAAGTATTGGCGACTGTACGTCGAGGGACTCGGGCGAAATCAATTTCGGATCGTTTTCTGTCCCCGATTTCAGTTACCGGTCGAAAGGAACGAAATAACTAGATTCTCGAAAAACCAGCCCAGCGCCGAGGAAATCCATCACCGCCACTCGGACGACGCGTTGCAACGGATTTTCCGTTCGATCGCAACGATTATTTAACCGTGGCGTCCCGGTTTCCGGATAACGAGACGGAACGGTGTCCTTTGATGCTGTATCAGCCTGTCACAAAATCACCAAAAACATCGAAAAGAACTGCTGAAAACTCTAGGTGAACCATTAATGGTGCAAAATACAGTCTGCCACAAGATCATTTAAAGACGTTGATTTTTAAACAATCCATCATACGTGCTGAAATATTTCAAGAATCTTTAACGATAGGGAAGATACCTTGGTACTGAGAAGGACGTTATAAGGAACCCTTCAAGGTTAATATAAATTTTCGAAATTGAAATAAACCACCATCATTGGCTGTTCAAATATACAACACTCATATCGTAAAAAATTAGAAATGTGACTTATATTACATGTATCTTGTTATCCAACTAACCCCTTACACTATAATCTGAAATTCGCTACATAATCTATTAAACCTCTAGACTCACCTATATTATCAACTTATTTTAAATCGCGATAGCGTTTGAATTTTCCATTATGAATCTTTAAACATTAAAGTAAACATAGACACGCAATGAATATAAATTATCTTCCTCGGATCGGAATTTATTAGCATGAAAGGAGTGCTAATCAATGTAGCTGTAAAAGAAACCATAGTGCAAGGGGTCATTGCTAAACTTTCCGAGCTGATGAAAAGAACCGGTTTCTCATATTTTGTTGTAAAATTGTCGACATTGTGAGAACTCTTCTATAAGAAATGATTGAATTTTCTTAATCGAAACATATGTTATCTGTTCGTTATTATGAGCCAACACATGTTAATCACCTTTACTTACACTTTACGGTTCCCATTAATAACAGGAATGCAGTGAAAGTTGCTAATGTTTAAAACATTGTAAGCAGTGCTCCTTTGTAAGACGCGACTTTTTATCCAATCGTATAAATTTTCTCGCGGCGCGCAAAATCGTCTGATCTTACATTTCACTAAAATGAAGGTTATTTCATTTCCGACACTTTTCGCAATTGTCGCGAGCGCGAATGCTTATGCTGAACGCGTCGAAAACACCTTGCCCGCGTCCAGTCTCGGATAAGTGGCGGAACAGCATACGGAGGCTCGCGCCAGCATAACTCATGCATAACGCGACCGTTCGGCGTGCGGGTGAGAGATCGATGAATCAAATCGTGGACTTATGTGAACGCGGTGTTCCCGAAAAGCCATGAGGGCAGTGTCGGCGCGTGCATGCATGCTCGGGATTCTCGGCCGGCCTCCGCTCGGTCAAGATCGTGCCCACCGCAGATCGATATCGATCCCGACGTGGATCGAGTGCGCGTTGGCGGCCGGGGCTCCCCTGCGAATTCGGTGTCCCGCCGGCGACGGGCATTTGTCAAACGTCGAAACCGACGCGGAAGAAGGAGAGCCGATACCGGGGAGCTGCTGCGTTTATCAAGAACGAGAGTCAGCCTGGGAAAACCGTGCCGAGAGCTCTGGACTCGCCTGGATTTCCGCCGATAAGGCTGCGTGGAACCAGATGGGTGCTTGCGTTCGGTATATCTGCGCAGAAGGAGACACCACGTCAAACAAATTCAAAGGCATTGTGCGTTGTTGTATCTCCAAAGCTAGATATTTAATCCTCAATTGCAATCATCCGAATTTGTGACAAGTATCCACTAAAATACATTATTTGTAAAATGAATATATTGTTGAAGACAATATAAATACATAATAAATCATTCATATACATATAATAAATAACAATATAAATCAAACAAATTTTACATTTATTTACATATGTATATTTTCGAAATTTCATGGAAATAGAGAGATAGGATTGAAAACTCATGGCAAGTAAAGATGAGATTAGTAAAACTTGACATTTTACAATCTCCCGATAACCTTAAGAACGGTCAGCGATACGTAAAGTAATCTGAATTAGTGCTGCTGGCGCCAAGAAAAGAAAGGGCACGCCCGATTAAGATGGTCAAAATTGCCCTTAGAGGTTTTTCAATGAGTCATACACCGTTCGATAGCTGACCAATAAAAACTTATCTGTGTAAAATTTTAACCCTGGAACTTGTCCGTGAGGGTAGTTACAGGGTAAATAGATTTCGCGATTTTCCGGCATTCTTCCACCTTTAGCGGCTTTCTAAAATTTTGAAGAAAAATATGGCTTATTTTGGACATTAAGCCGCATGTTATAGAACTTTTTCAGATTTTTCAGTTGCAAGCTGTGACTATCAAAAATGAAAACCCCCCAAAAAATCGGAAAATTGAAGATTTCTCACTTTTATATTATATTCAAAACTTTTATATTAATTCCCTGATAAAGTACTATTACGGCTCGTGTACTCAATTTTTCTCAGATTTTTTGCCAACCTGCAACATTGTCAAAAAAAAATGAAAACCCAATGTGTCGATGTTTTTTGCTGTCAGAATGAAGCAAAAAAAAGCGCGTAAGTTAACTTTTCTAGCTTACCGCGAGAGTGGATTAGGTAATTTTAAACGTTATTGCATCGAAACAAATAATTTTTTAACACTGCAAATGCAAATTAAGCGAGCAAAAAAATTGTAACGAGCGCAATATATGCCGAAATGTTTCCGCTCATTAGAACTCAATCGGTTAGCACGATGGTTAGAGCATACGATTTCGGTGCTGCTGGGCTGGGGTTCAAATCCCGTCGAAGGCTAAGTTTTTTTTTCGTAAAACACATTTTATTTCTCCAATTCTATATCACATGGTTTATTAAATGACTTTACAAATATGTTTGTAATGTTTCAAAAAAATTTTTATTAACATTTGAAAAATATTTAAGTCAACATACATACAAAATAGTTTTTTAGTATCTCTCATTTTATCCATTCTCTAACTACATATGTTCGCCATTACGGCTTTGTTTAACATTCTTTAAATTACAGTTCATTAATTTTGCTTCTAAGCTTTCCGCCTTCAGCAAATACGGGTAAAAATGACTCTTCGTCCTGGAAACCAATTCTTTTTTATGACTTCCTTTTATGAGAAAGTTTTCTTTCGTGCAAACGGCCAATGGGTCCGTGGATGTAGAGGCTGAAGGTGCCTGAATCAAGGAGGTTTGAAATGAATCGGACTGGTCCAAGGATGTAGAGCCTGATACATTCCACATTCCTACATTCCTACAATTCTACATTCCACATTCCCAATTCCTACATTCCTACATTCCACATTCCACATTCCTACATTCCTACATTCTTACACTCCTACATCCCTACATTCCTATATTCCTACATTCCTACATTCCTACAATCCTACATTCCACATTCCTATATTCCTGCATCCCTGCAGTTCATCCTCGCACTCTCACGGTAAGCTAGAAAAGTAGTAGCTTCATTCTGATAGCAAAAAACATCGACACATTGGGTTTTCATTTTTTTTAACAATGTTGCAGGTTGGCAAAAAATCTGAGAAAAATTGAGTACACGAGCCGTCATAGTACTTTATCAGGGAATTAATAAAAAGTTTTGAATATAATATAAAAGTGAGAAATCTTCAATTTTCCGATTTTTTGGGGGTTTTTCATTTTTGATAGTCACAGCTTGCAACTGAAAAATCTGAAAAAGTTCTACAACATGCGGCTTAATGTCCAAAATAAGCCATATTTTTCTTCAAAATTTTAGAAAGCCGCTAAAGGTGGAAGAATGCCGGAAAACCGCGAAATCTAATTTACCCTGTAACTACCCTCACGGACAAGTTCCAGGGTTAAAATTTTACACAGATGAGTTTTTATTGGTCAGCTACCGAACGGTGTATGACTCATTGAAAAACCTCTAAGGGCAGTTTTGACCATCTTAATCGGCTATGCCCTTTATACGAGACTTGCGGACGGCAAAGTGGTAACTTTTACATACGCTTAGGGAGGAAGCGGGAGTGGGCAAGGTTGTGTGCCCACATTATTATGAGCTGGCAAAGAGATCGGAAGCTGCTCGCAGTTCCTTGTTTCAGAATTTAAAAAGGTAACGACTTTTGTACAACCATTTCAAGTCTATGTAACTACCGCAACTTGTGACGTATACCGACGAATTTTTTGCACAACTCTTTCAAAACGTAACTGAGAGATGCTGTATGTAGAAAATGGAAGTCGGTTTAACTCAGTTTGACGGTCGAAAAATGCGGCAATGTTTTCTGAACTTTCCAAAGTTCTTCATGAAGACGCTGGCGTTTAAATTAACATATTGAACGCATAAAACATTAAATATTTCTGTACGTTCACAACGCACCCATATCGCAGCCGTAAAAAATTCAGCGAGGTAAATTATTTTCGCTGCCGCGCAGGAAGCTTCGTCGAGGTCTTCACGTCGAGACAGCAGGGACGTGCAACAACTGGCAGAAATTTCACGGTAATTAACGAGTTTGACGCGTTGAATACGTTTCCCGGGAGTCTTCGCAGTCGCGGCTTAACCTGTCTGGCCCGGCGGGGATGGTTCGCCTCTAATAAACGAAGACGGGAGACGGTAGCCGGCCGCAGTGGTTAATAACGCATAAAATCAGTGCAGGCGGTTGGTCGGGACGGATAAATTCTGTTGCGGAAACGAGCTTCCCACCTACTTAAAAGATACTTAACGCGGCCGAACCGAGGCGTCTGGGCCTCGGTTATTAAACTTGCCCCCAAAGCTCCTCCGCCGACGCACTGAGCCACTCGAACGCCCCCGCAAAACTCGCCCGAGAGGAATCTCGTTACACCGAACGAACACCCATAAATCCACGTCGATTTTGAAAGGTTCGGAAATTGGGAGAGCGCGTTGCGTGCCCCTCCTGCCGCCGCCATTCACCCGCTTCCACCCACTTGCCAAACCTGCAACAACGAATGATCTTCTTCGCGATTGAAAACGGTTATGGACCTTTAACGAATGCGATTTTAATTTCGTCCGAATAAAACTAAATTCCTATGAATCTTTGTTGAATGGAGAACGATCATTGCATTGGTCTATTATATTATTGCGTTAGTTGGTTGTAAGTGTTGAATCGTTCTTCGTCGTGTACATACAGATCTACAATCGCTATAGTTCTATTAAACGACGACTTTACACGTTTCCGTTCAAACAAATGATTCTGACACTATGATACTATGATATATGTACATATACAAAAATGCAGCGTTCTATTTAAAAACACCAAATTGATCTTGAAAATTCCATCATATTTTTGCCAACAAGAAAGCTGTTTATGGCGCGTTGTTCCCCCTTTTATACCAAACAACTTCTATTAAATCATTTTCCATTATCTTTTGTAGTCTCCGAGATGTTCTGGATTTCTAGATAAAACGGACACCCTATATGACAATTCCAAACGAAGTTATCGGATTATGTTACAAGGGGTGACCTGTCAGTACCTGTCTGAAATTGGTATTCCCATCGAACAATTTATTAAAATGTTTTTAAACTGACTAGTTTCGCGGAAAAATTCTCAGCGCGCCGATATTATCGTGGACTCGATCGATGGTTCCCGAACGAGGATTGCTTGATATCGATGTATCCTGCGGGATAAAAGATTGGAAAAGGGACGTTGCCCGGAACTTTTCCACTTCGCTGATTTTCGATGCATCGAGCAATCTGACCACACGCGAAAGACTCCTAAGTGTTCACGCAGGTAAAACAAGCGTAAAATAAATTTATGGCCCAGGATCGGCAAAGATTTATTGCCGCTGCGTGAGGGCAGACCTTGAGCAGCCGGATTGGTGAGAGAGCTGTCTTCTTATAGCCCGAGAAAATCACCCTCGTCTCCTTCTACGGCGTCCGAGTCATTTCGAATCGTCTGCACCCCTTCAAATATTACTTTTCGTACAACAGAGGCTAATGTTACGTTTTTTGATCCTCGTTCATTTGTTTTCCCCCTAACATTTCAATCATCGGAGATTAGATAAAGCATTACTTTCTTTGTACGATCTTGACGTATGAAAAACTATTATACATCAAACACTACTAAATCAAAAACGAAATTGTAGAGACATAAGAAGAGTTTGAGAATATTTTTATACTATGTAGAACTCATTAACATTATTAGAAGAGGAAAGACATTTGCATCGGACTTACGTGTCTTACATTCAGGGGAGACAACTTTTATTATGTAGAAATATTCGCAGTTTAATGACTCACTTTTATGTGACTGGTATCTTCGACTCTTATTCCAATATTTGCAAGCGCCATAATCGTACAGCGACTGTGCAAATGCATTTGCGCCATTTTTCCAGTTAAATAAATTTTCCGGTGGTATATGTGGCAAGAAGTTCGGATGATTCACAGCCGCATGATTCTCTTATATGTCGTCTTTGGGAACAGCAGATTATGACATCCCGGAGCAACGTGGCGAAACAAACAGCAACGAACCAACGCGCGATGCCGGTTTCTTCGATTTCGGGTAATGGCCGGTCGCTAACAGCCATTTGCGCAAGCATAGGGGTAAAATTAGTCACGCGCTTATGATATACGCTGGTCGCTTAGCCATTTAAAGCGGCGCAAATCGCGGCATTAGCGGCCAGACGAGCGCCGAATGGGAACCGTCCGGTGGTGATGTATTCCGATATCAGCGGAATTACGCGGCCGGCTCGCAATTGGCTGCGATCTCGCACCGGCATACAATTCGTCCGACGATAAAAACGATTTATCGGTGCCCCGCGTACCAGTCTCAACCGACTGAATTTATCTTCGCCATACTCCGTCCGCTCTCTTCAAGGTTCGACATTAAGAAGAGATTTTGTTAACGATAACGCGTTCGATCCAGCCGGCTATTATCCTAGAAGGATTATCCAATTTAGTAATTGATGGTAGGAGACTGTTTGCCTCCGTGCGGAGTCAATGGTTTTCTTTGATTACTCTTTTCCAAAATTTGCAGAGTTGCAAGTAAGTAATTTTCGGTTCAAATTGGCTCAGTATTAAATATTTGCGGGAAACATGTAAAAGGAATAAATCTAACTCATATAATTGTTACGTTTCATTATTATAATACTTCGTACTCGGAGGATTCTTATATTATTGTAGGGATTATTATTCGGAAACCCCGCGAAACTTCGTGGTAATGTAACTAACGGCAACCAACAACGTTGGGTAACAATAAAAGTAACAGCAACAGTTTGTTAGTGATATCGTACAGCTACAGTCAATCCAATAAGTATTCGTACCCTCATTGCTTATAAGAGAAATCAGTTGAAATCAAGGGATGCATGTAAGATTTTGCAATAAACTCTTTATTATGAATGAACACATCTATAAAGTTTATTTATACCTAATTATAACAAAATTGATTAACTGATAACAAATATATATATTGATTTTACTCATTGTAGTACGTAATAACAGTCTACAAAAGCATTCGTACCATTCATAGCAGAGTCTCTCGATTTTGTTATGTTACACCGTCATTTCATACCGAAAATAATATCCATAGTTGACAGTTGGTTGGGTGAATGCCAACAACAAAGTAGTCCAGTTCGAAACTTTTTCAGAATAACATCAATAATCAGAAATGAGTCGAAAGAAGTCCGAGACTACTCTAGAAAAGAGTAATTGTTACGGCGTAACAAAGACAATCGCCATGGCGCTAGAAATAATTCGTATATCAGGTAAAAAGGCATACCTGACGAACCACGCCTTGCGCCGACGCTCATGTGAACTCCGGGAAAAACCCCAAAATTGGGGGCAACCATGCGACCCTTTGTCGGCTGCACGTAGTCAAGATTCTAAAATAATGCTAAGCACTGATTGGTGCGCTCTTGGGCCACCAAATTGGTATAAAAGGTGCGACAAAAATAAAAAGAAACACTCGATCAACTACAACTATACAACACAGAACCACTGTCTCTCGGAACATTACATCGCTTGTCCGTCATTTATATTAAAGTGAATTATATTGTAACTTGACTGATTTCTTTAAACATTCACTTCCGATTAATTTCTCAACGTGAAGTCGAGTGACAAACGAAAGCATCTTTCAATTAAGTTGCCTTAGAACAACTTCTATTTCGCTCGCGCCGAAACAGTAATATAATTTTTAAATTACACCAAGAAGGTAGAAGTTATGTTGAGATAGCAAAAATAGTAGCCAGAAGTAAATCAATGATTCAATTCATCATTAAACGGGTAAAAACAATTGATAGTTCGTTAAATAACAAACGTACCGTAAGACCAAAGATTTTAGCAGTTCGAGAAAGAAATACTGTTATACGTGAGATGCAAACAAATCCTGGAATTAGTGCGCCTAAGTTAGCTACAATATGTAGCGACATGTTCAATAAGAAGGTTTCTGCTGAAACTTGTCGAAGGATATTGAGAAGTGAAAATTTTCATGGTCGAACACCGAGGAAGAAGCCCTTCATTAGTAAAATTGACAGGACAAAGAGATTAGCATTTGCGAAGGACTACAGAAATCAAAGTAATATCAATTGAAAGAAAGTTATTTTCTCAAATGAGTCGAAATTTAATAGGAAAAGTTCGGAGAAAGCCTAATAAAAAACTAGAATTAAAAAATGTGCAACCAACTGTAAAGCAGGGCGGAGGCTCCGTGATGGTGTGGGGCTGCATGGCGGCATCCGGCATGGGCAAACTTGTCTTTATCGATGGAATTTTGGATAAGATGAAGTATAAAAGTATACTCGAAGAAAATCTGCACTCAAGTGCGATTAAGCTTGGTTTGGAAGATGACTACTATTTTCAACACGACAGCGACCCGAAGCATACTGCTCAGATTGTTCGTAAGTCGATACTTTACCACGTTCCCCATTTTTTACATACACCTCCCCAGAGTCCAGATACAAATCCTATAGAAAATTAATGGGTGGAAATAGATAAAAGACTACACGAGCATACAATTTTCAATAAACAAATGCCAAAAAAACAGTATTTTGGAAGTTTGGAATAGTATTGAACCAAATATCGCATTAAAACTGGTAGAAAGTATGTCAAATCGATTAAACGATATAATAAGGCATAAAGGTGGACCCACTAAATACTAGAAAATTAATAGAAAGTAAAAAAGCTACTCTAATGTGGGATTTTTTGACAAAATCTACACTGGTAAAGAATACTTTTGTGGACTGAATAAATAAACTTTATACATGTGTTCATCAAAATAAAAATTTTATTATAAAATCTTACACGCGTCCCTTGATTTCAAGAAGTTTCTCTTATAAGCAATGAGAGTACGAATACTTATGGGACTGACTGTACATTTGTTCTTTATTACGTTCGTTACCAGCCTCGCGCATGAGTAACCACTACGATTGCGTGTATCACGCAAAGAGCATCAAATTAATTTTCCAAATGCAATTATTTAAAATTGTAACATATAGCATGGTATTCGAAGAATTTGCAGTTTCTTTTTTACGACAGTTTTATCATATTTTATAAGAGGGTACGATTTATTTAAAATGATAAATATAATAAATATTACTATGTGCGCCAATGACGCTGGTAGCAAACGTTTTAACAAGAATTGTAACAAGAAAATGTTACAAATACAAGATTTATCATGTTTATGTATTTTGAAGAAGGATAATTTCCTTATGCATACATTGATCGCGTGATCCCCTACCCATGTTAGAAAGCAATTGTTGCAGTTGTCTAAAACTTTCGTTACTTTCTGTTTACCAAAGTTATACTTAATTGTTACTTAATTGTTTGTATGTCCCATTTACATGAGAAGCAATTTCTGCTTTGTATCCATATAACTTTTTCAAATCAATAACATTCGCATGAGAAAAAGCAAGCTACGGCGATCAATGCGTTCGAAATAATACAGTCCTGTTATTTTTGGACCTCTCGTCTATTAACGAGTATATTCTGCGTTCGCAAAAATAACGACAACAAAAGCGAGGGGGCCATATGATCCGAAAGGGGTGAGCTCGCGTGTCCATTGACCCCGGGCATAGCAGAACGTATAATATATTTAGATTTATATTACAATATACTCACTAGCAACGTGATTTTGCTATACAAAGAAGAAAGGGAATAAAAGTCATTGCACTGCTGTAAAGTTTTATAGGAATTAATAAATAAAAGATTTTTTAGTTACGTATTTTTAGAAATTTCTATGAGAACTCACGGTACTGTTATTATTAAGTTTTTAGTACAATCGTGTATAGGCAAATGATTTTAGGGACAGTCAATGACCCGCGAACCGGTGGTCCCGATAGTAACTAGGAGGGCTTGCCAGTCAGTTTCACGTTGGAACTAATAATTAACAAAGTTTTGACAAACTACCTTGAATCGTAAAGCAGCCATGTTGAAACGTGATATAGATGGCAATATAATCGTTGTGGTCCTTCGAAGCTGGACGGATCGAACGTTTGGAAAGCCCTAAACTCGAACAGAACTAGATAGGGCAACAGTTAATCTATGTATATGCATAGCCGTTGCGTTACGGTATGTAGAATAAAATATTAACATTGCATCCTCTGACTGTTTTAATATTTTTATTTTATAACACTCTGATCGTTTAATATTTTCGTTTTACAACGGCCTGATCTTTTAATATTTTTAGTTTACGGTCTCCAGATATTTTTATATTTTTATTTTACATCCTCCTGATATGTTGCCATTTTTGCTTTACAACCTTCTCATTTCATTTCTCCCTGCGTTTACTATACATCCTGGCTGCCAATGGTAACATCATATCGCGCATAAAGGAAGAGGAGTTAATTTTATGCACACCGCTATGGATACGCACACCATGGTCCCCCTTTGTTCTATTTTCTATAGATTTTATGGCGGGGGTAGGTGGCGCAGCTTATTAGCGAGGTGAACAATGCTAATGAACGTGTAAGTGAATACACAATGCGGGACTTGGAATTAATCTTTATAGCAACATTACAGAATACGTATGATAATATATGCATTACCAAAGTGATGGAAATGAATCCTTCAAATTCTTCGATTGTCTCTTGAAACAATACAAATAAATTCATCAAAGTCCAAGACGATCACTTAAACTAGTAAACATGGACCGCTGGAATTCTAAAGCATTTTTAAAATTGTCAAAATGATCACTATTATTCTGAATTGCCATTTAATTTCCTAGTAGACAATGGACGACCATCCCCATTCACAAAACTGCAATGCCATAATAAAGGTTTACAAGGTGAGTAAGGATGAAACAAAAAGCTTGTCCAGATGCGAACGCAGCCGAAGACGACGCGGCAGCAGGTGAAAGCGAGAAGAAAAAGAGAAACTGTGACAGGTTGATGGGCTTGCGAGGATATTTACTCGTTCGTCGTGGGGGCGGCGGGGCGAGCCGGCACAGGACAACGCGTAATAAATCCATTCGACGCGTTTCGCTCCTTTAACGCCTCTGCGCCGTGAAAAACGGCCTGGAACGCGAAAATCTCTGTCCGAGCTCATCGTCGCTGTACGGTGACAGGAGGACGGGGGTGGAACGATGCGGAATGGAATCATTTTATTGCCAGTGAGGATCAAAGATCCCTGACGCAACGAAACAATACAGTCAGTCCGGGCCGGGCCGGGTCGGATCGGGCCGGAATTCCAGGGTACGCGGAATCCCGTTACGGATCGACGGGACAAGAATGGTGGGGTAGAAACACGCTACCTCCGACCAATATATGAAAGCATGCAGTGCGAAGCCAAATAAAGCCGATTTTATAACTTTAATCCTTAGTTGGTATAATGACATTCACGAAAATGCCTAGTATATTACGGTTATGATAAATGCCAAAGAGAAAGTGCAAAATATTATACGGGAGGGTTGCCATAATCGTACCACTTAAGCAACTTTAGGAAACGTAAAACTGGTAATCTTATTTATAAAAGTAGCATTTAGAGTAATACGATGACATGTTATTCAAATATTTTTAATCTTTATCGATGTGAAAAAGGGTTATTATTCACTCTAATTTCAATTTTCAAAAAAGTTGAAAAAATACCATTTTGGCAACCTGTATACTGAATCGTACCTCTCTTATAACTTCTATAATACCTAATTGCACGAATTAAAAACTGTACTGCTGAAGGTGAAAAGTGGAAAATGAATGTGAAAAAGCATTCATACAATGATTTGAGTTTATGTATTTATGTCATTTATATATTTATTTATTATAAAAATTAATACTCATAAAAAAGCAAATACATCGGGGACAATAATAAAGCTTGGTGTTTTTTGATACGCTTGCGCATGTTTCGTGTACCCAAATCGAGCATTTATATGTTATTTTATTATATTCATATAAATTTCAGACCAGCCGTTTTGATTGACGGATACCAGTGCAATTTGGAAAAATAATAAAGAAAATAATAAAGAATTTTATCCTCACCAAAATATCAATCTCTTTTTGTGCATACTTTTCTAGAAACGTTCTGAAATACTGGAATTTTGGAGGTATTTTTTAATCCCACGCATGGCTGAATTTTTATGTCGAACGAGCACGGTTTAAAGAAATGGTTTGTGCCATTGTCGCGTTAGTTGCCGGCCGTATTTTAATAATTCTTTTAGAATCGGAGTACATCAATTAAAAATCTTTATAAAAAATTGTTCAAACGAGACAAAAATATCGTTTATAATTCGATAATTTTTTCGTTATTTAAACGATAACGATGTAACTTGCATGCAATATCATTCATATATTATCGAAATTGGTTCGCATTTGTAAATTAATTTGACTAATACATCATGTGTTACTTCGATTAGAATTTGCAAAATGTAAAGAATCCTGATAAAATAGTCGATATTACATATCTCAACTTTCAATTTCTATTTCATTTAAATAAAATACTTCTTAGGTCACTCTATCGGCAGTCAATGTACTAATACACTCCCAAAGAAAAAGATAGCATACACTGTATCTTTAATTTCTCGCGTTATGATTATGGTACAGGAAATGTGACAATGATGCAGAAAGGCTACATTCTATTAATATGTAAACACTATATATATCGGAATTTCTACGAGATATTCTCTTAGGAAGAATGGAAACACACAAATAGACAGAGACAAAATGATAGCACCCTCAAGGTCTATTTCGATTTTCTTCAATCTGTCGCGAGGTTTCACCCTTTCGGTATGAGTACTCTGTCCGCCGTGACTCTCTCGCTGTACGAGGCCCCGCGCCGAAAATTGCTGCCCCACATGACCAGTCCGCCCTTATAAGAAGATATTCCCTAAGCGTTAAATAAAAACTGGGCTTAATAAAACGACATTTTTTAACAAAAGTGTTGCTTGTAACTTAAGAGATATTCCGAGGTACTTATATAAAATATTAAGATTCATTTATATAAAATTCTGTTATTTATACCGATCGTCGCACGTGCGCCGGATGTATCCGGCACTCGTACCGAAAGGGTTAAGGAAGTTGAAGTGGTCAGTCGGTGTTCAGTGTTTCTTGATATTGGTATCTGTCGCATTTCGTGAAGGGCCGTGGTAAAAGATTATTTGACAGTGACATAAACGCAATTCTTATTTTAACAAAACATAAAGTAACGATTATAGAAATTGCGAAAGAAATTCGTCGAAGCAGAAAAGCTGTATATAATGTATTAAAAGATGTGGATAACTACGGTAAAAGAAAAAGCACTGGAATTCCAGTAACCCTATCGCACCCGTGACGCAACAGTAATATACTTTGTGCTGCATCTAATTCTCGTGCTACTGCTAGAGAAATTGCTTGCAAAGCTGGTGTGCAAACTAATATTCAAAAAGTTAGACGTGTGCTGCAAATGAGTAATATTATGAACCGATGGAGAATAAAAGCCAAGCCACGATTAACAAAGAAGCATAAGGAAGCACGCATTGAATTTGCAAAGAAACATATACACTGGAGGAAAACCTGAAGGAATATAATCTTCACAGATGAAAAACGGTTTTGTCTGAATGGTCCAGATAATAGTGCATACTATTATCATGACATTCGAAAAGGACAATTAACAAGAATTAGACGATAAATGAAAGGAGGTGGAATAATGATTTGGGGCGGCATAGGTTACGAAGAAAAAACGGATATTCATTTTGTACAAGGAAAAATGAACAGTACAAGTTATTTAAGATTAATAAAAAACCAAATTGATAAGTATGCACAATGCATTGCAGGTCCAAAATTTGTGACCCAGAAAGATAATGCTGCCGTCCACGCGGCAAAAATTATTCATGAATATTTTTCAAAAGAGTTAATTCCTGTTTTGGAATGGCCGGCGTGCTCCCCGAACTTAAATATCATTGAGAATTGTTGGGGGTTATTATCAAGAGCTGTCTACGCAGAAAGTAGACAATTTGAAAATTTAAATAACTTAAAAATCAGTATTAAAGAGGAATGGAAAAATTTATCACAATCTTCGACTAAGTACTGTATAAATACTTACTAAAAAGAATGATAGAAGTAATTGAGAACCACGGAGGTTCCACATATTATTAAACACAAGTACAGTTATATAATTTTCATGTTTGTCTATTTTAAATTTATATAATATGGAATATTTTTCAGATGTGCTATCATTTTGTCTGTATTCATTTGGGTATTTAAACGACGAGAATTCGTTGAAGAAAAGTCAATAAAAGTTACGTTTATATATTAGTAGAAGGTAGTCTTTTTGTATGATTGGTACATTTCCTGTACCATAATTATAACGCGAGAAATTAAAGATAGCA
Organism: Augochlora pura; assembly: GCF_028453695.1. Taxonomy (NCBI): domain Eukaryota; kingdom Metazoa; phylum Arthropoda; class Insecta; order Hymenoptera; family Halictidae; genus Augochlora; species Augochlora pura. Next base: position 21,092,427 of record NC_135778.1, on the reverse strand, counting down.
CGCGTGTGCTATGTTTTTCTTCGGGAGTGTAGGTGTCCAACAAGTGTAGGAGCGATTCCCATCAACTCACCCATGTTAACGCCCTCGAATAAGGAGGGTAAACGCGTTTCCCTTAGTGGCAGAAATGATCCCTTCCTATTAGCCGTAATTTCTACAAAACGAGGGACTGGAGTCTGGCTGGTTGTAAACAAACAATGCCTCCTCTCCTTCTAGCCTCTTCCATTTTGTTCTCATTCCAGACTTTTGATTATTATTGGCTAAGTTATGCCCTTAACAAGAGATGTGATTAGGTGCGGGTAACCCCAGTTGATTCTCGTGGTAATTAGTTTATTGGTCATCTTATGTACCAATAGAAATGGGTTTCGGTAGGTCATTGACAAGTGGAAAGGGACACGCGGGTCAGGTAGAGTGAGCGGCTGAGCCTTTGCCCCTCGACATTGGAAATTGGGCCATCTCTCTGGCAAGGAACAGTACGAGCGCACAGATCTGCCTTTAGACTGTGCAATGAACACGGGTGTATGCTTGTATAATTTTTTCTTTCGTGTAATTACAACATACCTAACGTGGACAATGTCTTGGGTTGCTTCACAATCACTGTCACTTTTAAAGTAACATAAGTGATAAGATCAGCAATAAGAGGAAAAATGATGATGATTTTCTGCAAAGTCTGGGTGATTCATTTTCACAATAAATTAACTGATATACTTGCAACAAGCAGAAATAAAATGGAACGCACATTAATATTTCAGAAAAAAAGAAACATATTTCGGAAAAATGCATCGAACGATTTTGCAAAATAGTGAACCGTTCTGACTATCGAATTTCCGTCTACAGAGCGTTCCATTGATCGTGTTAGAACCGGAAACGGTCCGTTCGCCGCGTCGTCGTAAGCGGAGTCGGTAAAGAACGACGTTGCCGGATACGAAGCTTCATTTTCGAGGGAATCGAGTTTAAATATCGGGTACACGAGCGATGGAGCTCCGAATAGCAGTCAGAAATTTTCTGTCCCGACGGCGAAGCATTTTTCATCGCATCAGGAAACGTGTCGCAAACGTGGCCCGAACCTTTATTGAATTCCCAGCGAGTTCCGGCTTGTTCGAGTCGCGAGCGGCTCACAGTTTACGCGATTTCAACTGTTAAATTCAATTAAACTTGCCGGGACTCGATTTTGCAGGAAACGGCCCGGCCTGACCTTTTTGCAACGAAAAAAGAAGCGAAAAACAAATTCGACCATCACTTTCCAAAATTTTCGTTACAGCTCGTCGAAATTCGATCACATTTTTCTCTCTACGTTTATTAAACGATATATGTAACTGCGGCTCGACCCGAACCTCCGACGCGAGTTTGAAGCAACGATGTCGATCGATAAATCGTTTCATGGACGGCGAAAAAAATGAAGAGAAATGAAAGCGTACGGATGTATTAATTTCGGTATAATTTTCCGCGCGTCGAAAGCGGAGGCACGCGCAGCCGTAATTAAAAAGTTCTCGGCGAAGAAATTGGAAATTATACGCGGCCGAACCATGGTCGGAAGTTTCCAATGCAAATTCGCAAATGCCGAATTTATTTCGAATCAAGGCACGCAGCATCGTCTATCGATCCGCGGTCGGACTTCCGCCGTTAATTTCCCCGTCGCACGAACACGTTTAATTGCGCGCTCGTTTTAATAATATCTCATGAATTGAAGCAATAATCGCAACACGGCTAATTATATTTGCCAGCGAAGTGCCGAGGGCTGCGCGCAAGAAATATGGATGAAGATTTACAGTGCATGTTTCATCGCGGCCGCGATACCGGCGATTACATGTCGCTTTCGGAAAACCAAAATACACACACTGAACCGCAAATATTTGGTTTATACAACCCATCGGCGCAGCAATTGACTAAAAAAATACAACAGATTTAAAAGGTTATCCTGGCTTAAATAACTCGCGCTGTTCGGCAAAACAACCGTTTCCCGTCATTTTGACCGCAATGGTTTTTCGATTCCGCACGTTTACTATTTTATTGACTTGCTTGGCTAACGGTACCCATCCCTTCCTATCGATTCGTATTTTCTCCTGTTGTTTGACGCGAGAACCAATCAGCAGAAGATGCAGCAATATCGAAAAACATAAACAGTGTTCTAGTCTAGAAATATGAAAAATTAAATTTTTTTATTGCATTTTCTTAAAGCATATACTTTGAATAATATGAGCCATTTATTTTGAAAGTGGCCTAACTCCATTTACCTTCAAATCGAGCTATTTCAGGGTTTACGTTTCAATGAATTTAAAAATATACGTATAGGATTCTAATGAGCCATACTGTTTAAGTGTATCTAAGGGTGTTAAATTTATAGCTCCTATTAAAATCGTGCCAATTATTGAGTGAATAATATGCGTTCTCTCATCAAGAATGGAGTTAGGCCACTTTCAAAATTAACATCCAGATTCGTTATGAAATTTGAAGGTGCCCAAGTCCATTCAACATAATTTAAGATGCTTCAAATTGAAAAAAAAACAATACTTAATTTATTTTACATATCTTTAAAACACTTCGGAAACTTAATTTATGCGATTCAAAACATATTTTAACTACATATCGTACAAGACATAAAAGACATAAATTGATTACAAAACAATTTACTACTCATCTACATTTTGTGTGTGTGAATGTGATTTGAAGAAATCATGATGTTCCGGTGGTATATATCGTAATAGGTCAATTATGTCCTTGAGTTTTGCTATAGTTATTTGTCCGATATTTTCATACAGTGGTGTAAATACAATACTTTCGAACTTTATTGGCCTACCCCGACGTGGTAATAAATCCAGGACTTAAAAATTTTCATTCTCGTTCATTGATGTCTTATAGAAAATTTTATACGGTTTATTTCTAACAAAACGCATCCAACATATTTTTAACCAGTTTATTGATTCTCCATCAGAATTCTTTACCCTTTTAAAAATTGCGTCTTCTAATAATTTTGCTGATACACAATCTTCTTGACTCATTTCATTTACAATAAAGTTATTACCTTTCTGACACTTTTTAATAATCTTGTAATAACCTTGGGAACGAACAGTAAATTATTTTTTTTTTAATGACATTTCTACCACGCCAAAATCTCTATCATTTGGTAAAAACGAATGTCCTGATATTAAAAATTTGTGATCCATAATTTCCACATTATTTTCCAAAGTTTGGACAAAAATAAAAAAAAGAAAAAGTTTAGAAGACGAATATTGTTCTATTATTCTGTTTCTTTTTCAATTTCTCTTTAAATCATTAGTTACTATTTCTTGTTTACTATCTGAACTAAATGGTCTTGTTCTGTCCGTCCCCATGGGTGAAATAATTTCTAACATTTAATATCAAATTTTAAATTTTATATTAATTAAACGTACTGGTTATTCAACTAACGTAATTGTCCGAAAACTGAAGTTAACTTGTTAAATACTAATTAATTAAAATAGCCTTTAATAATCTTTAGTAATTATCAATTGTTGCGACGGCAACACCGATGGTCGAAAGTGCCTAGCCGTCCCTCTTTAGTTATTAAGCCATAAACATACGAATCAATCGACAATAGGCAAAAATCCGACGAACAACGAGTAACGAAATTACTTTACGACTACCGTACTTACCGAAACTCGACTCGACGAACGGACAACACGTGCAACATACCTACAGTACCGTTGCACGGACAAACATTCATAATTTTACTGTAACAAAGAAGACGACGCAAACCCGAACTTTCTACCACATTTCCCACTCCTCGTTCCAAGTTTCCTGCGACACACCCACCTCTAATCAAAAACACTTCATTTCCTCCACCAATCAATGCAAAACCGAGGTGACAACAGACAGAACACGACGAACGAAAGACAGAACACAGTAATCATTCATATATAACGCATCAAACTAAGATCACAACCAACATTCATACATAACGCATTCAAACATAACGCAGTCAAACATCATCAACAATCGCGAATAGTATACTTGTACAGTGTTGTAAATAAAGTGTAGATAGAACAAACACGCGTCTATATTACTACGGCATTGCGCCAAACGTGTACAACCAAATCCGGCCTTACAAACCGGATCAACATCAAACGCGTATACAACATCAATAGTAAATATATTATCTTGATTTAAGTGTAAATGGTGTTAGGCCACTTTCAAACTACACGGCTCAATGATTGAACTAACTCTGAAAACTTATGTTTCAAGAATGATCGTATTTGCTCGGAATATAAGCAACCTGAAATGCTTTACTGATAAATAACATGAAGTTGTACATGTAACCGTGGTAACTGGAAAAATTTGACAAATGGAGTTAGGCCACTTTCAAGATAAACGGCTGATATGTTTAGAAAATAACTGCTTCTAATTGGAAATAATAATGATGTTATTAAATGATTGAAATACGTGTACATAAAGACAAACTTTATGCGCGTTCTCGTCGAAATCTTATTTTTTTATATAATACAGTAGATCTGCGACTAAAAAAGGTAACAGAAATGAACTTCAAATTTTGAAGTACCGCCATTTTAGTAGATAATAATATATTTTATTCTAAAATGTCAATAAAATGAATCTTGTTAACGAAGAATACTCTTCACCTCGAACACAAACCCGATTTCAAAAAATGTAACTCGAGAAATTTGAAACATTTTTATTTAAAGAAAATTCAAGTCAAGCTTAAGTACTAGTGAAAGTATGTGCATAAAATCAATGCAAACTGGTGGTACATTTTTTGTGAACAAATCTAAAAGAAGACGAAGTAGATGGACCTCTGTACCAGAATACCGGGATACAATATGGAGGTCGCGTGTGCGCTTCCGCACGCTGCATCGCGACGCGCAAAAATCTTGGAATACCGAGAACGAACGGATCGGCATTAAGACACAAGCGTCCAAATTCGAAAACGAAACGTCGGAAGACGTACCTGTGGAGTTATCTAGAGCGTGGCGGAATTGCGGAATTGTATTCGCCCGAGGACGTATATCTCAAACGAATCGGCGTTCAATGTCCACTCCATCTCGAATTCAATCCGGGGCTCTATCTTGGTCGAGTGGCGGGCCCGCCGTAGAGTTAGTCGATTCCTTTCAGCGACGGCGTACGATTCTGTCCTTTGAAATCCGCTCGGGGCGAGTTGGTGCCCCTGCCACGAACCTAAAAACGTGTAATTGCGGCGAGTCGAGGAACAGTTAATTGCCGTTTATTCGAATCCGGCCTGGTCAGACTTCGAGGGAGAACCTGGCTGCGCCGCCACCCCCCCCCCCACCCGCGCCCGCGCATCGCTCGTTTGCTTTTCGCTTCGACGAACCTGACGCTGCTTCGAACTGCCTGAAACGGGCCAGCGACCGGATCCGCGATAGCGTAGGGGTGCGCAGGCTGCAAACGAGGGTGCACCCTCGCGATACGAGTTGCGGAAAGAGTGACGTGGCTATCGGATCGCACCGTCACCCAGAATTCCACGACCAGCCCCCGGAAACTGTAACCGAACGACTCGAAAGCGTACCATTAATCTGCTCAAACGGATTTCTCGGAATTGCAGGCGGAGCTGCGACGAATTTCGAACTGACAGCCTTCCGTCAGGTGGTACCATGCGACGCAGAAACCGGACGAATTAGTTGAACCGTGAAAATCGATCAGCGACTCAAAGGTGTCATAATGTCGTTCAGAGAAATTTAGGTAAATTTTAGGCATTAGTTATTAGAAAACTGATCGCTTTAGGGTCGAAGATTTTCTTGCGATACATCCGGCCATGATTTGGTATTGCAAAGAAATCGGTTCAATACGCTGTGTTTAAGAATGCTTTAAAATCTAGAAGACAATTTTCGAAGCGAAATAAAACAACAGAAGAGAATTGCACATTTAATTCTATGGTGTTGCTGGAACGTAGGTACTTCAACCTTCCGAAGCCTACGGTAGTTTAACCCTCATAGAATATTTTTAAGCTGCCTAGAAAGTGGCGAGTTTATCAGCGGACGAAGAAAGAGCTTTTTCTCGCGAAGCTGTTTTCTATTGAATGAAAATGGTCGGCGATCTTGGTTCGATTCCAACGCCTCAAACCTTATTCCCGGGAGTAACTGCCCTTTCTCTGTACCGTAGGAAATTCTTCCGGTGCTGCTGTGCCCAATAAATACTCGTTTCCTTATCTTATCCGCAGCATCTTCTGCAGCGCCGCCATGTCCACGCAGAAAACGCTTCGACTTCCTCCTCTCCCGAAGCTCGCGCTGTTCCCTTCGTTTCGAACAATTGCCGGAGACGTTTTTCCTTCGACAAATCATGCCTGGGCTGTGTGGAGCACTTAAATAGAGTCGCGAGGAAATATTATTGGTTCAAGCAAGTAGTTTTCTTTCAAGAGAGTAGGGAAGACGGTCCCAGGTTTTTATGATTCCATTCTGCGGCCGAGCAGTTCCCTTTGCTTCTCGGCGAAGCTTCGCCAAGGGAGAATGAAACATATTTGCTGCCTTTACTACGAAAACGAGTTGAATTCCGCTAGTTCGGGATTGCTTCTCGGATGAGGATCCCTGATTTCCAATCTAACTACTTTCTCGGGAACCGAATCCCCGTTGGTTCGAGAGTCTTATCGATCGACTGTTTCGATCGACGGTCCGCTAAAAGCGAGTGTTGACAGATGTTAATCCTCCGGGTTTTGTTGTTGCGAGCGCCAGACTATCAAATTGACTAATTCGCAAGACAAACTTCCTTGGCGATGGAAGGAACAAACACGCGCTCCCACGATATAACACTGTTCATACTGACCAGCTAGAGTCAGCACCGCAGCAACGGGTTGCACATTACACTATTTGACTATGCGCCATCGTATGCTCTAATCCATTGGTATCCATGGAATCCTGGGAAAATCAAGGAAATTCGAGCGCGCCAATAGCAGCCTCAGGCAGCGCGCTAATTAGCTATCTTTTGTGCTTTTTTTTGTTGTTGAGGTGGCAAAGTTATCTTTGCTTCTGGGGCGCCTTTTATCCAGAAGATAGATCAAGAAACCTGGATGAACGTTTTTGAAGGAGTGCAATTATATATTAATATTTAATAAATAAATAATATTTAAATGTGAACCAAAATTAAATGTAACTTTAGAATAAGATAAATAATGTAGCATAGGTTAACATATTTATGAAATATACTCGTATCGGTTTAAATGAGTTTCTTGTAAGACTTCTAATAAAGAAAAAACCTGTATGAGGGCAACAGTTACCAGGTAACGTTGGAAGATATCTATGATTATTTTAGTAAGAATATTCAATAAATTTCAATAAAGAAATCGACTTGTTGGAACAAAGTTAAACACCGAAGACTTGCCTCGAAATTTTGTGATGCTCGACAAATGGTTCTTGTATTAGATGAACCGGAAAGTAATGTCGTTTCCGGGCATGTCGATATTCGTTTATCACTTGTCGGCTCATCGTGTACTTCGGCGTTGCGCCGAAGACATTTTATGGTTAGAGTGACTTGTTTTCTTATAAATAATCCAATCTCAGATTCTTTCTTGCAATTTATGGTGAAATGGCCTGCCGAATACCAGAAGAGGTACGTATCCGGCATTGTATGCTTTTTGAGTTTCGCAAGGGTAGTAACGCAACAGTTGCTACCAAAAACATTTTCGATTTTTATTCAAATGCATTAGACAATCGCAATTGCCAAAGGTAGTTTTCTAAGTTTGAAGTGGATAATTTCGATCTATCTAATTCACATTGATCAGGAAGATATAAACGACTTTAGACAATGGCGTATTAAGAGCAGAAATGGAAGCAAATCCGTGTCAGACAATTGTCAAACAATTTTTAAACAACCTTGGTCGACCATTCAAGAAGCGTCGTATGACGAGTAAATCAATCTCTGATTGAAATGTAGCCACAATTGTTAACAGAAACGGTGTCATTCCGCAACGCGCTAATGCAAGACCATGCTGCACAAGATGAGCCATGAAAAAAAATTAATGAATTAGGCTGAGAGGTATTGCCTCGCCCACCATACTTGCCCCATATCGTGCCATCAGATTTCCATTTATTCCGATTGTTACAACATTTTCTACGCTGCAACAAATTTAGAAATATAGATGATGTTCAAAATTCCATCTTCAGGTATTTTACGCAAAAGTCAATTGATTCTTACCGATCCGGGATTGAACATTTGCAAAATAGATGGTAAAAGGTTGTAAATAACGAGATTACATCATTGATTAAAAATAAAAACTTGTTCAAAATTGATCTGTTTGAACTTAATGTAGAAAAACGACATTATTGCCCGGCACCCCTAATATGTATATGCGTGGATGGATAGTATAGGTGTGTTAAGTTTTTCCCATATTCATCTTTTCTAGTATAATTAATTGAAACATTGCCCGATAACTGAATTAGAAACGATACTAGATAATTTAACATCAAATGTAGAATAGTAACAAAACTGTAAACTGGTACAATGATTTTTACAAAAATAACTGGTATACTACAATTATGGCAGAGTGGGAATAAAAGGTGCACAAAAATTTGTTAATCTAATTTTAGTTGGAATTAGTGCAAAATAATTCTATACGTTGTTCAGAAAACAAAGTGTACATGTCAAAGTCACGCTTTGTTCGTGAAAATTTGTAAATGAATTAAAAATTCGCTTCGGAATCGTATTCTAGACGAAATGACTTTGATACGCTGCGTCTAAACAATTTCTGTTGCTAGCATTGTTATCGGTGGAGAGAACGAAAGAGAGGCGCGCGGATTGCTATGTCGAGTAAAGTCAGGTATCGAGATTTCCAGGTCGCGAGGATCGATGATAATTAGTCAGCCGTCCCGCTACACAATTGGAACGGATTTCACCGGTGTGGCTTGGGTCCACTCTGACGTTGAGCTTGGGAGGAAGCTTGGCGGCGCGCAGGGTTTTCATAAGCGGAGCCAAGAGCCGCGGAGAGAGTGTGGCAGTTAGCGCTTCACCAAGCACGAAACCAATTTTCGAAAAGGGGGTTATTTAATTAAAGCAATTTATTCGAGTTTCGCCCGGTACACCGGACGGCGCGCACCTTCCGTTTCTTGCCCCTCGTTTTTCCCTGTGTCCCTTCCCCATCCGCGGGGAATCTGCAATATCCAGGCCTCGGCTGGCGGCCGGCCAATTTCCACGATAAGCTTTTAATTATTATCTCGGAACTAGGCAAGCCCCGCCATTGCCCGGATACGTCGCCGACCGTGGAAGCGTCGAAAGCCTTCTCCGCTAACGAATGGCTACTCGATCATTCTATAGAACAGGGTCGGAAAGTTCATGCGAGCATTCAGGATGAATTAGCCTTTCTATTTTCGTCATTTAAGTGATATACGGGATAATACGTAATTTTCTACGGGATAGAGGATATCATGGCAGAGTAGCTGATAAGAAATATTTTCTGAACGAAACTAATAGGAAGAAGCGACTGCAATTCGCAACGGAATATGTGAACGTTCAAATGGAGTATTGGAACTGTGTAATATTTACTGATGAAAGTAAATTTAACATATTCGGATCAGATGGACGATGTACGGTATGTAGGAAAAACAATACCGAGCATGAAAAAGAAAGCTTGCAGGCAACTGTAAAGCATGGCGGAGGATCGGTCACAGTTTGGGGCTGTATGAGTGCGAATGGGGTTGGATTCCTACATTTTATCGATGGTATCATGGACCATAAATTATACATTGATATTTGAAAAACACATATTCAACCTAGTGCAAATAAAATGCAACTACAAGACAATTATATCTTTTTACAACACAATGATCCGAAGCATAATGCTTATAATACAAGGCAATGGATCCTGTATAATGTACCACATCAGTTAAAAATCCCTCCACAGTCTCCAGACATAAACGTCATAGAGCACTTATACAGTCATCTCGGTGAAAAAATTCGAAATTACCATATTTCTTCAAAAACAGATTTAAAAGATGCACTACTGCAAGAATGGAGTAACATTTCTAGTACTATCACCAGAAAGTTAGTGAAGTCAATGTCACGAAGGCTTACAGCGATTATACAATCTAAAGGGAATCCAACTAAATACTAGAACAAATAAGTTGATTTTTGTTATGTTTATGTATAAAAATTAAGAGACGTTATTGTAAAGTTGGAAGTGTACGAATACTTATTTCGCGTATATTTCCGTCCACATTTAAGCTTTTTGTTAATAGTTTTATAAAGAATATAGATAAACAATTTCTTTTTCCATGACATTTGCTCCAAAGATTTCAAAGAATATATGCACATCTCTTTTGTTAATATTTATTTGTAATAAACAAAGTTCTATAATGTTTCTGTTGATATTGATCGCTGTACGAATACTTTTTACACCCACTGTATATTAATTGCAAGAAATTTATTCTTTTATTCGTATCAGTAAGTTGCAAGGAATATAAAAGTATTTCTAATTCTTGTAAAGTTTTCGCAGTTGCATACCTGACGCATACATTTTAATCATAAGTGCATAAAGATCCGCAGTATAGTTATCATATTCTGAAATTTGGTATCATCATTGATACCAAATCAATGAATGTGATTTGGTATCATATCATTGTCTCACAAAAGTGTTCGTACATCATTCAATACGAAATAGCTTTTTTATAATTGTTTACTAGACAGTGACTAAAATGCTTCTATTTAATTTACCTATTTCTCATGTTTTTTAAATTTTTTAACTGAGCCTATAACGAGAATTTAAAAAATCCCTTTCGTAAATCTAAAAGGTTAACAAACGATTTTTTTATTTTTCTTGTCACTACAAGCAATAACCGAACTAAACAAAGAGCATTTTAGCGATCGTTTAGTAAACTAGTTCCGCTAGGCACCTAAAGAGGATTCAGGTCATTTAATTCAGTTTTAAAAAAGGTTATTTCGTTTTAAAACGTGTCAGATCACTTCCGTGGGCCGCTGTAAGTGTCAGTGCAAGAAGAAAAGAATTCGAGAGTTTGCATATACAGGGTGGGGCAAATAAAGTGTTACAGTGGAATATCTCCATTATCATTAATGATACGCGAAAATGCTTCAGAAACAAATGGTTTGGTTCGGAGGGGGACGTATTTTGGTGGAAATGTTTTTTTTTTCAAGGTCATATTTTTTGAGATTTCAAGGTCATCGATGTTTTTTTAAATGGAACTATATATTTCTTTTTCGATGACATTATTGCCGATTTTAAGACGAATCCAGCGACCTATAATTCAAGGTCATTCTAGTCGCGCAAAGTATGAAAATCGTTAAAAAACCAAAAAGTATCGCAATAATCACTTTCACAGGTTCCAATAGCCTTGGTGTGGTTTTGTTTACAAAACATGCCCGAAACGATGTTTGTTTCATCCTCGATGGATGAAAACTGTGTATGTTTGTCCTTTGTGTATGTACAATAGAAGATCTATTTCGGTCTCATTTAGCTCAGAGAACGCAACCGTAAAAATTAAGCGAGGGATGCTTAAGAGCTAGTTTCGAAGCAGGTTATGCTAGGCAGCGTCACGTTTTTGTTTCACGCGGCGCTTAACGAACCGGAAGAGAAAAGCGGCGTATCAGGTACGAGAACCCGTTTCAAGGAGGACGGTTCCACTGAAATAAGAACCGATCCGACTGTAACTGATGTGCCCACCGCGTTTTCTTTCTCTCCTACCGTTCATTTTATTTCTCCCCAGCACCGCAAGCATTGTTCCCGAGCGGCCACAACCACAGTCCACGACTCTTCCTCTTTTTTAATGTAACCGGACACCTTCCGCCCTTCAGCCCCGCTGTCTCCGTAAATAAACCAATGCGGACCTCCTCCACTCCGGCTAGAATATAACTAGCAAAAAGAGAAGCCATTGTAAAATACCGGGGTCGAGAGGAGGCACTCCATATTCGAGGATCGTCCCTGTCAATCTGTATTCAATACCGAAATCGGGCAGAATCGAGCTGTGAAAACGTGGATCACCTATATTTGACCCCCGCACTGTGCATAGGTCACTGTCACGTTTTCATCGCTTGTTCGAGACTACAAGGATTTAATGACACCCTTCTGTCGCTATAACGAAAAATGCTGCGAGTCAGAATTTTAAAACATTTAACCTCTTCAGAATTAGTACCACGTATGTATACGTTTCATTTTCTTAAAATTGTTATTATTCTAAATGTAAAGAAATTGAGAATCAGTTGAAAAACTATTAACTATAGAATCCCACAGAAAAACGAAAAAAAAACTCATCGAATGAAATGGATGATAAATAAAGAAGAAACAATTAAATAGATTGTTCCCTACTGTAAAAATTCATCCGTGAAGATATTAAGTTAATGCATTAAATAAACTGTAGATTTACGTATTTGTCAGACAAAAATATCGCGAAAACAAATTCTGCAGAAAAGAATCCACTTTCATCATTCGGAAAAGTGGAAAATTTGGTTTGCGACGCTAAAAACCGCGCACATATGAGAATATGATATCAAAATATGTGGCTTGTTTACGTGCTTCCACAGGTCTTTGCTCTCGGATGAAAAAATGTGATCATTTTATGATCACTTCAGTGCGAACAAAATTCATTTCTTGAGAATAGAGAAAAAACTGATTCTATAACTTCAGCCAATTTATATGTTTATTTCTTCATGTTCGTACTATAATAATAATATTTGCTTGACGAACGACAGGAAAATCCCTGCGTTGAGAAAAGAAAGCAGGTGATGTACCAAAAAAATACAATAGAAGGGAAAATAAGTAATCAACTGCATTGAAAAAAGGGAAAAATGAAGGAAATAATAGAAAATAATACTAAGAGAATAAGAACAAAGTAAAAAAAAAAATAAGATCAATTATTGTTTCTCTTGAAACAATACATATACCATACTTTTTACAAATAAAATTGAAAGCGTAAATCATTTTTGCTAAGACTTTGCTTCGTAGAAAATAGTATTTGTCAGAGACGCTTAAAATTTGAGGGGCATATAGAGCACAGCTCCCACAGGAAGCGGGAAAATGCGATCGCATTATCGCGATAGGTGGATAGCGTAAATAGCGAAAGGGACAGGAGCCAGTCATCGACCAGCGCATTATATCAGAAAATGTTTTCAGGAGCGTGTCCGGCGAGGGTTCAAATAATAATTCAAAGGGAATTGCTCCCTTGGTCGCGCGGCGGATTTTCGAGCTCGTTGACCCTCTGTCTACTAGGAAATATAGCCGGATACGTCCGTTTATTCTCCAGACAAAAATCAATGATCCAGTAAAAGAGGGAACGAACGAGCGAGAAAGAGAGTGTATATATACTACAAAGCAGCAAAAGCCAGACGGAGGCAGAGAACGAAAGGGACGAAGTGGGAGTGAGCGAGATTTTCAGTCTGCAGCGACCGTGTCACGAATTTACGATCCTATGCTTTCGACACGTGTAATGAATAGATATGTCCAAATTAGGCGGGCGAGCAGCGAGTAGGGGCGGGGCGCGAAAATAATTCGCGTTAAATTGGAACAGGAATTCCAAGGGGGAGGGCGGGAGGTGGAAGGAGAGTGAAAGAGTGTGCGAGCGCGAGAAAGAAAGAGACAGAGAGAGAGAGAGAGAGAGAGAGAGAGAGCGCACGCGCGCGGTTAATCAGACAAATTGGCCAAAATACGTCGCGTCACGAATTTATCTCGAGTGACCAAGAAATTCGCAACGCCGGAAAGTTCTGCAGAATTTTCGCCTATCGACCGCGCTCGCGGAGTTGCACGCCGCGTTTAATATGGCGCCGAGAATGGATACACGGAGAACCGGGGGTGAAAATGTGGCGGTGTGTTCAATCCCTTGGAAAAATAAATACAAATAAAAAAAAAAGACCGGAACGGAATGGAACGGGGATGAAATTCAATGAGGCTGGTAATTTCGCGCGTCGCGTCTGGATTATGACTTTCACCGGGCGAAACACCCCGGTGCTCGAAAATCGGCAATTTCGAGGGGGATAAACGGTTCCCGTTAATCGTTTCGACGCGTTCCCAAACGGTGAACACCGCCGGCCGCGTCACGCGCCGATATTTCCCGAAATGCTAGCGAAAAATAAAACGAGACACGTGTTGTTACTAGCGTTGGATCTTCGCGCGTCCGGTCCAGAGGCTACCTATGGTTCGATTGAATCGTTGGATTTCGGATAGATCGATCCGTTCGAACAAGATTGAGTCGTAACAGATCAATCTTCGATCCGCTTCATACTTCATTCTCATCGAACCTATTTTAACCGATCATTTTGATCACAATTAGTTTTCCGATAGGTGGATTTATCTCGTGCTTGTCTCCTGACACTTCTGAGGAGTTGAGAAACGAGTTTTGCTCTTGGATCTACTTGAATCTGGATGTTCGAGCGGACCGAAGCTCAAGCAGCTTGTTTCGTACCGTTCTAGATCGCGATTCAAGTACAAGAAGTTTATCGATCCAACCGCCTACTGATACTTGTCTGCTAAAATTAACTAAGCGAAATATCACGCGATAAAGACGTTAATTTAGATGGACGTTATTTTGCATAAAGATTCTCAGTCCACTACTAATTACAGAAGGTTTCGGATAGGTTCCATTCCATGTGTCCTCGATCGCGGTGATCAATACAAACGACGATGATCGTTCCAATGAAATTCCTTTCCATCCAGCGAATAATCGCACCGCGAAAATGGCTGATCGCTTCGCATAGCGTCGCATCGGCGCGAAAACTGTAGCGTTACCATTCACGCGGTTTCTCGTTCGATCGGGTAGCGATCGAGCGGGTGTTCGAAATCCAACTGCGATCGAATAGATCTCCGAGCCCAGGGCTCGTGGGCTCATGGGCTCGTGGTGGAGGTGGTGGAATCGAGTCGTACCACTACGGCAAAAGAAGAATTGCGTCCGATAAAATATAATGAAAACACACGGGTGATCGACGGCTCGGTCGAGCGGGCAACCAGCCGCATGATTGGGTGCAACCACTTTTGGCCGGGACGTATATGTCGTTCATTAGCTTTCCGGAGGCGATTAATCGTTTGAGGCCATCAACGAGCTCGTTCGGCCCGCGAGGGGACCGCTCGTCCCGATATTTTCCGCGGGCCGGAATGCATCACGCGACAAAGAGCCGCAAATCGTTGCAAAATGGATTACATGCACAACGACAGAGAGGCCCAGGGTGCCCACACCTAACCCAGAGGGTAGCGGATCGCTGGGATCGCGGTCGAGATCTTCTCCTGCCACCCCTCTGTTATCGCTTTGAATTACACGACGGCAAAAGAGGCTTTGTGACCCCCACCCCAGCCCCGCGATCAACTCGATACAACCGACCCTGCGTTTCTTTTATGCCTAAATTAAATTCTACCCGGTCCGAGGGAACCCTCCCATCGATCCCGTTTACGTTTATCTGCTGGCTGAACGGCAATTGGGATTATTTTTCTTCTCGGAAATTAATCTTGTGAGATATGGTAGACAAGCGATAATTTAGCATAGTCTCTCTTGTAAGTATTGTAAAGTAATTACTATTTCTTTAAGAACAAAAAAAAGACAGACTTTACGAAATCAATTAACTGAATCTACTAAGTAGTTATCAAGATGCAAGTGCAGATATAAATGCATACAGTTTCGGTGAAAACGAAGATTTTCAGCGAGAATTTGTAAGAGTCGAAGGCTTGTGTTTTATAAAGAATTTCGAAACCAGGAATAATTCTCGGTAATTTCGCGTACACTTTGTTGTAGTGTAATCGATGTGAAACGAAATTTTTATATCATCGGTGAACAATATATGTATACCACTAAACTTACCGATCCCTTAAAGTAACTAACGTGTATTACTTTATAACGAATAGAAATAACATTCCGACATTTTTTGTTATTACGTGTTTTTGGAATACGTATAATTCTATTAGGAAAGATAGAATAGTTCGTTCATCCATATTCTATGAAAAAAGTCTTTATAATGTTAGCAACTTTAAAGTAAAAAATGTGGAACCGGATATCTTTACCGGTTCGGTAGGTATAGCGTTAATCGAAACAAGCTCATCTCGGAGGAACAATGGGCCAAAAAAGCCACAAATTTGCCCATTAAACTTGGAAAGAAACCTGCTCGCGAAACTTTACACCTCGAGGAGCGAACGGTTGATCGCGTTCCGGGAAATTAGTCGCTCGAACTCGCGGCAAACTCGCCCGTTTAGGGTGTTTCCTGGGAAACTTGGCAATCTGCGAGACGGTATCAAGGAGCAGCGGGTGTTTCACGGTGTGTTTCTTAATTTCAGAAGCGAGCCGGGGCGCCACGGATAGCGATGAATCAAGTGTTCATCTTTCAGCGAGTTCGCCCGATCCGAGAGGGGGAAAAAAAGAAGAGGGCTGCGAAAGGGAAAGACGAGGTGAAAGGAGGAGGATAGGATGAGAGGCGGGGTGCGAAACTTTTCTTCCTGGCTGCGGAGTAATTACTTATTCGGCTCGCGGCGCAGCCGATTTTCCGGTCGATTTGAAAAATGAATATTTATTTTCGGAAGACCGGCGAATTACCGGTGGAAAGAGTAGCGGTAATAATTGTCCGCGAACAATTCGCCTCTCGCTGAAATATAAATCCCCTCCCGAGCAAAAACGAACAATTTTCAACTGCGGTTACGTTGGTTCCGTTCCATCCCCTCGCGCCTCTCCGCGTGTCACCACCCCGCCCTTTCGTTTCACGCTTTTCACTGGCGGAGCTCCCCCTCGAACGATCGAATCGCATTTATTTGCGCCTTCCGCGATTCCATCCGACGCCGCGTAATTCGGACGGATGTTTGATTTCGGCATAAATCGGGCGTGAACCGCTTGTCGGCCGAAACCGCTCGTAGCGGATTTCATTTTTCCGATTCCCTCGCGCCAGATCGATCCCGCACCTCCGTCGATTTACTACATTCCGCTTTCAAAAATTTAATTCCGAATACTGGACCGGTTTTTTAACAATTCTTTTGCGACGCATTGTTATACACTGGCTGCAATTAAATATTACAGAGCTGCTGTAAACCGTACACTGAAATTTGGTATATCCGTAGTACAATGAAAAACAGAAATCTGATTGAGAAAATGAAAAAGAATGGGTACGAAATACAATCAAATTTACTACTACTTGTACTACTATTGTACTACAATACTTATTACGTACCACGAGGAGTAAAATCAATATATTTTTGTTATTAGTTAATCAATTTTGTTATAATTTGGTATAAGTAAACTTTATACGCGTGTTCATTGAAAATAAAAAGTTTATTGCAAAATTTTATATGCATCCCTTGATATCAACAGGTTTTTCTTAGAAGCAATGAGGGTACTAATACTTATGGGACTGACTGTACTACTTCTAACCTATTACTTTCCAGTTATGTTTTTGTGTGCTACTGTTTCATGTAAATTTTATTCAAAATTTTTGTGTTATTATTTCAGGTACAGTTAGTCATTGTTTGCTTGCGAGATGAATGTTAATTACCAAACGAATTTCTAACAAAGTTTTAATTAGCAAAATTGTAGTCAAAATGGAGATAATTAAAAAGAGTGCATCTCTGAAGAAAATTGTAGGCGTTCAAAGAACAAAGATCTAATCTCTGACCATTTATACTCGATTCAAAAGACTAATCAGAATAGAAGTTTTTATAGTGACAATGAATAATCGTTCTTGCACATCGCCACCCTGGGAGACCATAAAATGACGATTTTCAAACCGGGAGAAACGTCCCGAGATAGCAATGGACTTCTATGAATTGAGAAAAGAGTAACAAAGGACTAATCGGTATCATTGCACGACAAACTAGGATAAGCTATTCTATAATGTTCAGTTTAGATTTGATCAAGATTCCTGCAAGCTAAAGAACAATTAGCCACATTTCACGAACTAGAAGAACGTGTCGAATCTTTAATTTTAATGAAAACATCACAATTAGTAAATATTACGTTCGGTCTGCATGTTCGCGAACAATAGTTTCATCAACGACTTAACTACTATCTTTCGATATTGTAAATTACTCTTATTTGCAGACGGCCTAAAAATCTTCAGCAGCATCTCAACCCTTGATGATGCTTCCAAGGTACAGTCAGACCTAGACCGTTTCTGCGAATGGTGTCGCAGGAACGGCATGGATCTCAATATCAAAAAATGCCATGTTATGATGTCCTCCCGTCGTTCTGAACCTTTCATATATCCTTACTGCCTCAACAACTGCATTCTGTCTTCAGTAACAGAAGTTAAGGACCTAGGAATTCATTTCTCTTCTACCCTTAACTCTTCCAGTCATATTTCTTATATTGTTAACTCAGCTTCCCAAACTCTCGGTTTCATTCTACGTTTTTCCTCTGAGTTTCACTCAATTTATACTATAAGATTACTATATGAGCCGTCCAGTGCACACATCGATTAACTCCACTTTTTGAAAAATCTTAAATTTAAGTGTCAAAGCACTTGGTATAGTCATAACTTTTTATATTTATAATAACTTTCCTGAATAATAAAGATTAACACCATTAAACGGCAAAATTTTTTTGGCCATTGAAAAATGAGTAATTTATTTCAGAAGCCATTCTGATTAACTCCATACTCTAATGTAATCGTTGATTTGTTGCCATGCATCAATGCTTTTTTTTTAAACAGCCGATGATGTTTCCCCCTCTCAATAATACTGGTAATAAAATCGCATTGGCAAACAGATAAAAAAAATGTTTGTTTGGCCAGAAACTGAAGGATCTCGTGGGTCTCAAGAAAGGGCATAGCCGATTAAGATGGTCAAAACTGCCCTTAGAGGATTTTCAATGAGTCATGAGGAATTTTAAAAAACAATGTACATCATTTCATCGCGTTTCTCGACTTTTTGTTTTATGGAGTTAGTCGATGTGTGCACTGAACGGCTCATATATTACCCTCGTTCGTCCCTTACTTGAATAAGCTTCAATTATATGGTCCCCGAAAAGCGCTAATCACGAAATCGTGATCGAGAGAGTACAGCACTTCCTCAGATTTTGCGCGTATAAACTACAATAAATGACCCTATATCAATTTTTGATCACAATTACTCCATGATATTAAACACTGTCAACCTTGAAACATTATCTTTTTATGCAAATTAATTTATATGTGCCAGGACGTGTATTGAGATCAAGTGCAGGTTTTTATACACATATATCTAAATCTTCATAGGAATTATTTAATCCAATCTACCGTATTCTTACTAACTCAAATACCCTTTATAACCGCATAGATTTTTCTATGGATCTTTACTATCTTTCAAAAGACAATTACGAATGATTACAGATTAGAGCTATTTTTCTTTAATAATGCGTCTATAAACACGCCCCTTCGTCGTTATGTATATTATGTTTGCTTTTCTTTCCATGTATAATTTCATTTAAAAGGACTACGGTCCGTTCATGAATAAATAAATAAATAATTATTATTATTATAATAATAATATTATTACATCCATATTTTGGACAAGGCTTCTCCTGTCAACACCGGCTAAAGTGCAAAAGGAGAGCAAAATGTCGCCGTTAGAATCAAGGACTAATTAAAGGTTGGCGGCGACACAAACAGCAGTCGGAGAAGAGTGAGATATGAAATTGGATTTGCTATAGGGGAGAAGAGAGAGGAAGAAACCCGTCGTCGCTGGAAACAGCGAGGAACGACATTAACAAGTATAGCACAGTTTAAATGAATCTCGGGAGCAGTGAAGAAAATTAACAGAAACCGTGTCGGCGTGCTCTCGAGCGAGAGGCTCGAACAACGAATGGAAGAAGTCGCTTGAAATGGCTGGCTAAAGGGAAATCGAGGGCGAACAGAGACGAGGAAAGAAACAGTCGATCCACGCGACAGGTAGATCAGGCCGAAGAAAAATAGACGGAGAGAGCGAGAGGGAAAGAGAGAATGAAAGAAAGAAAGGGAGTGGGGTTCAACCGAAATAAATGGAAGCCATCGCTTTCCATCGAAACGGCCACTTTTGCCAGGGGGACATTGTTCATTAACTTTCCGGCCATCGATTAACCCGGACGACGGGGGTGTGCTGCGCAAAAGTTCCATTCGCCGAAATGAATTGGTGCCGTGAAAGAGGCGCATTCGTGAAAAGGATACACGTACGATCGAAGATTTCTTTGAGCCCGAGTTGTCGGAAAATCGCCAGTTTATGGTCTTCAGGAGTCGGCTGGCTCTGCAAAAACCCAGCCGATCGATCTGCGTCGACGTAAAAATTTCTGTCGTGTTCAACCTGAACGATAGTCAGTCACGCGAAACGAAACGTCAATCGTTCATTCAACGTCTGTTTAATCTTCATCGGAAAACAGTCCGAAAGCATCGTCCGCGTCGAGAAATTTTTTGCGATGCATTTTGCCTGATTTATTACTGTAGTTTTGTTATTAGCAAAGGCAGTAAAATGTCGAAACAAAGACTAGTAATTTTAACAAAGCAACGCACGTCAGACATCCTTTATAACCGCGGTAGCTTTAATAATTCCGACAACTTAACAAAGCAAAGCTGTAGACTTCTTGAACATTGTGTTACGTGTTATGACTTTAGCAACGTGCATAAAATTAGACTGTTTGCATACAAATTACAAGATCGTGAACGTCACACGTGTGTGTAGAATTGTAGCGAACTTGTTAAGCAAAAGGTAGGGAGACGCAGTAGCGAACAAAGTCTGGAGAAATAGAATGAAACGAAATAAATATGCAATGGTAACAAAAAGTACAATACACGCAAAATTGAGAATAAAGAAGCATGCAAATCAAGTCTTCACTGAATGGATCTTCTCTAAATAAAATAGTACTTACCGTATTAAATTTCAATCAACTTTGCATTTTACAAGAGCCTGCAAGTGTCGCATGTTTCTTCGTCGAATGAATCTTCCTTGAACAGTAAAACAGAAGAGAATCGCGCTTGGATGTTCCAGGAAATGTTCGTATGATAGAATGCATAATGTATTGGCTCCGCAGATGATTCATTATTATATTATAAGATCGTGGAACGGGAAGATGAGTCCAGTGGGAATAATTCCTTATGGCGACCGGTCTGGGGCAATTCTTCATCCCTATCGGCTGATCTGGTTCTCGTCCGGGTACCACGGTAATTCCAGATCCGTATGCATTAGGAACGATTGCCGCATTCGTCGGTTGACAGAGGGCCGCTGCACACCGGTGTCATTTGGAACCGTTCAGGCGTCGCGACGCGCGACGTCGTGCCGGCCAGGTTAAGCTATCGATTTCCAATGGAAGCACAACCGAGCACCAGGAGCGTGTTGCGGTTGACGGACTCAAGTAGCTCGCCAGCCTCGCCGACTTTTAATGCCGGTGCCGCTTTTCACCAATTTCTTGATTAGTTTCCGCTCGGGTTTCCTTCTACCCTCTTTCTGTTCTCGCGCCGCGCCGCGCCGCCACGGTTATCTCGCCGATCGGCGCTGGATTATCGCGCGGAACAGCCCCCATCGTCGTTTGATCCACCGCAGCACCTCGGCCCCTGCTCTTTTAAATGTTTCGATCGACGTTTCCTAAACGTTCTCTGAACCAATAGAATTTTTTGCAATCACCTAAAAGTGAATCGAACGATACTCGCCGGCCCTGGAAGCCATTTTGCCGGCTCTGCTCCCTGGAAGAAACGGCGCGGGTTTTTGCCGTGGTGCAATCGTCGGTTTACTTTGCGGAGGCTCTGCAAACCGCTTTATGGTGTTAGTCTTCTTCCTTGACATCTCAATCTATCTATTTTCAGCCAGATCCACTATGCGAACACACTTCCGTTTCATCGAGACATAGATTGTTCGATTACGACAATTAACGTCATATTATTTTATGCAGTATTAACACATTGTATGCGGGACACGTACTAGTACGTTTTCTAACGATTGATACTTGAGCGCGGTTCACGCACTCGTACGGGTTAGTGTAACAACATGGTTTGTTATAAATATATTTTTTGTTTACAAAAATCTTATGGTCGTTATTTATATTTCTGTTTATATATATATCAATATAAAATATGAAAAGATGGTTAAAAAATTAAATAATTTTCGATCTATTGAGATTTAACTGAATAACTAAATTTACGCGCAAAACGCCCGCTCCCGGTACGATTCCACCGCAAAATGTACCCGCACACAATGTGTTAAAATTGTCTGAGTTAATTGTAGGAACCTTAGATTAGATGAGAATGTATTTTTTTTCTTTTAATAATCGTAATCAGTTTGACACAATATAGCAATATCCTTATATTCTTGTAATTTCCTTTTGTAACGAATGTATGAAATCTCTATATTATTTTTAGCTTATTGTAATTTTTGCGATTCAATCAACGACGACATGCAAAAATGCTCAATATCGAGTTGCGGGCCATTTTTGTTCCGCACAAAAATGTATGGTATGTAATCAATCTTTTTGCAGACGAACCGTAGCAATTTCAGTGATGTAAACAATTTTTCATTAGCACGAAAATCCGCCTGGCGCAACCAATCTTTTTCTAATAAACCATAGCAATCTAGCGATGCGGATAATTTTTATTTCGCGCAACAATTCCCATGGTATTCAATGTTTGCCGATGTACTGTCATAGCAATTTGAGGATCATAAATCGACGACATCGTGAATACAGTAACTTCGTCAGACGTGTAAACTGCGGAGTCTCGAGTTCCGAGCACCCTGCACTCCTCCACTTAATCCACCCTAGGGCTTCTTACCTACACAAGGTGCTACAACGTAGATTTCGGGTAGTGTGTCGTAAACATCGAATCTCAGGCTATTAATTAAACATTCTACAGTGTGCAGTTCGCCGGAGAAACATGCCCAGATTCTAATAATCTTATCTCCTGTCGCCGTGTTTTTCTTTCTCATCGAATTAGTCGCGGCTTCAAATTGGATTGCGCGAGACTGGGAGAGTGTCAAATACGGGATCGGTTACCATTCTTGCTCTTGTGTCATTCCATTAGCTGGCTTGTCATTTACGTATGCGAATGTACGGCTCCAATTCCATTTCCATAAATTAATACGGAAAATAGAGAATAGAGCGTGTCGCTGTAGCTACGTTTGATACACTATAATGAAACAACGTTGGACGGTCCACCTTTTGAAGTCATTAACGTTGATAACCAGCCACGTGTTATTCCTATCAACCGAACTGGTCCAAATTATCGGCAAGCATTTTCATTTCAGCTTTTCGGATAAAATTAATCCTACGTGACAACTTTGTCATTGCACTTTGCAATCGATTAATTGCATTACATTGATTTCGAAGCAACGCGAATTATCTCATTCGATAACCTCGGCATTACATTGCGTTCGTCTCTTGATTTATCTGCAAAGATCCAGCAAATGCAATTCCACCGCAGGATCTCGAGCGAAATCATTGGGTTACAAAGACAAATGACGCCAGCCTGTAGCACTCTGATCGAGAACTCGTTTTCTTTGTCATTTCTCAAAGTCGATGCTGCGTTCGTAGGAAGCTCGAACCTCTCGAGACCAATCATTTCCCAGCACCGCGGGCGAGAAAAAAAATCTCACCTGTCCTCTCGAGTCCGAGACTATTAAACGTTATCACTTAGGTACAGCCCGATCGCTATAAGCATCCCCACAGCTGATTAAACCAGGGCCTGGTATGAATTGATTCCCGGCATCAATCGCGAATAAACCTCGATTTTTCAGAGTGTCCATAAATTTCGCTAGCCCGTGATTCGTTAGAGTAATTTCCGAAATAAATTGCTGACGGGGGAAAAATGAAGCGGCGCGGCTGTTCGACGAGAGGGTGAGCCGAGGCTTAACCTCTCAGCCAAGGTCGTTCCGCGTCTCGAGCCTGTTAAAAGAAGAAAGTAGAGAAAGAGTGGAGGAGGGAGAGAGAGAGAAAGAGAGAGAGAGAGGCGGGGGCGGGGAGGGAAAAAGAAAGAGGAATAGAGGCAAAGCGGAATTACGAACCGTCTCGCGAGCCCTGCGACTTTCAATCGCGAGCCGGTCTCGTTTTCCCCGGAATTTCGCGTAACGAGTGACGCCGGCTTAACGAGCGCCGAGTCAATTTTGCGCTAGCCGTAATCCGGCTTAATTTGATCCACGAGCTCGCCACGGATTTCGCGGGAAGAACCACGGCGGCTGCGTCGATCGCGTCCGAAGAAAAATGATTTCGTTGACAAAGGCGAGCTCCGAGCGAAAACAGATTAAGCGACTCCGGGAGCCGAGCGAACGGGAACCGTACTTTTTCAGAAACTTAAATTACGAAGTTTCTCCGCCGCTTTCTTCTCTCTGTCCAACGTCCTCCCTCCGGCGCCGCCTCATCCTCGTCCAACGTTCCTCTCCTCTAACAGCGCGGCGTGGCGCGGCGCGTCCCGACGCGGCACCGTGTCGTCCTCCATTACTCCGTTATTCCCCTCCTCTTCGAATTACTTTGATAATTGCTTATTGTCGTTTGATTAATTCTGCGCCGTTGATTGTCTTCTTCCCGTGCCGAGTCTTCTCCCCGCAGCCTCTGCGGACCAAGAATGATTACTGGGATGCTGTGGGACAGGTGGATAAACTTCCGTAGCTCAATTAAACAGGATACGCCGGCAGATGTTTTCCCTGCTGTCTTTGATTTCCAGGCTATTTTATTTGTTGAGAGAAAATCGATGTACTCGACAATCGCTGTAGGTTTGCAGTTTATTGCTTATGGTTGTACGTGCAAGATTTCGGTGCGGTTGTAGCACGTTTCATGCGATAGAAAATAAGAGTGTTCCGTCCTGGGCATAGGGCTCCAAGGACCTTCAAACAAGGAAGGCCAATTTACAGTTTATGATGCTAGTAATGGTAAAAAGCTATTTTTGAGGAACCGAACCTTCAAGTGATTTTAATATTTCGTACGAAGCATGTTTTAACGGTTTACAACCTCTTGTTTTCGGCCTCGATAGCGAACGCTGGCATCATAAACCGCGAGGATTTCCAAAGGGCTCCGCGGACAGAGGCCTGAAGGCCCAAGGCAGACTCGCGACCGTTCCGCGAGCAACTATTTTTACGGTTCATTCAGACCTGGAGGAAATCCCTGTCAAACGTTGCGAAACCACCCCCTACAACAGAGTTCCCTCCTATCCCTACTTTAGACATTTTTCCATCTCTATCAAATTCCTCCTGCGACCGAGCTTTCGTAAAAGCTAGTGCGACGACAAAATATCAAAATCGTTTTTACATCGAAGACAGCAAGTTTAGAATCGTTCTTGCACCGAGTGTAGCAAGTTCAGAATTATTTATCTATTACAAATCGCGACATTATTATACCGAGATTAGCTGCAACTGCAGCCAAGTCCTTTTGTAGCTAAGACCACTTCTGTACAAAGTGTAAATAAACGGATTCTCCGGAGTTAGACTTACAACCTTTCTTCGTTAAACGGTCGTAAATCCAAGTCGCCAATCGAGGTGAACGACACGACACACCAAATAGGGTATGCGAAAGTATTTACAACTTTCATAGATGAAGACCTAGTGAACAAATTTAGATTTGTAGCTTGGCACAATAATGCAATATAAAGCGCTATAATTATCATATCTATATTAAATAAAAATTGTTAACTTAATCGTAAGGAACGTGAGCTTTATATAAATAACCTATGTCTTTTAATAATTTTAAAGAGTTGTACATAATATGAAAATATTCCAAAATTTTTCAAACATCCGTACGGTTTTGTATCTGACACAGTCGTTTTTGTCAAAGATGCATAAAGTCCGTAGTGTATTCATTATGGACGTCTAAAAACGCAAACTGTGATTACCAGAGCGCATATTTTATGCATTTATAACGGAAGTGACGACTAAAACGAATTGAATGCAAGACAAAAATTTTACAAATTCAACTGAGTACATACGTTAAGAATGGAAATAAATATCTTTTTAACTGGCATCTGTTGAAATCAAGGCAGAGAATTTTTTTGTTACCCAAAGGATCGCAATCTAAGGATTATCGATGCAGCTGCAATTCGTTTTTCTCTGAACCCTTCAGTTTCTTTCGCGAATGAATATTCGAATGACGGATCTTGGATTGTCACCTCCGCGTTAGCAGCTACATATTTCGACATCTGCGAGCATGCGAGCGCGCGCTTTTGGCAGGTATACATCGTCGTCGAGAAACGAGCGAAACAAGTCTCCACCGAAAAAATGAATATCGCCGGGATTTTCGCGAAGTCGAGCAGCTGTAGAGCGAAATAAAAGGTTGGCGGGTGGTAGTAGCGGAAGGGCGGTCGAGTGCAGGGGCGGGAATCTGCGTTCGAAACCAGGTGTCCGTGCCGACGTTTTTCGTCCGTCCCTTTGAGTGACATTTGCATTTTATGGTGCACTCGAACGGGCGCGAACCCGGGGGAGGGAGGGCCAGCGGTCTGTGAAATCTCGAAATTTCCTGTACCCGGTCGACATAGACGTCGACGTCGTTATGTCTGCCGACGCCGGACCGTAAAACGGACTGGGAGATCGGCCGGTTACGAGCGCGATGCACCGTACGACCGGATACCAGGGTATTTAACGCAGTCGCTTCGAATTCGAGCCGCCCTTATCTACCCCCGAAGCCTCCAGCCCCCCCTGCTCTACCGTCATCCCCTACCAAGGCTATATCCGACAACGATACTTCGTGGTACGCGTATGCTAATAGGGGCGTTAGCGAGGACGTATAACGCCGTTCATTGGCCGAGTGGATTTATGCTCCCTTCGAGTTACGACGCTACCGAAGTCTTTCGCTGACCAAGATACGAGCGCGCCTCGAGATACGCAATTCCAGTGTGTTCAACCTGTTTAATTGGCACAGAGTTCCACGTTGTTCATTATATTCGACTCAACTGAGATTGTTCGAACAAATGGAGCAAATATCCGGGAAACGTTCCTTCAATGTGGAATGCGACGGAGATTATACGAGTACGTGTCTTTTCTATTGTATTTGAGTATGCATGAAAATGAAATAGAACAGCGGGAATGATTCTATAACATGTTCAGTACTACTGAAATGTTTGGCTAAACGCAGCGCACCCTCTTTGTGAAATTAGAACAGTTTAGCAAACAGAAGCTACATGAACAGCGAGCGTGATAATATTTTGGCTATCGCTATTATTTCGTCAGGTTTAGAAATCAATTTGTGTCGCTAATTACGTTACAGCTTACTAAACTTTCTGGAGATTCACAGCCATCAAGGGAATTAGAGAAGCAGTTGCTTTGATCAATTTTAACTTTCCAGATTCAGTTCCTCTAAGTACTTCGGATTCGTGCATGTTAATTTCACGTTCCTACGTCGAACTAAACTTGATAGTGTCGACTTGTGCATTAATGCTACTAATTTACATCACATTCGTGAATAATACCATTATTTCATAGCATATAAGAACATGTGAGCCGTTTATTTTGAAAGTGGCCTAACTCCATTTATCTTCAAACCGAGATATTTAAGGGTTTACGTTTCAATGAATTTAAAAATATATTTATAGGATACTAATGAGTCATACTGCTTAAGTGTATCTAAGGGTGTTCAATTTATAGTTCCTATTAAAATAGTGCCAATTATTAAGTGAATAATATGAGTTTTCTTATCAACAATGGAATTAGGCCACTTTCAAAATTAACATCCAGATTCATTATAAAATATGAAGGTGCCCAAGTCCATTCAACATAATTTAAGTTGCTTCAAATTGAAAAAAACAATTGAATTTTGCTGTTGTAATTTGTCTGATAATTTTACTGTTTGTAAACACTGTCCCGGACAGAGACAAGCGGGGCAGTGAAATACAGGCCAAGCAAATTGTATTAAATCGTTTACAAGTTGAACGAACTTTGAAGTCGATTATCAATAAAACGGAGCACCGGATGAAAAAATGTTATATCAAAATATTTTCTTCTGTTTTTATGTAGAATCACCCCCTGCCCGGTTGTACTACGATTTCCGGGACACCCTGTATAATGGCGCGTCGTGCCTAACAGGTTAAAATTGAGGTAAATAAGAGTTATTCAAGGTAGTTCTAAAAATATAATAACATAACGCAAAGCTTCTTTTTAGAAAAATCAATTTCCTCTGTACAATTTTGTTTAGCCGTTCCGTGGACAATATGAGTACTAATATTTATTGTTTAATAAAATGGTAAAACAGTAAAAATGCATGCGAATTGTGTAGCTTCTAGATACCCAAAGAAAATTGGAGAAATTATTCAAATTATACTGATTGGATTCTGAACCGCGCATATGTCCCTTGGTGGAAAGGTGGTACAATTTCTGTCGTGGGGTAAAGGGCTATCTCGCTCGCTTTGCCTGACCTGCCCAATAAAGCCCAATAAACAAATTGACGTGAGGACCAAGTTGGATCAGTTGCATGCTCTATTCACGCCTCCTGTTCATTGCGTAACTTGGCCAATAATAATCATAAGTCTGGAATGAAAACAAAATAGAAGAGGCTATAAGGGGACAGTGACAGGGGTTAGCAGGTGTTTGTTTATAACCGACCAGACTCGAGTCCCTCGTTTCCTGAAAATTGCGGCTAATAGAAAGGGATTATTTCTGCGAATAAGGGAAACGCGTTTACCTTATTTCTGTAAGGGCGTGAACGTGGGTAGGAATCGGTCCCTACACATTTCTCCGTCATCTTTGCAGCAAGGGACAGTATATAAATCCGAAATACATTGGATCACGAAGGATGAGCACTCACGCGTTCCCCAGAAACAGTTGCACAAAATATCGATCTATAAAAATATGTCCTGACGTCTATAACTTTTGACATTTTTGTACAATCAGATAAAGTTGTCCAATAATTCTCAGCACGAAGAGTAAAGTTAATGAACCGATTACAAAACCGAAACGCGGTCGTATTGCAAAAGGGAGGCAAAGGGGTGGAATTGTTGAAAGTAAAATGTGTGCAGTCTTTTACCAAAGTTCTGCGAGACGGTTCAATTTTATTTCCTGACGATATGACTTCCTCGTCGCTGCCAAGAAAAAAAGAGAGAGGAAGAGAGGGGGGGGGGGGGTTAGATGGATTGTTAAACTATGGTGCAGGGTATTTTAATGAAGGACTCTTAAATCGGTTTTAATAACTGTATTCTGAGGTCAATATATTACAAAGGACTTTTCGTACGCTTCTGTCGAGCTCTGTTCAGCGCGGTCTGTTTATACGTGCACGAAGCTATACATATGGACTTCTTGTGTTATTTCATATGTCCTGCAGTATTGATATAATCGGTTTATCGACCTTTATGAAAGCGATTTATAGTTATTTCTAATATGGATAAAATAAAGGATGTCAGAGCCTGAAATCCGTATTACGACGACTCTCGTAGGAATTACCGCGCTGCAGATCGAGGCAAGTTGCGCTGGAATCAATATTTACAGAATCACCGAGCCGGTCCCAGCTGCGTGGATACGCAGCGCCGTTAAATCTCGTCAAAAGATTGCACGGCCATATCAAATGCGATCAGGTTAATGGGATACACGCGAACGGGTCGGGGGCGAATTTATTAGATACCATTAAATAGCCGCTCGCTTTTTTCAATTCCCCCCCCCCCCCCCCC
The DNA here is from genome assembly GCF_028453695.1 of Augochlora pura. Taxonomy (NCBI): domain Eukaryota; kingdom Metazoa; phylum Arthropoda; class Insecta; order Hymenoptera; family Halictidae; genus Augochlora; species Augochlora pura. Next base: position 21,063,024 of record NC_135778.1, on the reverse strand, counting down.
CCCCCCCCCCTCCCCCTCCCGACCGGCCCTCCCCCCCCCCGTCAACCCACCCCCTTTTTTCCGATTGGTCGTCGAGGACGCCGGCCAACGGCCGCTGTGCCACGGCGGGCTCTCGCTGATTAACTATTCGATTTCGCCGGGTATCAGCGGCCGAATTTCAATTACCGAATTGAACCGTCGGTTTTTGTAAACAGAACGATTGGGAATGAGCGCGAGAACGTGCGCCCGCGCGCGCGCGCCACCGAGCCCCGGCTTTTGTCGACCGCACATTTACGACGAGCGCTCGTCGCGACGTGTCGTTCAACCCAGCTCGGCCTCGTCCTTGTCCAACTAGTCGCCGAGCTACTTTTCCCGGAAAGTCGGTATGTTAATCGACGCCCGTGAGTCCGAATACACGCGCGCAAAATGTTATCACAATATTCCGACAATTGAATCACAATGACTGATAAAGCTTCAACACTAAATCACAGAATTTTTAAGAATCTCTAGATATCCACGTTACCGTAATTTTGGAAATAAAAATCGTACGGTGTTATGATAACCTGTGCTTATTTTGAAATTCGAGACTTCTATTTTTGTATTCCGGTAGCACATTTTTCTGCTAACATATTTATCCACGATGTAACAGGTGGGATAACGATATCATGTACTGTCCCAAAAAATGGCACAAATTCAAACCTTTCTAGGACTTTGTACCACGTTCTTATTGGACGTTTTATTGGAGAACTTCGTTCGCACTGAATGTTTATCCGTGCACACACGATTGTCTCGAAGCTACGCGGTTCCCGGTGATTCTTTCGAATGACAAGGATGATAAAATTGGTTGATGTAAATGTAATAAAACTCTTTATTATAATAACACTTAATAACAAAATCGAAATTATAAACGACGTTGATTCTGCGAATATTATTGGTTGATTACGATGCAGCGAATAACTAACAGATGAGAGTGATGGTTAGGCTAATGAATTTCGTGTGAAGTGTATGTTTGTACTGTCTGTTCGTCGAACTGATCATCGCCGAGGTAACCTCGGAGTGGGTGTGTATTAAAATATGGAACAAGCGGATTCGTAGATAACAATATTTCGGAAAAAGTAAGGGAAATGGTCGTCTTGAATTGATTGGTTCAAAGAAAAGCGTATACTAACGGAAAGTGACCGCCCCGAACTCATCGTCACCCGCAGGTAGTGCTCGTACCCTCGGGTGAGGCTCGCGAAGGATCCGCGTGTCCCAGTGACGGACCGTGGCAGACAATGCATCATAAAGGGCCTTGTGCGTTCGACAAAATACTCTAGTGCGGGTCTTGGCAAAATATTAAAAGCTGATGGCCAGATGTGGGGTTTATTGAAGAAAATGACAAACAATAGATTAAGCACCGGCCTTTTAGAGACATTACCGGTCAGGAATGCGTTGAGAATATTTGAAAATTATACTATGTGCGTGTTTTTATGACGGCAGTTACTGCTATAAGAATAATTTCGCCCTGCAACGGAACAGGGTGTTAAAATGGCAATGACGACTGTAAACTAGTTCCGTTCTGTAACGGAACACTGAATGTACTACGGATTTGTAGGATGAAGCTTCCTATTTGAAATTATACCTCAAAACACGATATGGGACTTTGTGGAGCTGTTTCATCATGAATTTTAATTATTTAGGATCGCTGCCCTTTCGTCGATTCAATCGCCCAACTTAAAAAGTTCATCGGATGCTTAAAGATAGTAATTTTAGCGAGGCTGGAGCACCGTACGTCTGCATCAGGTAACTTTCCACAACGCAAGGCTCTTCGACGACAAAGTGGATCAGACCCGAAGCAAATGATCCGGTATTATTGCAATTTGCCTGGCTGTTTTCTCAATACACGCAATTTCCGCGATCCGGATCTCTCGTTATTGGTGAAAACATTCGTGCGCGTAGGGAGCTGCGTCTCCGTTGAGTAGTTTTACAAACAACGTTATTCAGTTGATCGTAATTTAAATATTGCCCCACGATGGATACCCTGATCATGCTTATAACTCACCGTTTCTACTGATCCTCTTCATCAGCGAGTTCATTGCCGCTGAAAGATTTGATCGACTTCTGGTTGCCTCCGATTTTTAATTCAAGGTCGTTCGATGAGTCATTGCACATCGATATTATCAAGAAAGATCCCAATTTGTTAAATGTTGTCAACAAAATCTAATATTCTCGGACATTGCACTTAAGAAATATACTTTTGTTTATCACTTCTCTCCGCAATTTCGCTTCCTTAATCTTAATACTTATGAAATGTGTCATGGAGGTCAACATTCTGACTGAATTTCTTTATAAACACGTCTTTCGTTACAACAGGCCACAGTTGCAAAGATATACATGAAAACATTTATGTGTGAATATTATATAATAATGTTTGACGAGGTCTGATTATTAGGTACAGCTGCATCCTTCAAAATATACTAAATACAAAAGACCCAAAAGTATTCTCCATATTATATACGTACTATAAGGTTTGAAGTATCACATGAAACTTCGCTGTATTCAATTCAGTTTGCATCTGATTTGCTCAAGTACGGCTCGATTTGTTTAGCTTTTCGAAAATACTGTCACTGCGCAATTCTACCTTCTTGCAGAAATAGTTGGCCTCTTCTTTCAGCCATGAAGACGCTAACTGCAGGACCCGTCCCAGCCTGTACACGGCGGCAAGTGTTGAAGCGTTAATAGTATTACGAGAGCCCCTCTGATATTCTCCGCGAGTTGAATTAAATGCAATGAAATCAAGCAGTTGGACAGGTAGGGCAATCCTCGGGACGTTTAGCACCGCGGGATCGAAGTAGTTCGAAGAAGACACCCGAAGATTCCGCATTCCAAGTGCGCGCCACCGTATTCCTTAGTCAATTTTGCCCGCTGTCACACTTAAGTTCCCGAAGCCGAAAGGATAACAGAAGTTCTCCTCATATCTCTTAATTCGATTCAACGTACGAGCTCCAGGGCACGTGACTACGTGGCGAGGATACGTAGAAAGTTCACCCCTACCTTTCGACGTCTTCCCTTCCCTTCTCTTCCCTTCTCTCTCTCTCGCCCCCTCGCTCTTTCTGCCCTCCTCTCTGCCTCTCTTTTTCTCCCCCTCTCTGTCTCTCTCTTTCTCTCCCCCTCTCCCTTCGTCTCAGTCTCGTTGATGCTCTGTCCCTGGAGTCGACCCGGAGAATTCTGAAACTTTTACTCGGTCGCAAAGTAACAAACACCATTGCCGGCGGCCGTTTTGCTTCCGTACTCCCTCGCCAAAAATGACGTCGCTTCTTGTCGATTCTTTTTTTCCTGCCGCGTTGTTATACGGAAACTTTGTTCCACTTGCGATCATAAAAAGATCGGGATCAGTTGCCACGTTAAATATTCCCCGCGGTATTAAGCTCTTGGAATTCCTCTGACCGTTTCGCGCACCGTTCCTAAAGGCCGAGGCTCGTTAAGATGCGATAAAGTGCTTCGGAAAAATCCCTCGATGAATTTTTAACCGTCTAAGCGAAGGATAGATATCGCTCTTCGACTCCAACGTAGTTGAAGTTAGGAGACAAATTTGTTAAATCACTTACAGAGTAGCGAACTTAGGGTCCACGATATTTCCAAGGGGAAGGCTGCCTTTGCTCTCCTGCTCTGGTTTCGAAATCTATCTTCCACCGACGAGAAAAGCCATTCACGGGGTATTGAAAGGGGATGCTTTAACCTTTAAAATGAACTCAAGTAGACTGTCCTCCGATTTTTTCTCCGGGAATTATAGAAGACTAAACATCGTCACCCCACTCGAAGCGGAACACTTCAAACAAATTTGCGGAACAAAGTTTCTTGCGTCGATGCCTGCCGTTGACTTCGGTCTGGAACTTCGCGAAGGGGTTGAAGTACGGTTGCAGGGGGGTCTTTTCAAACGCGCCGTGTCCGCGGAATTAATCGTTGATGTACAACTGAGCAGAAATTAATTTCGGCTCGACGTGAGTGGCCGAGCATTTTGTTGAGAAATCGTGGTGCATTTTTTCGAGAATGGAGCATGCGATTCCTAGTCGATTCATCGATAGCTTCTTCTAGCTGTGAATCGTCCGAACATCGAGGAAATCCCGTCGACGGGCTGAGACACTTCCGGTGATTCCCTCGCGAGATACGATTCATCGGAACGTCCAGTGGGTGTGCTACCGCGACTGCTCAACGCTGATTAATCGACAAGGAAGAAGGCTACTCGGGAGGATTAAACAGAAAAAGGGATCCCCCCCTCCCCGCCCGTGCCCATTGCTATACAACAGTCTGTTCGGGAAGGAAATAAATGACCCGGCCGCCGTGTACACCCTCGCGGTCGAACCAGCTCATCCCGCGGCCGATTTTCAGCAAGAAAGATGGCTGTCTGGCTCCTCTCCTTCCAAACTTTAGTTATTGTTTCCACTGAATCGATACGCAATTTTCTGATTGATCTTCTTTCCATTTTTGCGCCTCTTCTGCATCTTTAGACCATGGACGTAATTCTTCAATTTCAGCTTTCTTTAAACATTTATTTGATGAGTTGAATCGCTGCAGTATTTGTTAATTGAATTCTTCGTTCTCTTTGTTCCTCCAAATAGCTACTTTATGCGATATATCGTTCCAGTATTTATCAATTGATTTTTTCTTTGGTTTTTACATCTCTTCATCATCTTCGGCCTGGCAGTTAAATTTTTTGCCTTATTTCCTCCATTTTTATCTTTCTTCATTTTCACGGTTCCTGTCTATCTTTAGGCAATTTTTTGATCAAAAAAATTCTTCATTTTGCGGACCCTCCCTGCATTGTCATATTTTGAGGCGATTCATTGCAAACGTAATTTTGCTAAATCGATGTTAATTTAGAAGTGAATATAGTCTCGCAACCTCTTAATCTTCTCTTTACGTTCAACATTCTATCACAAGAATCTTCACATTTTAAATTACAACGCCATTAACAAATTTTAACAATTCGAAACGTTTCACAATGCATTTACCCCGAAAACCATGTCAGCCGTGTCAGCGTACGAGGACATTGGCAGTGTATTCGTCACGAAAAACAGTGGGCCAGAGACAATATCCAGCGACGATTTCAGGGTCCGGGAACCCGGTTAACGAAAATTTCCGCAAACATCTAACATTTACTCCACGGAACAATCCAGTGGCTTGCACTCCATCTCTATTGTATCCTGCTAATGCGTAGACGGGCCAAACACTGGTTGCGGGGCTTTGCGCCGGGATCCGAGATCCGAATTAATTCGGTCGAAAATGCATCGGTACTTTGTCTCGGCGCGTATCCTATTATCGCAATTAGTCGGCACAAAGGATTCCAGGGAATCGGCTATCAAGAGATGAGCGTTAACAGCCGCACGGCCGGTTGGACTCTCGGTGACCCACGGTTCTCGACTTCATGCTCGGCGAAATAATGCGGCGAAGATGGAGCGCCGAGGATGGATGAAGAGAGTCGCGTCGCGAGGAAATTCCGCGGAGGCTCTTCTTAGCTGCAGCGCGCGGAATTTTTCGTCTAGCTCGAGGGACGCCGGTCTAGGGGATGGAGCAGGGCTGCCAGGGGGTGTGTGCAGCCGAGGGGGTGCGCTGGATCAATAGTCCCGTTGCCGCCTCACTCAATTTGCTCTCCCTTCCTTCGCCCGAATTTGTGCGAGTTCACTTGGTAATGTTCATTAACCGGCCCTCCGAATCGTCCTACTGTCCTTGCTCGACTCTTCTCGCAAGACGGCCGACTGCCGTCGGTTCAAGGCCTTGGACGGCTGCGGGACCGTCCCATGGACCGCTGACACCTGACAGATCTCAGCGTTTTGCTCCGCTGTCAATCTCGACGACCTTTGTCCAAACTTGATAAAGAATCTCTGAATTGCGTTGCGAACACTGTGGTATCGAGGCGTGAATGGTATCTCCACCCTTCCGGGGTTGTAAGGCCCGGATTGAACCGTTCGAGGACGCGTGATGCCGGTGTCGCCGATATATTACCCGCCAAATTAATATTGGGTAACGGATTCAAAATGGTCGAGCAGTGGTTGCGCGTACTGTGTGTTGTTTCCTCGACTGCTGGAGGTTGTGTTATGTATCGACTGCTGGAGACCTTGTATGAACGTATGTGGACCTCGACTGCTGGAGGTTGTGTATGTCTCGACTGCTGGAGACCTTGTATGAACGTATGTGGACCTCGACTGCTGGAGGTTGTCGACTGGTTGCTGACTGATGTTGAAGATGAAGAGTGTAGACGAATCGTTCGACATGATCGTCGTCGAACTAGGATCCGTCGGG